>NW_028277972.1:0-600000 GCF_059751315.1 Micrasema longulum
TCAGGAATCAATTCCAGGACCTCAAGCATGGTAGGCGAGCACGCCAATCATTACACTAAGAGGCAGACTTATCTCCACTATATATATATTTAGAACTTGAGAGCAGCCATCGAGTCGAAAACACTGATCCAGGGTTCCGGTTCTATTTTACACAAACAACTGTATTCATCATTCGTTTTTACACAGAAAAAAATTGTATTTGCAGTAAATAATTAAAAATTATACATCAATAATTAGAGATTACAGGAAACCGACAATATGGCTTCAATTAATTGACGTTATTGTATTTGCCCGTCAGAAATTCACTATCAATTCATCCTGTCACTGTAGACTAAAATTAAACTGTATAGTTTAATTTTATTCCTCATTTACTTCGTTTCAAATTGGTTTGGAATTTAATCAAATTGGTGCATTTAATTATATTCTATCCAGTTACAAAACAATAGGTAAATTGCTTTGATAATAACTTGATCAATTCATTTAGTATTGGAACTGGCATTTAAGTTTTCATGAATTATTGACTACAGTGCTTTGAATAGAGCAATATTGATATAGTTTTATACAACTTCATTTATGATTATAACTGAAATCAATATTAAATATTTTCTATGATCCAAATATTGCATTTTTACAGCAACTGGTGACTTAAGAAATGGAGGTAGTAATAAGCCAATTAGGTTCATATGAACTAAAGTGTTTTTGACTCGATATCTTTTTTCAGGTTATATTGAATAAGGAAATCGAGTGGATATAAGTCTTCCTCGTTGTGTACTAGTTAACGCATTTGCTTTCTATTCTTGAGATCCTGAGTTCTATTATTTTTTTTATTTTTATTTATTTATTTTTCTATGCACATATTATTTACATAGAAATTTAATTACAATGATACACTTTAGAAAAATACATATTAAAATTCAGCTATATGATGAATTGGAAAAAAATCAGGGCAGGGTAGACGTGAAACATTGATTTTGAAGGTTTTTTAAACTGCAATATTTTATTTGGTTTACCTTTGCAGTGTCCTATACATCACTGGGTGCGAAAAGGGGAATGATGATGGTATGGACCCATTTTTCAGATCTTCCTATTAAGTATACGAGTATATTATTATTTTTAATAATAAATTGTATATTATGCAATTTATTTTTGTTCTTCAATTTTTAATTACTAACTATATATTTTCAAATTTATATTTACGCTTCAATTTTTATTATTATCGGTATGTTTTCCAATTTATATTTTTGTTTGATTTCTTTATTACTAATGTTACATTTTATGTATATTTATGCTTCAATTTTTATTATTATCGGTATGCTTTCTATTTTATAATAATTATGTTTCATTTATTTACTTTTAATGGCATATTTTGTAACTTATTTTTATGATTCAATTTTTATTATTATTACTTGCATGTTTTCTAATTTATATTTATATTGATTTTTTCTAATGTTATTATTATTCTTAGCATCATTAAATGAAATAAAAAAACACATGTAAAAAATAAGGTCCTTCCTAAACACAGGAATTTCCTAGCTAGTCGGGACCTGAAACAAAGAAACTCTGTAAATTTAAAAACTGAAATACATAAATAAATAAATTTTGTCCATGTACCGATTAATATTTTATCAATTTCAAATAATTAATTTTAAAATTTCACTTTTCACCATGGTAGTAGTTAGGTACGGGTGGGACTTAGTTAGTTTTATATTTTTGTGGTAGTTACCAAGGTAGTTACCAAGGTAAAGATTTGTATGTAAGCGTAATTTGTGTCCTGACGAAGAGGCGGGTACGTCTCGAAACCGGTTGACAAAAAAGCCGGTAAGTAGTTATATACAATTATTTACGAACATTTAATAATTGCTCCTTATTTAAGAAAAACTTTTTATACTGTTAGTCATGCATCCGAATATTCTTTAACAAAAACTATGATTTTATTTGAAATACCTCTGTTAGTGATAATAAGGTATGTTTATCATTATTTATTTGTCTTATTATATCTGTTTCTCAAAACCGCTTCAAATTGCAAACGATCTAATAAAATTATTTTTAATTTATCCAACTTATTGCCGTAATCCAATTAATTTTATTCATCCCCAATAAGGAAGTCTCAGCTGACAGTATATCCGGCATAAGGACTAGCACCCTAGATCGCATATATCTAAAACAAGGGGCTGCGGCCCATCACACCGCCCTTTCCTGTTTGCGGCCGCCTTTGCGCAACTTCCTGCGTCCAGCAGCAATTTCCGGCCTGCACTGGCTTCCGATTTCCGGTTCTAAACCCCAAGTGCTGGGCGATGCGGCGGGAAAAAGGCGAAGAGAATGAGTCAATTTAAATTTAGGAACTGCACTCGCTTTTAACTTTATGGACATAATAGTCTCTCCAGCAATACACGTTTGTTTCCAGTATTCAATTTAATCTTGCAAAATTTGTACTAGAATGATTATTTTACGTCAATTTTTAACGACGAAATATTAAAAACAACTGGTCAATAAGTAAAGTTGAGTTCCGTTTATCTGACAATTCTCTAGTCATCCGGACAAACAAAAAAACTTGGAAAAACAGGGACGAAAGTAGGCTGAATACTATCGGAATACGATCTCTCAGGCGAATGTCTTGTAAAAGTATGTACGATAGATGCACAAATGTCGAGATCCATAAAATATGTAAGGCTGAAATAAGCATTATCTAAAAAAATCAAGCAAGGAGCTCTGCGTTGATTTTGACATGTAGAGCAAATGAATAGCGAAAAAACGGATCAAAAGATTTACGATGCGAATGTCAATGGATGTAGAAATAGAGGAAGACCGAGAAAGACATGTCATGACCAAATCCAACAACCACTTGAAGATGGACATTTTAAAAGTCGTAATAATCGGCGCGCGTGCTAGAGAAGATGCAAAGATGTAGATGAAACAAGATCTGTATGCAAAGACGAATTCTCTCTGCCTGCCCTAACGGGGAAAAGGCGTGATGGTTTGTTTTTTTTTGACTAGTCATCTGAATTGAGAAATATCCGGATTGTTAGGAAATCTTATTTTCTTCCACATACGCTTCTTAGTGGAGCATGTGGACATCACCAGTTGCCACCAGGAGACTCTATCGCCAGCCAGCATTTTCGCTTCCTTCCACGTCTACGCAAAGCCCCTTAGTTCTGCCGAATAACGTCAAAAGTTCATCATCGACAGCCTTCTAAGACGACGTGAGCCCCTACGTTTAAAGAAGAGCCAACTTTGGTTAAGGTTTATGCTGTTAAAAAATACAACTTCTAAATAAGGACCTCGCTTCTCATAAACGAGCGTCTTCGTCAAAGCAATGAACTTTTCTGGACATGTTTAAGTAAGCGTGTGATTCCAATTCACTGTATTATTTCAAAAGCAATAAGAATGTAACCTTAGCGTAAATTTTGCATTTATTTCAAGACATTACCTTAATTTAATGGTTAATCTTACTATCCGAATGTCTGCATATCCGACTATTAATCACTCATTAATCCGGTTAATTGAAGTTTTACTGTATTCAATTTGTTAAGTTTATTCAGTCCGGGGGAATAAAAAAACATATTATCTTTACATTAAATCAGAATCTAGGACGAGTGTTTTTGACTCTATGGGGACTCTCAAATAAAAATCGCAAAAAAATATATCGAGTGGAGTTAAGTCCGCCTCGTAGTCTAGTGCTAGGCGCGTTTGCCTATAATGTTTTATGTTCAAAGTTCGGTTTCTGGGAGGGTCGATATGAAATATTTATTTAAAAGGTGATTTTCATAATCATCAATTCCATGTCAACTCCCTAGTTGGAGCTTATGGTGTCCACAGAGATCCTCCAGGCATCTCGCCGAAGCTGCCAACAAATCAGGTTTGCAGTCTATAGGTCTGACATGATTTTTCGTTCTCATGTTTGATGGACTTAATCGTGCCATGTCTTTTTCGATCTTCTTCGTTTTCTGCATCCATCAGTATTTACGTCGTACATCCTTTAAGCCGTTGTTTCGCTGTCCATTCGCTCTACATGTCCAAACCAACGCAGCACCCCTTTCTTGATTCTGTCGATAATGCATGTCTCAGCCTTACACAGTTCACGGATCTCGACATTTGTGCACCTATCATATCTAAGATATCGCATTTCGAAAGCATTTAACCTACTTTCATCATAGTTTTTTCAATCCCATACTTCGCTCCTATACATTAGAGTTGTATTATAATAATTTTCAATATCTTTAACTTCACAAAGATCAACAGATGAAAGAATAAACCAACATTAGCAGAAAGGTGAATGTTGAACAATGTGTAATGTGGCCACTTACACCAGCCAACCATAGTCATAAACCCTGTAAAAACCTTAACTTCTACATTTCCTTCTATAAAATGTTCTTTATCTCGATTTTTTATATTTTTTATTTATTTATCAAAAGCATACAAAAATTAACATATAAATTATCAAGTCCTACTGACCTGCATAAAATGCAGTTTATCAGCAGGTGCTTATAGTTAAGTTCTAATATATATATATATATACATAATCATATCTCTTAAATTCTATAAACATATAAAAAACTCCTATTACTATGGAAAAAAAGAAAAATATGTAGACCGAAAATAAAAAATTGTCAAAAAAAAAAAAAACACGAAAAATCTTAATATAAAAAAACCACGTTCTAAAAGCCAGATTCTCAGCAGACGTCTTTCTCTTGAGCCAGATAAGTTTATTTTTATTTTTAATATTTAATGGGAGCATATTATAAATTTTTGGTATATTGTACTGTAGTGTTCTTTTCCCGTATTTATCATTGAATTTAAGGAGAGCTAGTCCATCTACACTAGTAAACCGAGTATTATATACATGCTCCAATTTATTTCTGTATTCAGATAGAGACGCATGCTGAGAAACCAGCTTGGACCATAATAGAGCTCTTTCTCTTTTCTCTCTTCTCATAATATTGGAATATCGTATCGCTGACAGTACAATTTTTTTTCAATTAATAATTTGATCATTGAATTTTGTTTCGTACAAGGTTTATGTTTGTATTACTGGAAAAAGCCCATGAGGTTAAAACGTATCTTTCAATTGATTTTGAAAGTGACAAATAAATTATTCTTAAAGTACTATCAGGGACATAATATTTCAATATATACATTTTACCAACTATTGATCTAAGTCTATTACACAATTTTTGTACATGAACATCCCATTTAAAATGGCAATCGATAATTATTATTTTTAATTGTTGTAATGTAATTATTATTTTTTAATTTCTAGCGTCTTTTTTTGTGTTTATATAGTTCATCAAATTACTTTATTATACAACTATATTGGTATTTAAACGTTTGTTTTCTACTTATTCATGAGTTGTTAAATAATTATTAAATGTTCTCTTAAATATATTCGTTTCAATTATTTTAACAATATTGTTTTTTGTTTGTTACAGGTGAGCGAAAATGCCTTTTTTATGATCACACAATGAATTACGAGGAATCCAATCAACGTTGCTTACATTGCAATATTCTCGTTAGAAGGTAGGATTTTTCGGTATAATGTTTTCCGTAAATTTAATCCATATTACCCTTTTCAGTACGTTTTTATTGAAAACGTATTTTTATATCCTCGGTCCAATTAACTTCAGTGTTTCTTCCACAAAGTGCTCATTATAATATTTTCCGTTGAAACTTTTACAACCAGCGCCACTGTGTTGTATAAAAATCCCGGCAAGATCAGTATATGAAAAATAAAATGAATTTGCCAAGGAAAACCATAAAAATAAATCCATGAACTTCGAAGTACTAACTAACAATGTTTTGAGGTTGTCCAAATGTTTGTAGACAGTCGTAAAAAAACGTATATCCTTTTTTTGTTCGATTTTTGGTAAACCTTATTGAATAACATTTTTCGTCGTTTGAAAACATGACGTTTTGATTACACCAATCACTTAGTGTATTTATTTATTTTGCGATGGTGTATGATCAGATTCAAATTCAATTTTGGTATATTTTTAAATCATCAGCAAACAAACCATAATCACATTTTTTTATTTTTTATTATTTATAAATCATATAACACAAAGTATTTTACAAGTAAAATACGTTGAATTACATTTCCAGGAGTTACAACAACTCAATTCGGGACAAAAATAATATTAACATTTAGAAAATAACACATATTGAGAACAACAAAGAAACAAATCAAGTTTAGCACCTTTATAACTAAATATGGCACAACTATATATACGCCTAAAACCTTTCCTTACACAAGCAGAATAAATAAATATATAAAAAAACGCTTTTAAGAATATAAAAAAAGTAGTGAATCTACTAAGGGAGATAAGGTCATTAAAATCACATGCCATGCAGATGATGCTGCCACAGTAAAGATGAGAATATATCCATCTCAGTTAGTAAACATCTGGATGCCTAAGAAATGTCGTATAGTAAAATGAACACATGATTATTGGAAACATAATTCGGATATACAAAACGTGTGTCAGACCAAATCATGGTGTATACAACAGAGACGAGGGTAGATAGAGAGAAAATAAAAAATACGAAAAACCAAGTAGAATAACTAAATAGAAAAAGTAAATAGATTTTAGCATCGAACCAAGGACTTTATAAATATTAAACACAACAAAGGTCCCAATTTGGAACCCTACCGTACGCCTGAGCTTGCAACAGTAGATGATACATAGCCATTAATAAGTATAAAATGAATTCTGTTTTTAAGATAAGATTCTAACCACTCTAGAAGAACAACATGTATACGAATGCCTTTTAATTTTCCTAATAATATATACTAATTGACTTTGTCAAACGCTTTTTAAAAGTCTGTGTAGATGGCGTATTCTTGTTATTTTTATTAAATGACTTACATGTATAAGAAGTAAACTCGTATAAATTAGAGTTTATTAACCTACTGCGTAAACTTGAATGCATGAAAATATTTTTGGAAGCGACACCAGTAAAGTACCTACTAACTTCGTTATTATTTATGTAATTTATGTTATTATCGTGATTTTCCACACATGACACTGCATTGCTGATCCAATGACGTTGTATCTTGACAATTTTCGTCACATTAAAGTTAAGATAATCTGTCTTACTGTGTAGAATCATCTTTAAACCAGTATTCATTTCCCACCCACCAGTAATCGAATCCTCACGCATGGTAGACAAACACTCCAAGCACTACACTACGAGGCTGGCTTATGTTTACTCGATTTGATTTTTCAGGATTTTTACCTGAGACAAGCCATCGAGTCAAAAACCCTCGTCAAGGGTTCTGATTCCATTTCACACACAGAATTGTGTTCCAATTTTTCGAATTTTCTTCATATTCGGACCCTTTTTTAAATGACCATATTTGACATTTTGTTGTATAGTTTTTCAAAAAATGTTCATTGGGGTGAGGGGGTCGCCCTTCATAGTTTTTTTTTATTTATAACCATCTACCAGTTTCTCCGAAACTGTATGAAAGAGGAGGGAAATTCCCACCGTGCAAATTTAAGCTGATGTAATTAATATGCCTTTTTGATAAAGTGTATGCAGGTGCCAATCTTATTTTATTGTAGATAGTCACAGTACTCTAGGTATTTAAAAAAAATAACTTTCATTTTATGTAAAAAGATAATGCAAGTAATTTAACTTACAAACAACCTAGGACTAACAGAAAAAGAAACAGTTTTGTGTATACAGCAATAAAGTTCTACAATTCACTTTCTAATGATTTAAAACATATACCCGACATTTAAGTACTTAAAAATCACCTGAAAAAAACTGTTTTCACAGCCCATGCGATGAGTGATGTGTGATGTTATTTTATCGACTTTTAGTTAAACTGTTGTAAACTACTTCCATTATCCATAAGGATAATTAGTTCATTCTCACAATATAAAATTCCTATTAAGAAATGGATAGTGGAGGTGGGTTGCACACGGATCGATGAGTGGATCAAGCCAAATAAGTATTGTTTATGAAATTCGTTCTATTGGTCTATATAAATTGACTGTGTTTTTTATGATTATTTTAGTTTTTTATTGTTTATTATGTTAATGATAATTAGGTTAATTGGATTAATTACGTTTTTTTTTGTTATTATAATGTTAACTTTGTTAAATAACTAATTTAAGGCATGTTTCACATTTTGTGAAATGTTTCCCTCAGCACGGGACACCCCAGTGAGGAAACATTATTCTGTATAAAAAAAGAATACAAACAATGTAAAAATATAAATAAATAAATAATATATTATATCCCCTCATACCAGCACTTTTCCTGACTGGGAATATTTCGTGTAATTAAAATATATAGTTTGATGTAATATGTCAAGTAAAAGTATGTATTTTGTCATAAAAAAATACGATACTAAATATTTACTATGACTGCCCCCCGCGTGAGATGCATCAATTAAATCCCAAAAAAAAATTACGGGGTCATAACTGAAAGCTCTATCGTTTCATTTCAATCCCAAGAGAAACTTCCTTTTTAGCAAGGTGGTTTCAGATTTTAATTAATTGCCAGGCCTAGTTGTCGATTTCATTTTGGTTAGCCATTTAAAAAACCGTTTGGATGATTTTGTGAAGGAAGAAGAACGTATACCAAAACCAATACAAGGCGGCATAGGCGCACCGCACCGCAAAGGCTGCCTGCGTATAAATAATCATTTTATTTATGACATAGGTGTTACATGAATTTTTTACCAAAACTTTCATACTTAAACACAATCATTGGTATTTCAAAAGTAGGTAGTTTTATCATAATGACTAATTTATTTATATAAGTTAGATCAAATGTCCCTTAGAAGTTAACAGAGTTTTGGTGATACAATGCACCGACTAAATAATATTTTCTCGGAAACAACCATGGTTATTTTCTTCGAAGGCCTAAATCACTCAAATTTTGGTATACGAAAATACATTGCAGTAGTTATTTTTGCGGTCTTGTGTGCATTAATTAAAAAATAAGGCAAAAACACAGTGTAAATGACTTAATTTACCAAATAACGAAGCGTGTTCGCAAGTTTTATATAGAATAAAGGTCAGCTTGCTCGTACACCAAAAGACAAACACAAATTATATCACACTAAATTTAGGAACGATGTAATGGGTCACTTTTGTGGTCCGGTGTGCATTTTCCACGGAAAAAAGATCTCATTTCAGCGTGTCCGTAGTTCTATTGTGACTGATGCTTCTCACATGTGCCGCCCATCTCTTCACGATCCTGCCCTTAATCTTGTTTACTCGGGAGATATCTTATTAAATGTGTTTGTTTTCCGCCGTCCCTAGCCGCGTTGCCAACCCCACATTTTTACCACAACGGCGCCATCTTGTTGTAATGAGACCGCGGAGGCCGATAATATTTCGGAAACGATTTATTATTACCCATCACTGTATAATTACATACCGCACTTTCCCCTTCATTTTCCACGCCTTGTTTTAAGATACTTTTCTAGAACTTTTTTTTTCTTAACTGGATCGCTTGGTACCGAGAACCAGAAATGTACCCAGGTTTTAATAAACCCCCAAAGTCCTCACTAAATAAAAAAAATTATTTTAAATCATTTTTTTACTATTAATATCTTTTTTACTATGTACATACTTCAAAAACGTGAGCTCACAAATTTTTAAACTCCTTTTTTTTTCAATTCAAAAGTAATGTAGATTATACTTCCCGAAATCTGGTGTATTACTTTATCATCATCATTCCCTTTCCACACCTTATGGTTTTTAGGACACAGGATTAATACACTAATCGCAGTGTATCTTGATCATTTTTGTTGCATGAAGGTAAGATGATCAGTCTTGCGTTTCAGGTTCATGTCCAGGGACTATGAAATATTCATTATGGAGGAAAAGTTCGGCATGTGTTTTGTGTTTTTAATTTAGAATAAGGTAAGTAATTTACAACAATAAGAACCTAATTAAATAAGATATTTGTACCGGAAAAAATAATATTAGGTTTTCATCAGGTTTTTAATATTTATTAGCGGATCTGACAGACGTTGTCCTGCCCAAACGTTGGCTTGCCTGCTGTTAGCTTGGAAAAAGACTTTTCACTGTAAAGAGGTACCTAGGTACTTCCATTTACATTACTACATTTTTAAAATAAAGAATTGTGTTTGAAAATGTCGAAATCTGCTCTTCTTACAACAAAGGCGCACTATATTTAGGATTGCGATTTTCAAAAATGCATTGAATGTCTATAAATATTATTTTAGTATTACAAAAATCCAGTAAAAATAAGTAAATGGGTAGAAATAATAAAAAATTTAAGGAAAGAATCTGATCGAGATCCACAAAAAACGAAAGTTGTTTGTAATTAACAACATGTAACAAATACAAACTTTTTTTAATTTAAAAGAAAAGTTAAATCATCCCAATGTTTTAATAAATGCATTCTTGGTGAACGCAATTCTGGTAGGTTGATGAATAAAGCATTTATGCTCCTAACTTTTTTTAACAGATTGAATTGAAGATTTTAAGATCTACAAACA
The DNA here is from genome assembly GCF_059751315.1 of Micrasema longulum. NCBI lineage: Eukaryota > Metazoa > Arthropoda > Insecta > Trichoptera > Brachycentridae > Micrasema > Micrasema longulum. The sequence goes on from NW_028277972.1 coordinate 10,481, forward strand.
TCTGCAACGCAAAGCTCATTATCATACTCAGTACAGATGTACATTTTTCTGTTTGTTTTATTTAAGAAAAAGAGACAATTTAGAACGACACATGCCTCTAAACTTTCCCCGACTCGCTAGAAAATCCGCGTGTTATCGAATATTTTACCGTATGCTTCAAAAGCTACATGTGTACCTACACATATTTATATGTATTTTTATTCAATAATTTATAATCTTTAATTTCATCATCATCATTCCCTTTCCTCACCTTATGGCGCATAGGGCACTGCATTGGTACACCAATCGCAGCGTATCTGGATCATTTTTTATACATGAAGGTAATATGATCAGTCTTACGCTTTAGGTTTACAGTTGAGGGACTATGAAATATTCTAGTGTGAAAACACCCTTATAAACAAATATTTCACGCTGTCGTTCAGGGACTATGAAATATTCTAGTGTGAAAACACCCTTATAAACAAATATTTCACGCTGTCGTTCAATTTATTATTAAAATATTAATATAATAAATAATGTTAGACAAAATGATATTATGTCATTTATACCATCTGCCCTTTTTTTTCTTCAATGCCTTCAAAATAAAATGTTTTTTTTAACATACGCAATGATATTTAAAAGAAAAACACCTACTTTTTTTTTTTTAAATTTCTGGTGAAATTTTCTTTTTTTGGAATAAATTAAACTTTATATGTACTGGATTATGACTGCAGTCTCCCCTTTTAATATTTAATGTATTCCACGTTATCTACGCGGGATCAAATTATTTCAGAAAAAGTTTTTTCTTCTTTATTTATGACATCTCTCCCTTTACAAACTGCATAATTTTACTAAAAAATATATTAAATTGCGCCTTTGAGATATTACTTTTAAAAACTACTTAAGATTTTTTTGAATTATAGGTGTATAAAAACAGATTTTTTTTTATCTTTGCCGCGTCCAGAAGGATGTTATAGAAATTTCTTACATGGGAAATTAAAGAATACGTTTTTAAGTATAAAATAGACTCAAAATTTTAGACAAGTTTTTTTGTCTTGCCATTGTTAGGTACATATCTTTAAAAAATAAAGGAATATAAGTCCTCTTCGTGGTGTATTGAATATTGCTTGCCCGATATGTTCAGAGGCAGTGCCCTAAGCACCATTGGGTGCGGATAACGGTAAGCATATTTTTTTTTCAATATTGAGTTCTCGTTATGGCTCTTATTTCTGGAATCATATATTTTAACGATTTATTTTGTAAATTATGTATTAATAGTTAAATTTAATTTCTAGTAATCAAACATGTATTAGTAGAATAAAAAAATCTTTCTTTGATCTGCTAAATAATTTTGAAAATTTTAATTTGCCTTTATTTTCAATCAACATATAGGTATATAAATCATATGTATGCTAGGTGCACAAATGTCGAGATCCGTAAACTGTGTAAGGCTGAGATCTGCATTATCGACTGAATCATGAAAGGGGTGCTGCGTTGGTTTGGACATGTAGAGTGAATGAACAGCAAAAGAACGGGTTAAAGGATATACGATGCAAATTTTTAAAATGTGGAAAACGAGGAAGACCAAAAAAGACATGGCATAATCAAGCCCACCAAATACTTGAAGATGGACATGTCAAAAGTAGGAATAATCGGCGTGCGTGCATGAGAAGATGTATGAATGTAGAGGAAGCGACGTCTTTATGCAAAGATAGAGTGATTTGGCGTTCTATTATCCCTGCCTACCCCTACATGGAAACGGCGTGATGGTTTGTTGTTTGTTGTTGATGTTAAATCATAAACAAGTTTGAAATCATCAATTGTCCTTATTTATTTAATTAATATATATATACGGCCTAAGCCAATTACAACAGTTACTCGATGAAACATAAATGCAAGAAACTTAACAAAAAGAACATAAAACTATTTAGCAAAGACAAACAAGGGCAAAACAATAATTGTATACAATATATTTAAAAAAACGAAAGACCTAAAATTTTGAGCTTAACCATGCCAATCCAACTTCATCCCACACTGTTTAGTCGCGAAGAGATCTACGAAAAACCGGAAGATCTATCCCAAAAAATTCCAAGTCGTGTGATGAATTGACTAATCTACACATTCTGGACATTGGGGCATAAAAACCAAAGTTGCTCTTAGAAGATTTTATAAATAGCAGATTTTGATCGAATACTTAATTCATTTTTTATTCATAATTATTTAATTCATTCGATACATTTATTTTACTGTGACAGTGTATTCTGTTTTATTTTCTCCATTAAATTTCTCCATTTTAATGTGAAGGTATTTGACAATTTATTTAATTCTGTCCATTAAACTCTAGCTGTCCGATCTACTATTTCAGGAATCCATCTCTTAATGCGTAAGGCGTCCAACCTATATAGGTCACATAACAATATATACTGATGTGCTATGGCGTGTAGAAATGCGGGATTGGTTTGGTTTGAAGTCAATTCGTGTAATGTCATACCCACAAATATACAACAAAGAGAATCTCAAAATAGATGCGTTTTCCAATATGAATATATATTGACATTCACCATTTTGTAATAAAGATTGTATTTTCGTATTGCAAGCTTACCTTCATATTTATTTATATATTACAACAGAGATGGAGATAGGAATAGGAAAGTATTTATTTTTGAAACCATCACAAACCATCACATTAAAACCAATACATAAATAATAACAACCAATAACAAGACCAATTACGGGTTTCATATAGGAACAAAAATATAAATAAACAAAATGTACAGTTCGCTAGGAGTGAAAGGAAGTGGGATGGAAAAATAGGGAAATAAGAGAAGATGAAGAAATAGTAAGTAAATATAAAACAATGAAAAAAGAAATAAAAATGTATCCAAATGTACACATACAACATTCATACATATACATACACACACACATCCATATGTATGCATACATAAATACATACACATACATACACATACATACACACATGAACATATACGCAAACACAAATGCACATACATACGCGTACATATATAATGAATTATAAAATAATGGAAACTAATAAATAAAACGATTAAAAAAAAGAGTAGCTAAAAATTTTGCTCTTATGACGTCTCTATTGCAATTCTGATTTATTTTTTAAAAAAGTATTTTTTTATGTTGAAAAGATCTATCGTGCTTAATTTTTTATCGTATGACAAGCATACTCGATGAATGTATTCATTTTTACGAAGATTCGATTGTTGAAGAAATGAACTATACACATTAACAGGGCTTACGACCTGTCATTGACTTGTTTAAGTGGCCACTTTTCACACTGTGTAACATTCATTAATATGTCTCAACATCCACATTTCTTCAATTCTTCTATCTGTTGATTTTTATTAAGCTAAAAATCTGAAACCTTGAAATCCTTGAAACCTGTAGTGTATATTGCACATTTACTAGGTTGCTGCATTAAATTAATTGCTACCTACTGAGCCCTTGTGTAAATGTTGCGATTATTCTACTTATGGTACAATCTTTTCTCTTCGGCCCAATACCAACTGGACATTCATCGAATGTGCATGAGATCTTGGTATTCTCAACACGATCGCTTACAAGATATTTTAGCTATCAATAAGTCATTCCATCAACTGTGTCGTGTTATCGCATGCATAATTAATCAAGAAAACGACAAGTGTCTAGTTGATTACAAGACATCTGATAGAGTCTGCCACCAGAGAATTTCGAACATAAAGGTTGGAATAATCCCATAACAATGTTGGTAATTGCATTCATTTGTATTGGGGTTCAGTGTCAAAGTTTATGAAGATAACGCAATTGAAACTACAAAATCCGCGAACCAGCAAAACCCGTAAATTTCGAGCGCCTACATGCTATCTGGTGTGTGGCGTGATCACCTCTATTGATTTGGGTATGATTTTTCTGGCCGAATTATTTCACCTTCTAGACAATGCCTGAAAACATTTTTTAATTTTTATACTTCTTTTTGGACCAGTTATCATATATATTTTAATCAACAATATTTTGATTTTGTCCAAATGTTGTAACAAAAGACTGGATTTCTTCCCCTATTTAGATTAACATATTAAAACATAGGTGAAGAAAATTTTATAATAGGAAATATGGAAGTCTAGGCACGTACAGGGCCCATGACCTGTCACTGGCTGGTTTATGTCGCCACTTTACACACTAACAACATTTACATGTTTTTTTTTTACTAAAATAGATTATTCAAAAATACATAAAAGACGAAAAACAATATAAAATTGCAGATCGGTGATGTAATATTCGGGACGCTTGTCTAGCGTTCAGAAATTCCGGAAATGACTCCTGGTGAGTGTGAGATAAGTAAAGTGTTCATTTGACATGACAGGTCATAAGCTCGTAAATAAGTTATCTTGATTCGCGTATTGCTTTCTCGAAAAAAATATCCGTCTTGGTTGAAATACCCGTTAGTAAAAAAGTTTATCTAAGGTAAAATAAATATTCTTCGTACTAGACTTCGTTGCTCGTAGTACCTAGATACCTGTTTCACGTTGCTTTCATAAATCTTCATTCGCCTTCACACGTGTTATCCATTGTGAGAAAACTCCCCCAACGCCTTTGCATTTGAATATGACAATATATATTTTTAAATATGGCTATAAAGCGTGATGGAGCTCCTTATTGGAAATCCGCGAAGCGTTTGCCTGTACATTTCATCACACGTATTTATTACTACAATAATCGTAAATTCTGCCCTAAAGTTGCTTTTTTTATACAATATTGTAAAATTTTATAATGTATAAAGTATCAGTGATGTGTATAAACTTAATATATATGTATATGTATGTATAAAATATAATTTAAATATGTATGTGCGACCTTCCCTATTTAACTGCAACTAGAGAACTTTTTAAACAAACTAAGCAATTAAATATAACTGAACTCTTTCAACTAGAATCATTAAAATTTATCCATAAATTAGCCACTAATGTAATTGTAGACGAAGAACTAAAACTAGTAAAAAATTGTAGTCAACATGGACATAATACGAGAATATCAGACAAATACCATATACAACTTTCTAAAACAAGACAAGGACAATCAAGACTAATGAACCAGGGACTGAAATTATACAATAAACTACCAGACAAAACTAAACAAAAGACTCAGACAAACTTTACAAAAGATGTAAAAAATATTATTTTGAACAACAGAGTATAAATGAAAAATGTATATATTATTTTATGTAAAATGAATGTTATAATCCGTAAGGGTTTATAAAATAAATTTTCAAATAAAAAAAAAAAAAATATGTATGTGAATGTATGGTTATGAATGCATTACAAGTGCCCCAACTCAACACGGATTTTCTAGCGAGTCGGAGCAAGTTCACAGACATGGGTCGTTCCTGATTGTGTCGCTATAAACTGTGTCTCTGTCCTTAACAAATGTATGTATTATTTATTTATTTTTATTTTATTAGGGAAATCAACAGTTCTACATACATATTTTTAGTAAACAAACAGATATAGTGTATAAACTCAGAACCAATAACAGATTTCCACATAGTATACAAAGTTAGTAAAGAATATATATATTACATATCAAATAAATACAAACAATTTATACATATAAAAATGTTATTTTCAAGTACTCAATAATCAAAGATTTTTTAAATATTAATTTTAAGAACATTAAGTTACTGTAAATTGGGCGGGATAAGGACAAAAAAGGACAAAAATGCTTGAAGAGAGGATAAGGAGGGGGGGGGGGGAGATGTACATATTTATTATTATAATGTCTACTAAGTTACATAATACATTTTTAGTTTAAATTTTAAATCTGACAGAGTGATGTTTGTATAATCTATATTTTTAAATTTTGTATTGTACATTGAAAAAGTCCTACGAAAAAAAGCATTTTCATGTATAATGTAATTAATAAATAAATAACTAAGAAAACTGATAATATTTACAATTAGTCAGGAAAACTAAGTTTTTGCGGGCGCGGTGGCGGTGCCCAGCGGCTTCAATGATATTATAAGATCATCTGGAGCATTTGGAAAATCAAAGCACTCGCTTTATTTTAAATTTGGAAAAGTATGATCATGTATCATTTTTTCGCTCTGAAGTCAAGTGACTTTGTTTTTATGAGCGCGTAAGTTTTCAATTTCCCTGACTTCTTTATAATATTCTTTACACTTACGCTCCAAAATATCTTTCTGAGAATTTCATTTATCTTTCTGATCATGGTATTTTGCTTCGCTCTTCTCTGAAGAGAACACTTTCCATTCCTCGACATAGCATATTATTTTCAGCAATTAATTTTCTTTTGGTAATGTATCCAAAATAAATCACGTTTATTTGATTTTAATTCTTCTTTATTTTTTTTAATATACAAAAGCGTATAATATGACGCGATTTGTCTTGTTAGGACATTTTCAAACTAACTTAAATATTTAAAAAGTTTTTTTAAACACTAAATAAAATTGCGGTTTAATCATTGAGGATTTCTTTACAAGCCAAGATAAATAAAGTAATTATATATTAATTAGGGTATATTTTATTAGGTAAATTATGCTTATTAGGTAAGTTATGGATACATTTGTTACATTAGGCTCAATTAATATTTTGAAAAATCTTCAGAAATAATGATGTAAACATTGCCTTTAAAACAAATAATGACGTATGGGAAAAATAAAAAATTCAAAAGAAAGTATTTATATTTTGGATAAATGTGGTATATACAAATTGACATGTAAGGTCAATCAGGCAGATATTTCAATATTAGATTCTTTACATAAAAGTGTGTTCATTAAACAAAAGCCATAAAATTCACAATTTGCAAAACACCTCATCAATAATAAACATAATTTGACAAACAACAATAAACCCGAACCATTACACATAGAAAATAAAAGCCTAAGACTCAATCTGTTAAAACAATTAGAAATAATAAAAAAATGACAATAACCCAGCGAATATATTCATAAATGAACAGTTAAACCTAGTTTACTCACCTTAGCTTTATATTTTCAAAAAATTAAAAACTTAATTTTGTGTAATTGTAATCTTGTTATTGTAAATTTGTAATTTTATATTATGTGTAGTAAACTTATTATTCATTCATTCAATTAAACCCGAAACCTCAAATATAGTTGGTGAACGCGTTAACCACTACACTGCAAAACGGACTTATCTCCACTCAATTAGCTATTTCAGGGTTTTTCCTGAGGGTTACTATCAAGCCGAAAACATTCGTTTAAGATTCTGGTTTTATTTTACACACAGAACTGTATTCTTCGTCTACCTAGACACATGATAAATTATAAATGATAATTATTTGTTAACTAAAAATAATTATTTTTCAATCCACCATAATGTTAACAACCTAAAATATAATTTTTATTATTTAATGCATTTCAAAAATAGTTTTCTCTAAGGATGTTGAAATAAGTTAACTTCTAGTTTTTTTCGATTTCAAATTTAATTACCAATCACTTTACTGATAGAATTTCAAAAAAGCATAGAAATGTTTTTTTTTAAACATGTTGTATCACTGCAATATGAACCCAGAGTTACATTAATTAGCTTGGAGAAATATAAAAATTACATAAAAATAAAATATACATAAAACTGGCGTAATCAAAAAGTTTTCCCAAAGTTTGTCACCCTTGCGTACGCCTACCTGCGCATTACGGGCCCCATTAGATCGGGACACATTGCGCATTAATCTTGGGGCACATTTGAACACTGGATTGCTCTTAGTTCCGGGTTCCCGAGAGCCTGGGGCACAAGGCGAAGGGGCGCACAACCACCTTGCAAATGTGCAATTACACCCCAATTTTATGGCTAGTCTTACACGGCCAAAATTACCCGAGCATTAAGGTTTATGATACCCGGAAAGTTGCCCTAACTTGCGATCTTAGTTATTGCAAGTTTTACTCCAGCAACTTGCGTATAAGTGTACATTTATAAGTTTAGTATATCTTCAACTTGTTCTTTGAAAAGCTTTCCTTATTGCGTTGTATTCAATCTTAAAAACTTCTCTTCGCTGTTTTCCACTTTCAAAATTCCTCTCAAACTATTTCAATAGTTTATTTATTTTCACTTTAGTAAGCAGCGTAACGTAGCTAATATAATTACTCCATTATTACCTGTTGGAGTAGACAAATAGGATACAACGCTACATATGTGTATGTTAGCATATTTGGTGTAAAAGTTTTTTATATTACATAACCGTTACGAAAGGCGTTGCTTCTCTGTAGAGATTTTTTTTTGAAGATTTAAGTTAACTCATGAGAACTCTGGTTCTTCAAGGACTCATAAAAATAGGGACCGATGAACACGACTGTTGTTTCGGAAGCTAGGCAAGCAAGGCAAAAACAGGAAACGGTAAAAAAAAACGCAGGTGAGCAAAATACCGATTCCACTTTTTTATAGCCTCTGTGAGCAGCTCCACTCGTACACCAAAATACCAATATAATGCACTGGAACGTACCCACAGAAGAACATCCAAACATGGTATTATCACATTTATACATGTTTTGGGAGCCATTTATTGTATCTAAATACTTTTTACATAACCAGATTCTCTAGCCATACTCATCTCCGTACTTGTGTCTATTACTCATCTTCATACTTGTGTAATTTTGCTTACCCATTATAAAACGAAATAATACAGACCAAAATGGATACAAAATCATCCTACAAATATGCTCCCTTCGGTAACTGCACATTAGGGTGGGTCGATAATTTTTTTTCCGAATTTAGAAATGAAAGGGGTCTAAAAAGATGCCTTTTCGATTACTCGGAATGCAAGAGATATTTAAAAAAATATTCTATACTGCTTTTGGCCCTCAACCAGAGCTTGAAGTTTTCGAAAAAGTCGATTTTTCGCTCTAAGCCGGCTGTCATTTTGAATTTGAGTAAGTAAATCAGTCCAATTAAATTTTATAATGTTTATTAAATCTTATTAAATTAGCATCTAAAGGCATGAGTTGCACTTTGTTTCGTAATAAATGGGTAGCATTGTTTGAATGGGCCAATGTTTTCGTCAATATTAGTCAGGCACTTGACGGAATCAGTTCCGCGGAGTGTAAACATTTTGCATTTCGGTAGTTTTAAAGCGTATTCGAATTTGTAATGTAATTAAGTTATTTATTTACCGACAAAAAATAATTTTATCAATATACATAATTAACAAAATGTTCAGACAGTGATAAACTTCAAACCTCGGTTGAGGGCCAAAGGTAGTATGGAATATTTTTTAAATCATTTTTACGTTCAATGTGATTTCAAATGCAACTTTTAAGACCCCTTTCACTCTGATGTCTAAAAAAATAAAAAACCTCATACATCATCGGCCCACTCTACTGCACATGGGCATCAACCATCTTCCAGGAATTAGCAATCAGCCACGCGACCGACAGTACTACCCAAAATCTACGAAAGCTGCTCTTCGGATATTTTTATTGTTTTGTTAACCATAGTTAAAACGGTGCTTTATCAGTTTAGTTTTTTAATTTTTTACTTTTAAGCATGAACACTTGATAAATTTACTCTTCTGTTCAATGTTTATTTTTGTAAATTTATCGATAATTTTAAATTGCTAGAATTTCACTCGTCCATGCGCTTTGTAACTGAAAAACGATTGGTAATATATGTAGCTTCAATAGGTAAATGTTATCAACTATCAAATAGCTTCATTTTGTAAATGGGGTCTTGAATTCCAACCGTCCATGCGCTCAGTAGTTGCAAGAGTAGTAATCAAACTTCTATTTTTATAATTTTGTTTTTTAAAATATCGCTTAAACTCTAAACTTCATTGTCGAATAAAAAAACAATAATGTAAATGGAGGCTAGATTTTTTACTGCTCATGCGTTCTGTAGTTGCGAGACGTGCTGTAATCTAGCTCCTATATATCATAATTGAAATAAATCATAATTGGAGATGAGGAACTAGAATCTCAACCGTCCGTGCGCTCTGTAGGTGCAAGACGCGCTGAGATATTTATTTATTACAGCCCCCTTGAGGTTGTTTTCACCAAAATGGCGCTATGTAAATTATCCAAATATAATTATATATTTGTTTTACAATTTTTGCATCATACGTTTCTTCCATGTGCTGTGCTTCTACACCAACTATTTCAAAGTAATAAAACATCTACGAAAGGTTTGTAAAACTCTATTAATAAGCGCTAAGCTAAAAGAGCACGTTCAATCGTTCTTGTATTGCAGTTGCTATTGTAGGGGAAATATTACTTGAAAATACGTTACTGTTACTCATTAGTTCCTGGTCTCCCGTGAGATTGGAGCAAGTTTATTCCCGTATTGTTAAAACTCATCTTCTTCGAGTTGATCAAATATAAATAGGATAAAAACAACCGAGAAAAGCTTGGCATGATCAATCCAATCAAAGCCTTATCAAATCAAATCATATCAAAAGTCTGTTCAATTAAAAAACGTGTCTGTAAACGTAGAAAAACCTCCAATTGTGTGCTGTTCACTTAGATTAAGAAGGTTCTTTGTGAATGCAATGTCCAAAATGGGTCAGATTAGCATTTAATGCAACAATTTATATGAATATGAGCTGTAACCTTATGTGACAAATATGCTGTTAAAAGTTGAACACCTAATATATTTTGTAATGAGGAAGTTCAGTGTCTCTTTTTTTTGTAAATGGACTATTACGCTAAGCCAAATATTTTTTTATTTTTTTTTACATATGTATTATCAGAGTTATGATTTTTTAAAGTTTTGTATTTCTAAAACAACTCCGCATGTGACGTCAGAGGTTGTTCTCTGTTAGTTCTTCCTATTGGTTCATATACGGTAAGCCAACCGGATATCCTTCACAGATCTCACATCATTGGTTGGTTCATATAAACCAGTAAGGTCAATCAAAGTAGTGCGTTTTTATTGAAATATTTTTTATTCTTTTTTTCGTACATTTTCAAGAAACTTTGTTCTATAATTTAATGCTCTAATTTTCACCGCGCGCAAGAAAACATTTTTTGTATCCAATTTCCCGTAGGGCTGAAGTTCTTTATTGGAGTGAGATCTTTTTTGCATTAATTTACATAAAAATAATTTGTTTTGCCACTTGTACCTAGATGGTAATTATAAAGGCATGTCTATAGATCTTACTTTCTTTGAAATGTTTAATTTCATTTGTTATTTTTCTTTCTTAATTTCTACTATTTTAGTGTTTTAAACTATTGTTTTATTTTAATTGTTGTATACCTTGCAATATTTGCATTTGTAGGATTCGTTTTGTAAAGTTTTTTAAGTTAAATATTTCACTTATGTTTGAACACACGACGACAAATTATTTAAAAAGCGGTTTATCACGTAGTTTAATTTTTTTTTTGGCAATTTGTAAACACGTTTTTTCTGAGCAAAGACTTGTATTTTTAAATTAAATAGGTAAATATCAGTGGCGAACAGTGATTTTATTTACAGGAAAGTTATAAAAAAATCAAATTTTCACCACCATTTACATAATATAAGTAATATATACTATACATTGCTATTTTTTCAGTAGTTCTGTGTAATACAACAACATCTCTCATCTATGAGTTCAACTCAAACGACGATTATTTTTAACTTCGTGATATATTATATAATGTAGCTATATTTTGCGTAACTTATATTTAAGTGTATAAAAATAGCCCAATAAATTCAGTAGGTACTAGATATTTTCATTTCGATTGAAATTTGAAATGTCAGCTGGCCTAATTGTTCTAGAAATAAATAATACCAAAAACAGCCACGTGAAGCGCCACATGTCCTGCTATATGACTTCATGAAAGAAATGGTGGTCAAATAAAAACAGCCCTTAAGAAGTAATGTTTGAAATACTGTATTACAAATCGAGAAACTTCAAATATTTTATGTAATTTACAAGCTTACTCCAGGAGTAAAAACCGCCACTGGGTTAAAGAAGTTCAAAATATAGTATACTTATTTGTATAAAGAAATAATCGGCTAGTTTTATGGCTCACTGCTGACGCTCAGCATGTTTAATTAATATTTAGAGAATAATACAAAAGTTTGCAGTGATTTGTAAGAAATAATAGTTATTTGTTTGTATTTCTGTACGTAAAAAAATGTTATGAAAAGTCTAATATAATGGTAAGCTGCGCATAATCGCTTATATAGACGATTCGCCCTTGATGGATATTGCTTAAAATATAATACTTACATATCTCAGATAAATACTGCGTTAAAAAACTAAATTGCCACCCTAAACGCGAATATATTAACATTCTTCCCTTTGAACGTTTTTTTTTGTAAGAATGGCATCGTGATACTTTGCACCTGAAACCACGTACAAAAAACTTATTTTTTAGACCTTAACATCACGTGAATTTCACCCTTGTGTATACAAAAAGGTATGTGATAATCAACGGGAAACAGATAACCTCCAGCACCCCTTCCTTGAACTCCCCTTTAAAAATTCATTTCTCGGCTTATCTTCACATCTTTCTTATATAATTTTTCGAAATGTGCTAAAGCTATTATATTAAATAAACAATTTCCTTTTTGAAATTTAGTCGTGCAATTTCCTTCATCAGAAAGCAAACAATGTCCTCGTTGGTACATGCAAACGGTTACGGTTACGATTATAAAAAGGTATTTTGAAAACAATTTTCTTCCCGCTGAATTTCACTTAGCGTTTTTTAGCGCAGGAGAGAACTGGTTTCAAAATAAAAACTATTCTTTTTAATTTATGACTGTTTTTATGTAAATAAACGTGCTTGTAATCAATCCCATTTAACAGCAAATAAATGGCAGATGGAAAATTAAGAAACGTAAACAGATTGTATACAAATTTAAAAAACATGATTTTTAAAGTTCATGGAATACGATTCTTATTTTATTTATAAATGACACATAGTTTTAAATAAAGTGTGTACTTATGTTTTTTATAGTAACAAGTAGTACACACAAGTAGAAAGTACAAAATGTTGTAGAACAAGAAATCGTTACCCGCTTGTTTCAAATTAAATATTTATTTAATTTTACAATACGCCCAAGGGGCATTAACAAAAAATATACAGGTAAGTACAAAACATAGTAAATAATAATTTTAAAAATAAACAACGCATTTGAATACATGTAGAAACAATAAAAAGCATACTGCTATGTAAAATAAAAAGTGAAACTTTGTATAGTAAAAAAGAAAAAAAATCAGATATAAGAAAAGTGATTGAATTAAAAAGCAAATTTTAAATAACTTGTAAAGAGTTTAAACAAAAATAAATATATATATATATATCTAAACATATATACGTATAAAAGAATGGTATTAACAAATTAATGTTAAAAACAAATAATAAAAATTTGTTTACAGTAATATGCATATGCAAGTATATATGCAAGTATACAGTAACAAATCAGATAAAAACCGTATTCCCAAAAATTATTGATAATAAAAAATCGTATAACATTACAACACACAAAAACGGTATAGAAATTTATACGAGAGAAAGAGAGAAGTAAAAAAAAAGTAAACACAAAAATGGCATTGACCGTAAACAAATTAAATTTGTAACGAATTTTTTTATGTGTCTGTATTTTTCTGAACTACAATACATCAGAACTTTAGCAAAACACAATTAATATTATATATGTTTTATTATAATTATTATTAAATATGTAATATTATATATATATTAGTGACGTATACATTGTTTACTTTTTTTTTTATGAACCTTAATAATGTATTGTGCTTTTTTTTAAATGTTTTTATAGATATCTAATTATGCCATTTATGTACATTGTGAACGGCAGCAGTGCTGTATTGTACATTTAAATAAAAAATAAGTTATTTTAGTAAATTAGCAAAAGAGAAATTGCACAAACTTATACAGAAAAGAGAAACACATTGAAAACAAGAAAAAATGAAGAACTCGTACTCATGACTAAAAAATATAAAGCATGAAATGTATGTAAAAATATATACATGATTGAAAAACTTCCACAAAAAGAAAAATTATTTGCAAAATTACACAATGGTTGGATGTTTGCTAAAACTAAATAAATGTTATTATAATATTGCTGATATCAATGCGGCTATTACACTTCCCTTAGGCACAATTTGGAAATATCTTTTATAAAATAATTTTTAGGATTTTCTCATATATTTATTTACACTATACATTATAACCACATAGAGCCCGTAATCTGACTCTGCGCTGTCAGTTTTCTCTCTCGTTTAGTTTTACGCGGGAAACGCGAGACATAAGGGTGGGGAGAAGATTTACTACCGCGCCATATCGGTTAGTACTCTCTGGTGCATTGTTGGGGAATTAGCATCACCGAGGCATAATGTGTAATATCAAGTACTTACCTACCTGTACACTAACCCCTAATGCTTGCAAACCTACCATAAACCCTGCGTCGGAATGTTTCCTGCCTGCGTTTTTGAGGTCTTCTCCTTTGAAACGCAGTTGAGGTTGCAACCCTTTCATATGGACATTTTTGCGTTAACCCGAAATTTTCGCTTGCCCCGAAAAGGTCATATCATTTATTTCTGAGATAAAATTATACTGCGCAGCTGACGCTGCGTACAGTCAAGATTTTCTACTTTAGATCTTCATAAGTGCAAGGGATACAGAGCTAAAAATGGTAATTAAAACATCTTTACGAGTAGAAAAGAGATAGCACATTTTTTCCAATCATCATAGAATAAAAATAAAAAAATCACCAGCTTTAAATGATTTGTGTAATTTTCTTATTGTTTTTATGCACACGTTTTTGAATGTTTTTTTATTATAATATTGAACAATAACATGATAATGATATGATGTCCGCAATAATTTTCATTTTTATTATTTTATATGTTGTTCTATTATTAATCATAGTTATATATAGTTGCCACACAACATTTTCTTTTATACTTGTTCTAACACTATTGTACGCTTATTGTACTAATTTATAATATTTACGCTGTTGTTTTATATGTAGACTTATATTAATTTACGTTTATCCACTAAGCATTTATACGCATCCAACCTCGTATTTTTTACATATAAACTCTTGAGATTTTATTTAAAATATATTTATACTTTTCTATTTTCTGTTTTCCTGCTTTTCTTCGAACAAACTTTATTCCTTTGTACTTAAGGTATTTCTGAGAAATCGCTTTTAATTTAAATTCCAATTTTATATTTCTAATCCCTTTGTGTATTAAAAGAGAACTCATTATTTTTAAGTTTATTTAGATTTTTTGTGCCTTCAAATTTGTAATAATTAAGATTTAAACGACGACGATATAAACGAATTTTTCGTTTTATCGTTCCAATTAAAACAAAAAAAAATGTATTATAAAATAATATGGTCGGCTAAACACTGCACCCACCGTTTGGCATATTACACTTTTTCTTATTGTAAATTCAAGCATGTTTTTTTACTAACAATACAGGAATGAAGTCAACATCGAATTCATCGAAAGATACGATTATTTCATCAGTATTAACGCTGTTGAATGTTGATCTCTACACTGGGCGTAAATTTTGCTCACCGTTTCTTGATTTTTCGGGAGAAGAAAATGTGTGTATTCTGATGCATGAAATTAAGAGTGGAAAAAGTTTGTGGAGCGAATATTTGGGGCCAAATGTGATCGGTGCAAGAAATTGAAATTGATATTAAAATTAGGGGCTTGATGCAATAACGATCCCCACCCGATAAAAATACCCGGGGCGTCTTTTGCTAACTCCGGTTGAAATATTTCCACCTAACCCACATTTCGCTTCGTATTTTAGCCGTTACCATTTTAAACTACCTGACATGACATCACAGAATCGATTTTTATAAATTAAAAATGAAATGTGTATTTTTAGTTTCACTATTTAAATATGTCTTAAATATTCGTATTACTGTAATCTATTATTTACGTTAAGAAAATCAAGATGCTCTGCATTCGCATACTACAATAAAGTGTCTTACAGACTCAGAGAAATACTTCACTAGAGAAGCTCTTTAGCTCTATCGCATAGAACAAAGGCGTTCTTGGTTTGGTTTTAAGTTTAACAACAAACGTGCAACGGAAGGATTTGGTTTTCGCTTGCAATTTTCGACCTGGGTACCTACGGCCCATTGTATTGCTGTAAAATGTAGCTAAATTCATAGTTAATAATCATTAAATGGTTTTTCTCCGTATGGGCTACTCTAGCCAGTAGCGTGTTATTACTCTAAGGTTACAGACGTATATACAGTAGGAGTAGGTTGAAAAAATATCTTGTGTATTAAAAATAACGGAACACTTAAATATTCTATCAAGATTTTTTTTTGAAAAATATATATGGGCACAAATAAATGCAGGAAAATGTTTATCTTTATAGGCATAATTAGTGCACGTATTATTTGTATTTTTTTGTTTTATTTTGTTTATTGTGGTTTTTCAATATTGGTATAGAACTACTTATAATTTAAAACAAAAGAAATCTCCATCTTAGAACAGGCGGAGCTGAGACTCACTTAACCAGAAGTTATATAGATTCTCTGGTAATAAATATGTATTTATGTATTTGCAATTAATAAAACACATTTCCTCTAGGTGTGCGATAGAAAGTTGCTTAAGATCACATTCGTTTAATTTTTTTTTAAATAAGAACAAAGGTAGTTTCAATAATTTTTAAATATACATTTTGACGCTATCAATATTTTCTACAATTTTATTTTTCCTTTAATTTCAACTTATTATTTTATTGATTGTCATTTAAAATCATGTCTTTACATACACTCATTGTGTCTAGTTCAATGAAAAATCATTAAAAATATATGTATTCATGACACCATGTTAAATTTTGACAATTTTACGGGTTAAGGGTTTTTATTTCAATGTCTTTGAGAAATTTTATTACATTGTATTATTTTTTAGTGGTTTATTATTTGGAGTTATATACCATTGAAATGAGTGAAATTTGTTCCTAAACATCAAAATGTCATCAGCAAGTCGACATTCAAAATGTACCTTTGATCAGATAGATATTTATGCAATTACCCCTGCCAACAATATCATCGTGTATTCAGGTTACTTCTAGCATGTTTTAATCAATATAATTAACATAAAATATCGCAATAAAGTGCAATTATATATTTTTTTCAATCCACAGCATTCTTATCTTCTGTTAATTTATCAAAAAGATTCGCAATGAGTTCCCGGGTATACTATCTGGGGAGGAAAGTCTGATTAAAGTAATTAAATATGAATACAGTCCTAAACGATTTTCCATTTGCCACTTCCTTCCCTTGCATCGCAGCGCAAAAATCAAACGATATCAGAATAATTGAAGGGGTCTTCTCGGAAGACTAAAATGGCCTTTTAATTAATTCCCACAATGAAATATTGCCGCTCCACGGATGCAGCAGTTGCCAAATAGCCACTTTAAATTGGAATTCCGCGAGATATTGGTGTCGTTTCATCTGCAACCATTTTGGTTTCGTTAAAAAAGGCTAAGCTTCAGATAAATTGAAGTATGATTACCAACTACCAATGCGTACAGAATATTTCACATTTTGTGATGTGATGAAATACGTACGCTTTGTTTTAGCGTATTACTACTACTACTACTATGACTATTTTTTATGTAGTCGTTATTTAATAAAATTCACATTATTCTATTATCATATATATTATAAAAAGAAAACAAAGTACTAAAACATATTTTGTCCCGATAAACCATTAAATAATAGCTTCTCATCGGGTGCTCAGACATTAGTTTTAATTAAGAATCAAATAAAAGAGTACAAACATAAATTTTTACACATATAAAATAATGAACATTTACTATTTTAACAAAATAAATAAAACAACTTTGTTTTTAACCACCATTTTTTTTCCACCGACCAGTTTTAAAGCTAAACTAATGAATTCTTTCCTATTTCATTTTATCAGTATGCTCCCAATAAAATTATTAAATTAAGTTTTTTTTAAAGGGATTGTTTTTGATGCTTTGAAAAATAAAAAAATAAAAATTTTAAGAAGATAGAAAAGAAAAAAACTCAACAAAACCAGATAAAATGGTTTTAAATATTTTTAAGAAAGAAAAGAGAGAAAAATAATATAATTAAAATTAAAGAATAGCCATTTACGTGAATATAGAAACCGGTCAAAATTATATAATTTTATGAAGTTTTATCGTGAAAATGTATTTGAATTACATGTATTTAAATTTTATTTAAACTGTAACAGGGGCCGCTGGTTGGTAGTTCCATCGACAGGTTTGTCCCCGGGTCCGGGGGTAATTAAGTGATTCTCTAAAAGCAAAAATTCCCGGCAGTTAATTTCTATCGAGTAGGTTCATTGTTTGTATTTTAATGGATACAATAATGGGGAATGAACGTGTGTTACCTGATCGTTTAATATTATTTTATCGAGGCAATTCTTTAAGCGGTTTATTATTAAAATTTCAATTTTATCTAATTTTTGATCTTTGCTGCATGTGTGAATGAATTTAACATAAAAGTGGAATAAAACTACAAACGTATTTTTATTATTTTATTTAAAATGCAGTTCCACCAAAAAATGTCTGTAGAAATACTCAATCTTATATTTACGAGCCTGAAATAATTACTATTTATTATATCTTCATCTTTCAAAATTGTGAGGCGTTTTATTTCATTTTAAATATTGTTAATTCCTCTTCACAGACGCCTTGTTCTCTATCAAGTGATCTGGAAAAGAAACCCGATGTTGAATTAAGCAAATTTGTTTTGGCTGTTTGTGTTCATTAAACGAAACCGTTTTGTAAATTCTGAGATGTTTTACATTTAAGGGAACCGATTATCGGCGTTCCTGTCGATTTTACGAATAAATTAATGAGAAGCAAATACTGTTGATACAAATCTTAGATTTCGTTTAATTACTTTGATAGGGAGTCTGGAATATAAACAGGTATTGGGCGTAATTTAAATCTCTCCATGATTTTCATTTGTAAGTCGACTGTTTTCGTTTTGGATGGGGCTATAAAGTTCTCGTACCCTTCATTCTGGTGAATTTAAGAAAGCGATGGAGGGAAATCGGATAACAGTACCAAATTACTTTTTTTCCTTTCGATCGATTACTTAATGAACTAGGGAAAACGTTACATAAATTGTTTACCTTACACTTTCGAATCCGGCTTTTTTATTTATTTCGCGCAGAGATAAAGAAACCATGTTTGCAAATATATTTTGATATTTTAACTTACTTTTTCGTTCAGTTTTACATTTTTTTTGTTGTTAATTTATAAAGCTTATTTTTATTAACAACTCGGAAGGAACATTAAGTCTAATTATGAGTTATTTTACTTCCCCCTTTTTTCTTTGCTAACACTGTTTTCCTGTATATGATTGCTAAAGTTCTAAACAAGTTTACGTATTCTTATGAATTGTATAAAGTTGCTGTTCTATGTAACAATATTTTTTATTATTTAATGAGTGATCATCATCAAACCCCTGTCTCTATCCAATAGAACACAGAGCACTGTATTGGTTTACTAAATGTCGTGTATATTGATCATGTTACATTAAGATTATGCTTGAGGTGCCAGAACTTCCCAGAATCAAACCCGAATCGAAATCGAATCCATCAGGATTGTGATGAGTATTTAATTATTTATTCCTGTTTTCCACATAATAAACAATTATTAATAATAAAAATAATGTGACTTCACTGAGGTTACCCGTGCCGAGGACACTGAACAATATACTTATTAATCATTTTAAATATTTTTACATTTGTTGGCCTCGCGGTGCATTGGTCAGCGCGTTTCCCAACATGGTTGACATGAAATATTTACTGTGGAGCAGTTGATTCAATATTGGTTTGGGCGAATGAGACAAAGTATTAGTGCCAAATAAATTATTCTGAATAAAAGCAAAGAGGGTTTTTTTATTACAAATTGAACTGGGCAAAAAACTTAGATTTTTATTATCTGGTAACTATTAATTACAAAGTCGTTAATATTTGATAAATTATTAATTGAGTAAGTATTGTGTTTATCAATTGTGTGACAGTGATATTATAAAAATATTGACAATAATATAGTAGGTTTTGATTTTTAATGAAAAAATACAAACAAGAAATTCAAATACCAAAACGCAACAATAAATATAAATACAAACAAATAAGAAAGTTCAAAAACGAAATACATATATGTAAAAAGGTAAAATTATTTGATTTCATTTTTTTCACATACCGTCAAAAAGTCAACAAAAATTAACAGTATAGCCAAAAATATCCTTCAAATTATTTCAAACAGGCATACTGATATCCATTGAATTACTGACCTTTAAACATAAATATGTTTTTAAGTACAATTTAATATTTAATATACATTATATAAATTAACAATTGGTTTAATGCACTTAATTTAAACGCATGATCAATTCACGTCAAATACTAGTTAGTGTAATATAAATATAAATTCATTCATATCCACACTTTGACATGTTTTTCATAAACAAACGTTTTTTTTACAAAAGTGGCAGATTTGAAACTTCAATTGCTGTTTCTATTACTGTTTTATATTGTCTAGACTAAAGACTAGACGGTATAAAACTTTTTTTATTTAATATCCGTATTTTGACATGTTTTTCGTAAGGAAACGTTTTTTGGCAAAAATGGCAGATTCTAAACTTTCGTTTAGACTGAAGACTGGACGATATAACAATTTTTTTTTTTACAGTGTTTTCATTTCCTAATGAAATTGGTTTGATTTTACTATCCTATCAGTGTTTCATCACGAAAATGTTCACCTTAGGGTTGACCCAATAATATTTCCGCCTTGTCCCTTTTCCCGTGAAATTCGAATTACCTCTAAAATCACATTATGAATGTGTAAGCAGATTCCCCTCAGGTGATAAAAGTAACGCGCCGAGTGACGCAAAAGTAATTAATTCGGAAATAGGGGCCCTAGAGTGCCAGGGCAGTTTTCAGATAATTGGATCTCTATTTGATTTAATGTCTTAGACAAGTATTCTAAGAATTTTGACACCATATTGTGTTTCTTCGTCATTAATTTACTTGGATTTCTACTATGGCGGATCGGCGAATCGTTTTATTTTCCCGCCGCGTAGTTTATGAGCCCTTACCTCTGTAAAATCTAAGTTTAATAAACACATTCCCCGTAAAGTCTATATAAATCTTTCTCTTTCGTTACTAGCACCATTCTGTACGCAGATAAAATAATACTTTTAATCAACTTTACTAAAAAACCCGGTATTTTTCTCATCCATTGTTGAAAAATACTATTCAGAACGTTACTGTTTGTTAGCTAAATTTCTGCTTAAACTGGAAATAAGTAAGTCATGTCATACATATTGGGTACGCGTGAATGTTTACTGCCATTTATATGTTTTGGCTGTCGGCTTTTCCTTGAGAAGTAGGAACTTGAGCAGCCTGGCAGTACCTACCGCATTGCAACAATTCACAAATTCCATATTCAAATAAAACTGACTCTGTATTTTTCTTCAAACAAATGAATATGTCTTCGGTGGTCCGCACGATAAACTAACAACGAAAATTAATATTCCTACCGCTATCATATAAAGTTACCGCTAAAACTGACAAAAGCTTTATTATTATCACCGCAACCAATATCCAAAAATCCTGATATACAAAGCAGAATAAGAAGGAACTTCACATCCGCATCATTCCCGCATTTTAATATCTGGTGGAGCGAGGGGGCACACTTAACCACGGGTGAGTCGATTTCCATTCTATATTAAGTGGCAGTAAACGTCCTTAGTAACGTGTGTGTTGGCTGACCTTGTTGGACCATCTTGGATCAGTTTATGCGCTCTCTAGGCTATCGACGAAATAACTTTTGCGCCTCTCTCTCGCGTCACCACATATTTATTTTTCATCTTAATTTTAGTTTAAATTAGATTTTGAGTACACTTTTACTCAAGAAGTTAGCTGTGTTATCACTCCTGACTTGATACTCTTGCCATGTCTGCCTAAGACCTAGATCATGCCATGACTATACCTATTGTACATTTAGTTTCAGCTCTTGTGTGCTTGTGATGTCACACTAGTCTACATACGATACAAGACTTAATATATATCTTTTTTATATTTACGATGAAGAAGATTTTTTTGTAATCTTCAAATAGACCTTTTTACCCTGGATTGGAAAAGTAAAATTTGTATAAATATTCAGGATTTTAATTTTAAAAATATTTATCCTTGCTATGCAAAGAAAGAATTATTTCGCCAATACAGCAATAAATCTACATAAGAGAAAGCACGAAGATAGATCTTTATTTAACTAACTTTTTTTTATAAAATCGCTCCTTTTCAAGCAAGCATTGAATCCCAAAAATGACATTTTATTATTTTAATCCAAATAAAACCTTTGATGAACTGATTTGAAATTTTAATAAAAAATATCAACGTATCCTCGGAAATTCTCGAATACTTAAGCGGCCGGAGAGTATTCTCAGTATGAACACGGCAATCAATATGAAAACGTGCCTTATCTTCGCTTGGCGAGAGCTATTGAACGTTTCGAGCGGACTTTGTTCGCCTTAATTGTTTTTTTGCCTCATAGTCTCCAAGGTGGTGGGCTGAGGAAATCCCCTACTTAACATGCACACCATCACCCATTTGTCTGAAGAGAAATCTCATTTTTGCGGAGAAGAAAGTAGGGGCCAACTCTTCTGCTATTCAGCAAAAAATCTGGAATAGTAATGTCTCGATCTGGAATGAGAAATGTCTCCTTTTCCGCGTCTGGAATTGCTTTATTAATTCAAAACCCGCTGTTTGCTTCATCTCCAATTTGGAAGCCTTCAAACAATCTTTATAAACAGTGTGAAATTTAATATCTGTGTCCGTTCTAAAGCTTCTTCTTCAAGTTATACCAAAATAAGTCAAAGTTTCGTACTCATAAATTGCTATGTTTTTCTCAAAATAGGGAAAACGAAACGCTGTACTTTGTTACTTTTTTATAAAACGTTTATTTATTTTGACAAAAACATAACAATATTTAATTTATAAACTAAATGCTCGTAGATGATTGGGTCTTTTCACGTTTTTTATTATTATAACTTTTTTTAATAAGCAAAAAAGATGGATACATCTTCTATGTAGGTTTAAAACACGCACACTTTGAATCATCTGAAAACAATACGAATAAACGGCACATATTACTTTACCGTGCCATACTTGTACGAAATATATAAAAAGCGCACTCGGCGGGCATGACGTGTGACGTCAAAGTCACGTGACGCTACCTGCGAGTCGTTTTGTATGTGCTCGTTATTAAACCCGATAATTATGAATGAAAACTTGTTTTTTATATAAGCTGGTTTGATTATGTACAAATGTTATTTTTTTTTTTTAAATATTTATTCACGATAAATAACATATTATACGTAATCTACAGGCACTAAGTAAATAATTCTAATTTACGCGCTTATCACTAGGTAGAGTAGCTGTCGGTCAAACAAAACTTTATGGCAAATTAAATAAGCTCGAATCAACAATTTGATTTAATGAATTTAGAAAATATATTTTCTGCTTATGATTATACATTAATTAAATGTGAACGAGATAATTGGGCCCTATGACACACGCCATAGTTCAAAAGTCTTGACTCACGACCCTAGCATTTTGTATGAGAAATTGTTTAGCTTTTAGTTGCCGTGGTCTATCACGAATCTTGGTGCCACCTCGTACTCCGTAGTTTAATTCTGATACGTTCCTTTTACCTCATCTTCATGCATGTAACAAGTATTTAGCACAGTAGCGGTTAGAATATTCATTTTCTTTACAACCTAGTACCCAGCGTACACGAGTGAAAAAAAAGGTTCTGGGGATTATAGATTATACTAAGAATGTTTACAAACAGTCTAGCTCCTGTATGTTACTAAAATTTAATATAATTGCAAACGGAAAACCCCCATCCCTTTGCACTTTGTAGCTGCAAGACGTGTCGGCATGTTTATTGTACAGCGTCTTTAATGTTATTTTCATAAAAAGAGAGCTGTAAAAAATATCCAATGTAATAATTAAAATACGTAATAATGCTATGAAAATATAAATCTTCGAAAAATACCATAATAGTCTACGGTTTCTGTTTTAAGTACATAAATCTAAAATGCAGTAAAAATTATTATACACAAAGTATCACTTAGATATAAAGTATTAACTTTGAGGTTAAACGTTTTAATAAATGTTAGTAAATATTCGTATTATAAATAAGCCCTCAACAACGTATATATATTTTAATTTATTTCAACAGAGAGGGAAAACATTTTTGAGAAGGGAATATGGAAGTCTAGGCATTTACAGAGCTTGTGACCTGTCCTTGGCTGGTTTAAGTGGCCACTTCACACACTGTGTAACATTCACCATTCTGCCCATGTTTGAACATCCACATTTCCACAACTCTTCTATCTGTTGACTTTTGTGAAGTCCATCCAGCCAGTCTGCAAGCATTTTGACATACTCAAACATTGTTGAACGTATCTTTACTATAGTGAAGGTGTATTGTGGGATTTGCACGTTAGTGTAATTTATTCTTAGCACGTCTCGAAACCGGTAGACAAAGAAAAGGCGGTAAGCGATTAAATACAGTTATTAACTCACGTTTGTAAACAAGAGCACTCATATTAAGTTTTCTGTCTGTAAAAATATTTTTTTAGATATTTTTCAATTTGTATAAATCCAGTACTTACTTGCCTGAAAAGATTTGGGTGTACTAAAAATATTTGTATTACTCAGAATTTTCAACAGTAGTGGTACTAAAACAATATTGTTTTCATACGGTTCGTTGATTACAAACATCACGCGATTTTCAACATTTGACAAATATTTTGTTTATTTAAAGCAATTAGGTAAATGATAAGCCGGATGAAATTTGATGAACAGTTTGATTTTACTTACAGACGGAATGATATTTCTTTCCGATTTACAATGAACACGAAAGCTGCACATTAAATTTAAATTATGCCTTTGTACACTATCTTCGTTGTATTGCACTGTAGTTCAAGAGAATCGGTTAAATTAGTAAAGTGTACAATTTCTAATCTGGGACATGTTTTTAATATATACAAATTTTGGCTCTACAGTTTGGTAGTGGAAAAACTCTTCAGGATTCATATTTTTTTAATATTTCAAACACGTCAGAAATTGAAGAGATAATATGTTTAAAATCTTTGTTAATTTATATGAGATAGAGCTAGAGATCATGTAATTCTCAGTTTGTAAAATAACTTCACAGAATAAACGAATAACAGTTATTAAAAATTTGTTTTATTTTTATTTATTGAAAAAATGTATTGACAAAATAAGTATAAAATTACAAAATGGTTGGTATAATTTAAAAAAAAAACGTTTTTACATTATTAAAAATAACAATCAAATACAACGTTTCTACTTCTCTAATAGAGTGAAAACTCGTGTTTAGGGGGGAGTTCGTTTTACATTTTATTTTTACTATCTAAAACAGATTCCTTTAAATAAATTCTAAAATATTCACAAATTTCTACTGTATGGAGTTCAGGCTAGGGTGGGTCTCATGTCTTTTTTAAAATTCAATTTAAATGTTTTGATATTTGAGATTGATTTTAAGATTGCTGAAAGATTATTTAAGTTTTTTTTCCTACATATGATTAATGATTTAAAGATGCAGTCGTATTGCATCTGTGTAAAGTTAAATTATTTGGAAATCTAGGGTTTTGAGAATTTTTTAAATTAGTGTTTTTTTTTTTAAAGTTTGTATAATAGATGCTTTTCAAAAGATGTCATCATTTGAGGGTATATCTAGTTCTTTAAAAAAATAATTAAAAGGATAAGTTCTAGGTTTTTTAAATATATTTTAAGCGATGGTTTTTTGAGCAATTAAAAGTGGACGTACGAGTAAATTTATCTTGTTCAAAATTTACTTTAATTTTTAAAAAACAATCAAAAAGTATCCTTTTGTTTTTATATAAGTTTGTTTTGTCTTATTATTAACATCATCACATTCTTTTATTTGTATTATTCATTCAATTTATTTTAAAGATTTGTGTACTCGTGTATGTACTATACATATATTATGTTTACAACCCTTGCGAATTGTGGAAATTTACTTACTAAATTAGTGTTCAGTTCGCCAAATTTATAGGACTTATCTTGAAACCGTGAGTTTACTGCGGGACAAATTTGGCGAAAACATTATTTCTTAAATATTTGGCCTCCATGATCATGTGATTTGACGCCATTGGATTATCTTCTATAGGGTTATAAGGTCCGTAGTCTATGGAAACCATCCAAATATGTAAATAAGCCTTTAAAACGCTGGATTTGTTGGAAAAAGTAGCCAAAAATCGAACCGACCAAACGCGTTACGTAGCTCTCAATTGCGAAGGACGTTAGTTGAATATATATATATTTTTTAATAAATATTTATTTTTGTTCTTTTACGTACAAAAAAACAAACTCATTTCAACAAACTCTTTCCTTTTTTATTTCAATTTAAGAAATATCACGCTTAAAAATCAAACATATTTATATTTTTTACATATCCACATTAGATGTAGTACTTCATAGATAAAAAATTCAAACAGTCTTTAACAAATGTACGGAAGTCACAAAACGACGTTTACAGGTTTCCCCGAAGTTTCATGATCATTACACGCGCATTGTTTAATGACAGTAAACAAATTTAGTTCGCAGCTTAAGGGTAAACCATTTTTGCTGAAATTCGCTAAAAAAAATTGTATTATTTGGTTTTAAAACATTCTTGAGGATTTTTAACAAACTCTCTACAACAAACCTTATTTTTAACTAGACACAGAGAAGGGATGAGTAGTTTATATTATTAATATTCAATAAAATTTTGAGTTCAATAAGTTTTTGTCTGAGTACAGTGGAATTTTAATCAAGAATTGTCGAAATTTTCTTTGTCAGTCCTTTTTTTGTTTTTCAAAAATATTTGTTATATTTGCATACCTTGCATCCGAAGATGACAGATAAAACTCAGCGTTTTTAAGGGTTTTTGGATGGTAGTAGTTCCATAATAAACAATGTTTTCGAAACAAAAACATAGAGACTGGTCAATGGTAAATATCTATAGTGCGTAAAATTACTGCTCAAGTGCCATAATCCAGGGAAAAAACACGGGAATACGTTTGTATAAAGAAACGTCAGACCGCGTTTCTTCTTAACTAATTATTATCCAGTATTTTTTTCATTTACAAAAAGGTTTTCTGTATTTCCAAAGCATACTAAATAAAATGCCATATACCTGTGTAGAAGGACTACAATATTAAAATGTTTTTCGCAAAAACTCCGCTTTGAGTTTTAACGGCTTTCGAGATCGATCTAAATGTGCATATAAATAAAAATATCTCGATTTTCAAATGTTCCCGCGAGATACGTCATATGGATGGTTTTCACGCGAAGCTTAATCTGATGACAGAAAACTGACGTGAGAGAAATATCGCCTTGACATAATATTCCACGTGACGTCATTTATTCCTTTTGAGTTTACATTTTGCACTCTAGATGACGTCACACTTGTAAACTCCACGGAGCCGAGGAGCTTCACTTCCATTAGTGCTACCTAGTATCATGTCAGTTCAGACTTGTTCTGAGATCTTGAGACGAAAATTCTCGCTCATGTTATTCCATTCAAGTTGGCTTGCATACTCATACTTCGTTCGTTCGCCTTAAAATTACACGTTTTCTCGTTCTATTTAAATAGCCCGAGATAAAAAAAATATATCATTACTTCGTCGCGTTGACGGAAATATGAAATTTCGTTTAAGGAAATAAAAACTGTAAAGGATCTGATCTTGTTTTCATGTAAGCTTTGTTTTTTTATGTCAAAACAATGTGATGATTATTTTATCCTTATCCCTACATATTTCATAATAATTTGATTTTTCTTATTTGGGTAGTGCAACGGTTAGTGCGCCTGAATATAAAAAAATTATCCAGTTTCAATTTAAAAAAAAAAGGTTTTCATAATATGTTTATTTTGGTACTGGGTTTTTAAATTCGATGTAACAGATTATGAAATAAAAAACCTTATGTAAACCTGTTTAACTGACTTTCAAACAAAGTAAGCATCTCGGATAGCGAAGTTTTTTTACTTAATACTTATTTATCATTAATTATTACGAAATGAATAGCAAATCAATATTCAAAATAATATTAGTTTGGCTAGACTGGCAATGAAGGTTAGGTTTCAGCTCTTTTACTTCACAACAGCCAATAGATAGAAGAATGGATGGAGTAAATGTGGATTTTCAAACATGGCAGAAAGGTAAATTTTTTACATTGTGTTATTTTACTTCTTAAACCATCCAATGACTTTACTTTCTCTTCTCAAAAATGTTTTCCCTCTCGGTGGCAATAAACGTCAATCTTGATAACTCCCTGGATCCAGTCCTGTCTGCAAACCTTTGGATTTGTTTAAAGTACTGTTTTCAATTATTGTTTTTAGTGCTTCTACTCGAAAAATGAGTATGTGTAAGAAACAGAATAAACTTTTATCTTTTTTAAAACATGTACTCATTTTTACCTACATATGTGTTTATGATACCCTGTTCTGTTTATTATTCTAATACAAGTTAGTATTTTATAAAGTAAAATGTCACACTATTGAAATTATATTACTGATCGAAACAGTTTGTAATTGGTCACTAAAGATGTTAGGGTTTGTCCTGCGACAACTTCTTCATGCGACGTAGACTTGAGAATGGCTCGATGATTTGGGGACCGTTTGATTTGAAGTACTCTCTTATAGTGAAGAGGGTTTAAAAGAAATTTCTTCAATTTCTCTTCGTGAGGAAGCGGAGATACTATCCATATTTCTATCACAATAGCCTATGTCCATAACTGTAATTTTATTTACTTTATAACATCAGATTGGATTATCATAACATTTATTTTGAAATTTCTTAACTGCGACGCCCCTTTTTTTTTTTTGTTTTTTACAATAAACATAATAATAAAACAGAGTATTAAAAAAATAAAGCATAATTACATATCAATGAAATACATATTAATAGAAACATAGTAAACGAAAAAATCCCACAAAGGCATGGCCTGTTCGTGGGCATACAAGAAAATGGTAATGAATTTTTGCTCCTACAATAAATAATGGACAGTTTTAAAATATTCTGTGAAAGATAATATGGTATTTTATTTATAGTAATTAAAAAAAGAAATAAAAAATATTTAAAAAAAACTAAAAAATATTCCTTATTATTAAAGGGCAACAAAATAAATCATAGAAAAAAAGAGTTCATACCTTTAGTTTTAATCCAGGATAGTGCTTGTTTTTTAAAAGAAGGAAAATTTTGAAAGTTTGGAATCGATGAAATATTACCTTATAGCTTTATACATATATGAACGATGAAATATTATCATCTGTGTCTAGTATATGAGATTTAGGTATTATACTTGACACTAAACTTTCTTTTACAATTTATTTTGAACATGTTATCAATAAATCCTTAAAACTACTCGGATTTATTAACAGAAGCACAACTGAGTTCAAAATTATCAATACCCTTAAAACTCTCTTATGTTCCCTAGTTCGCCAGCACCTAGAGTATTCCTTTGTTA
Source organism: Micrasema longulum (assembly GCF_059751315.1). Taxonomy (NCBI): domain Eukaryota; kingdom Metazoa; phylum Arthropoda; class Insecta; order Trichoptera; family Brachycentridae; genus Micrasema; species Micrasema longulum. The sequence continues at coordinate 39,998 of NW_028277972.1, forward strand.
TTATGATGTTCACATCAAAAATATTGAATCAGTTCAACATCGATTTTTAAGAAAGATAGGCTGTAGGTTGGGCTTATTCAGAGACCAATATACGTATAATGAGTTAGAAACTAACTTAAATATTTCTTCCCTTCAAGATCGTTGAAATAAATCCGACCTTTAGTCCTATTTAACATTCTCAACTCACTCTTACTTTAATGCGCTTGAACTACTGAGCTCAATAAAATCAAATATTTCAACTAGGAACTTCAGTCAAAACTAACACTTTCATACCGATAACCATCGAACTAACTATGGTTTTTATTCCACTATGCCCAGAATTCTTGGGTCTGCCAACAAACATACCAGTCTTGATTTTTTTGTTAACTAGTTGTCGTCTTTCAAACGATCACTGAATCAAATTCAATTCTAAACACCTCTCTTCCGCTTCCACTCCCACCAAGTTTACTATATACCACTGTGCCCTTCTTCTTTCCTTAAAATTGCCCATGGGGCATATAAATAAATAAATAATTATGTTGCCCCTTTACGCACTGTAACATTCGCCATTCTGCCTTTATTTTAACATCTATATTCCTTCAATGCTTTCATCTGCTGATATTTTGGAAGTTAAAGAGCTGTAACCTTTAACGGTGCAGGTGAGATTCATCTTAATAACCCACAAAGTGTCTTTATCTCTGTTGTAATTTATTAACTCATTTCAGACTAATCCAATGGTGAAGATTACCATCATTGTTTTAACACGCCTCATATTTATTTCCAACTTTATTTATTACATATATGAATTAAAACGTTAAATTTTGTAACGTTAATAAACCAAATTGATTTGAAATTGCAACAAATTTATTCTTATCGTTTCTCTGCATTCGATGTACAAGCATTTTTTTTTCGTTGTCTAAAGACATCGGGAACTTTTTGCAATTTCCCCACATCTTGTTTAATCCCGCTTTAAATCGATTCTCACAGTGTTAATCTAGTTACGAAACTTATTTTAACGTCCGTTAGTTCTAGTGAGTGAAAAGTTCAGCGATCAATACACTTACGAGGCTGTTCCGAAGTATAAATAAAAATAAAACTTGAATCACACTTACGATACATTAATAAACGATTAATTAGCATTTCCGTTACAAATTCTAAAATTCTTAAAATCGAAAATACCTTGTCAACAAACTGTTAGTTCATTTCATGTTTCATAATATAAATTATAATTTTCTCTTTGCACATTCATAGATGAAAAAAATAATTTGACATTTTAAATTGTAATTATAGTTGCTTGTTATATTGTTAATGTCCTCAGCAAGGGATACCTCCGTGAAAACTCATTATTTTTACTGTTTAATACTGCATGTAATACAAAAAAAATAGTTCGCCAAACTATTTAACATTGCCAATTAATATAAAAATAGTTCTTCAAATATTAATTTATTCATTTTTAAGGGCTAAGAAATAACATGAGTATATATATCTTGAGGCAATAGTTTTATATTATTATATTATTTTAAAACATCTTTCTTTCAAAATGGCGTGATTTGCCCGTTAATAAAATATTTATATCTTAAAATGTTTGACCACAAAGTAAATGCTTTAAATATTAATAATATTTATATCTTAGTCATGTGAAACTTTTGAGTAATGATTCTACCAGTAATTAATACCTTAGAAAATTATTGTTTATATTTAATGTTCATTTTATAGAATTAAGAATAGTCCAGAAGGAGCGTAGAATCATATTTGAATATATCGGAATGTGTCCAATTGTTCCCCAACTATGTCCTACTTTCGCCGCGCGCATTCGTGAGGTCGCAGCGTAATGTTGCTTAATGGAAAAAAAATCATACCACAAACGCAAGGTAAAAAAAAGCAATATGTTAATTTCTCTAAAATTTTATTGTGCACGCGGAAATATTAATTGACACAACAGAGTAGATAAGTAAAGGGTCATTTAATTAGAGTAATTGAATTAATGAACTTTGAACTTAAAATATAAAACAAATTTTATTTTACATAAAATGGATAGTTTTATATCATGTTAAATAATATTTGATGTTTTGAAGATAATATCGGTCAAATGTCCACCACAGATTTGTTTAATCAGAAATCCAATTTTCATTATTTCTCTCATAAGATGAGCAAAGTAGGATAAAAAAATTTACTACCCTGGCAAAACTAACAAAATTTCCATTTTGTTTCTTCGACAATCTGACAGATGGAAAAATAATTCAATTTTTAAGTAATGCATTTGTTGTATACACATTCGTTTGCTAATTACACATAAAATGTGATTGCATCCTGTTTCTTTAAGATCCTAGCAGTATTTCTACACTTTAAAAGACACAACACGGCATAGTTGAATTCAAATCAGGAGTCGCGTACTGAGCGACGGCTACAAAGAAACTAATGGGTCAAAACGTAAACCAACTCATTTATAAGTAGTTGAGTCGCTTTCTGTTTGATGTGCGTATGCGGTTTCTGGACTATTCTTAATTCTATGGTTCATTTATTCAATTTAAAAAAAAACGTAATTTAGACAAAACGGCGATTTAAACAGGAAATTTGTATGAATTTCTTACTTTTTATCATACTTAAAATTACACGTTTTCTCGTTCTATTTATATAGCCCGAGATAAAAAAATATATCATTACTTCGTCGCGTTGACGGAAATATGAAATTTCGTTTAAGGAAATAAAAACTGTAAAGGATCTGATCTTGTTTTCATGTAAGCTTTGTTTTTTTATGTCAGAATTTCTTACTTTTTATCATACTATAGGAAAAAAACGAAAATAGTTGTAATACTTAAAGCAATAGCAAATAACTGATTGAGCAAAAAATATCTCTCAGATCACATTTTTTACATAACAATTAGTATAGCAGCGAGCAGAAAACATTCAACACAAAGATTTTAACAGTTAGCAGATACGGATTCGGGAAATTATTTTTACACCACTAATGGCCATGAGGCCCAGTGTTAAATTACAGCACAAAACTCCCAGGTTTGGGAAAAAAACAAATGATTTTTTTTGTGTTTTTACCGAGAATCGAATCCAGATCCTTCCGTGAATAAGTCAACCATTTTACCGCAGATGCCGCCGTGATAGAAAAAATGCCGGGGGCAACAATCCCAGAAAAAAACTTTAATCCGAAAGAAAAAACGAAAATCCTGGATAGGTATCTTTAATAGTATTTACCAATAGCATCCTGAATATTCCATGTTGTTTTAATTAGCACACTAACGAAATAGGAAAAATAGCGTTGATGTTCATCGCTATGATACATGTTCTTATTTCACATCAGATTATGTTTTAGACGTGAAAATTTCGCTTTAATTACGATCGCATGTTTAAATGAGGTACTTGTAAAAGTGTTACATTTTTAATTCATTATGAACTTAAGTAAACTGTCAAGGTTTAACGGGATTTAAATTTGTTGGAAAAAAAATCTTTGCTTTGCTAAATTACGTCGTTTACGGTCACCGTACTCAACCGCTTCATAATATTTTAAAACAATGTTTCGGGAAATTAGTGGGTCAACTTTTCAACACTACAAATGTATAATTTATTTCGTGCCTGTTTAGTATAAATAACGCTTCAGAAGTTCTAGTCAAAAACCGTGCATAGGGAAATATCACTTATTTTTACAATAACGAACGGTAGCTCAATATAACTCACCTATTGTTAGATTACAGAATACCGGGAATGAAAATGCATCACATTTTGATATATTTAGTTTATCTCTGCCTAACTTAAAAAATTAAGTGACCAACATATTTTTATCAAAAAGAGCAAATCATCTTCAGAAGATTGGGTTGGAATAGTTATAATTTGATTGATTAATGTATTTTGTTATTGTATAATTTCTTTAAAATATGTATGTATTTCAAGTAATTAATAATGTGTACAGTACGAGTATATTAATATTTCACACTCGATTTTTTTTTTTTTTTAATATTTTTATTTCTAAGCACTCTTCATACCACATATATGTAAATGGCAGAAATGCCGTATATAAATAAATAAAATAAAAAAAAGAAAATAATAATGGTCTATGAAATACTGTCGAGTAAAATAGTATTTTTTAAACTATTTATTAGTATCATAAAAATAATGTATAATTTTGAATTCCCGCGAAAACGGTCATTACATTGGCCTCGCCCCTAATACGTCACGTTTCATGTCAATTTTAAACTTTTTCGTAACCGTTTATTTTTTTATAGAACATCGTCACGAATCTTGACGTCACAATGCTTCTTCTTCTTCTTTTCATCACCAGTTGCCTCCAGGAGACCCTATCGCCAGCCAGCATTTTTGCTTCTTTCCACGTAAATCCAGCGCCCCTTAATTCCGCCGAATAAACGTCACAATAATGAATGCCAAACATGTCGCGTTTTTCCAGGGACATTTTCTAAAATTTCTTTTTTAAGTAATGTATGGAAACATTACTCCACAATATCCATACTGATTTCGAAAAACCAATTAAATTTCCTGGACTGACCTGAAGCATAAGACTGACCACTTTAACTTCCGTGTAATAGTGTTGATCCAGATACACTCCAATTAAAGTACCGAAGTAGTGTCTTATGCACCACTGGGTGCGGATAGGGAAACAACTACATAATATTTGCAAATATACATAAACTTTAATATTTGCATTCTAAAATAATGACATTTACCTTTTCCTATTTTTTTATTTACTAAATCTGTCTTATAATAAATAATAAAAAATGTCTGCTTTCGTTTCAGACTAAAATTACAATCTCATATAAACATGAAAGGGGTCATTATTTGTCAATGTCATGTTATGAAACAAATAAATTCTTGTGCCTAAATTATTATGTTTGGATAGTCCACTTAACTTTTCTATGTCTTTACTTGTCTACTTAAAGGTTAATTTCGCTTTATATCGAAAATAATTTTACTATCGTTTACCTTAGGGTAATAACACGTCACTAGAGTCGCTCATACGTAGAAAAACCATTATATGATTATTAACTATGAAGTAAGCTACAGATTACAGCAATACAACGGGCCGTTGTTACTCGTGTCAAGTATTGCAAACGCGAACCGAAAGCGTCCGATACACGTTTGTTGTTAAACTAAAAATTAACACAAGATTTATTTATTTATTTTTAATTAATAAATTGCCTTTTACATAAATATATTGAACATAAATATGAAAAAAAAACACATATATAAATACATAACAAAAAAATATGAAATTGCATAACTATAACAATAGTAACAAGTAGGTAAATACACATACGCAACCAAAAATATTAACAAAATAAATACATAAATATGAAAAAACAAAAAAAAAAAAAAAAAATTTTTAAATATAAAGAAAAGTTTAAGAATAATATTGCGAGAGAAAAAAAGAAATCAGACTCGTTTTACAACTATCAAGTCCAGAACCAAATATATCAGCCTTGTCCTCATACTGATTGCCATATCTATGGAGCCTAGGGATAGGCGAGTGCACGTGATAGTTGGTCCTAGAACTTGCAGAACAAAAAGGAGATCTGTGGCGGGTATGTCGACACGGAAACACACCAACTCCAGCAAATCAGGACAGTCAATTAATGAATTGATCACTTTATAAAGTAATATTAGGTCAGTTAGGGTTCTTCTATCAGAAAGTCTTAAAAGATTTGCAGAAGATAACAATTGATATTAATTAAATAAAGCAGCTAGAAAATGAAGTTAAAAAATAATCATTTGATCGCTTTTGTTTTGTGCAGTAGAGCTAAAAGGCTTCTCTAGGGAATTATTGTTATATTATTACTCTGAGTTGTTATCACATATCGTACTTGATAAGTAAAAAGTCTTCAAGTATTCGTAAAAATAAGTTACAGATAGGGAAATTTATAATGACATTATAAGACTTTCTTATTCGAGTACATGTTCATAAACAGTATATGTACATTTTTTCAATAATTTAGTTTCTTATTATTTGCTTAAAAGAATACATTTTCAGACTTTTTTCTAAAAGCCGTAAATAACTTTGCTGGGAAAATTTTAATCGAGTTGTGGTAGAGTGGGACTTGAACCCCGGATCTTTGACCCGTGAGTCCACAATACTACTACGGCACCACAACCCGGTTCATTAAATGATTATATATGAATTTTAAATGAATACATTAAATGTCTTATTCGATTTATCGCATACAATCATTATACTTAAATTTATAATTTCATTTTAGTTTCTTTTAATTCAATTTAATTATATACATTTATCAACAGCTACATGTGTTTCACAACTAACGATTACACATTTATTTACTCTTACATTTAGTCATCAATTCGTCTTTTTTCTCTGATTTCTATCATTATTTATGCACACTGACTTATTTATTATGGTAAATAAAATACTCAAGTTATAAATAGGCAATCAGGTTAAGGCTGTCCTCTGCATCCGCGGCACGTGTCAAAGTCCAAGCCTGGTCTAACGCAGCGCCGTGACTTCAAGACACTTGCTATATAAGGCTGCTGCGTCCGTTCTCGAATTTCAACATTGATTACAAAATCAATACACTTTATGCCTTACGTTATCTTCAATTCTTATAACTCTCTTTTTCACTCTTGCGAACTCCCGGCTTCCTAAAAGGCCATCGATAGCGATATTTTCATCACTTAGGTGCTGGCTGACGATAGGCTCTCCTGGAGACGTCTAGTGATGTCCGCATGCTCCACTTAGGAGCGGATGTTGAAAAAAAGAATAATGTTTAAGTGCGAATAAAGATGGACGCATAGTAAAAAAAAGACTGTAAATCAAATTCAACATATTCTTGAAACCGGATACATGAAACATCAGGTTGTAAGTATTTTAATTTTATCTGCTTACGCTTACAGTGAGATGGCGTAAGGGTATTTGTATTTATTATTTGTTAAATTATTTTATACTCTTTTTAATACATTTGTTTATAATATGCCGCCTAAATAAGGTTTTCCTAATTTGTATTTATTTTTTGTTCATATATATAAAATTGGGACAAAAATTTATTTAAAACCTGTGATTGATATATACGTTCTCATTTCCGCCGCGGGTGAGTAGTGATAAGTAAATACAATATGTTTTTTTTATTTTATTTTAAATTTACACTGGTTAGTATGTACAACCATTTTATTTATGGTTTTCCAAATTCTATACTTTTATAATATAACTTTATTTATGACACATTACGTATATTTATAGTTAAAAGTTTGAAATCATTTTTAGTCCTGTTTTAAGTATCTATTATATTATAATCGTATTATTGTATATACTACTGCAGATTTTTATAAATAAATTTAATTAAAAGTTGAAATAATACATTAAACTTATTTTAAGTTTGATATGGATGCTACAAAACACTCCCCGGCTATATCAATAACAGTCATAATATTAAACATGTTTTTTCTGGTTCGTATAAAATTCATGTCACACAAATACATAATTATGTATATGGTCATCATCGCTCACCCCATGAAGCCATTCATTAATTGCCACATAATAGAAAGTCAACTCTTCAATTCCTATCTGAGTCATCGTTGATTGTTTTAGGGGAGTCCTTCTGTCTCTATTGTCGCCATCAGGCCCCAGAAATAAAGTTAATTGTGATCGGACATTACTAGGGTTTTATTACTACCCAGAAGCCTCACATATTATCAAGCCCACCCTTTTTCATTTCGTCGTGACTAGAGATATATTAAAAACCTTTGGATTTGTATCGAGTTTTCGCTAAGTAAGATTTTTGAATGCGGACTAAAGGCTGCATCAAGCAGCTTAAGAGCTTAAGTTAAGTCAAAAGTTTAGTTCAAGTTCTTCACTTGCTTGTACGTAATTAGCAGTATTTTAGAACTAAAATTTATCAACGTAATGACAAAAGTTGTTTCTGGGGAACTTATATTATTATTTTTGATTTATTTTTTACATATATATGTACATGTATATCAACTTTAAGGACTCCGTATTATGGTTTACACCTATATACTCTTAAAAGAGTTTTAAATTCAATTTTAAGATGCGTTTACTTTAAACTGCGAATCAGATATGAATTTATTAACTATGACTTCTTATTAAATAATTTAAGCTTGTGAAAACTAGTTTAAGAGAAGAAAAGTTATAGATTTATTGAATTTATTTAAGGGTATCAATTTTAAATGGGACTGCCCATAACTATGAGAACTCATTTACTTCAAGGTGCCTGGACAAATGACTCGTCAAGTACACCTTTGTTTAGTTGCAACAATTCGCGAATAGTATGTGTGCTATTCTGAATCGACTCCATGAACTCGGCAATAACTATTCTGATGTTGCTTATATTTTTAGCATACAGTAAAGTTTATATAAATCAACTCTATTTTTTTTCTTCTTCTTCGTTTTTTAATGGCCTTTTCACTATTTAATTATTTCAAAGGTGGTAAACGATAACTTAGATTTAGTAGGCTATAGTTATACACTTACAATCTATTTATTTTTAATTTAATTTTGTTTTCTTTTGACTTTTTTTCTACTTTTTGTATAGTTTTGTGAACATAAAGGTATACAATAAGTTTTTTGGATTGTTATTTTTAATTTAAAACAAAACTTTTTTTCTCAGTTAATTATATTTTTTTTTGTTTTATGTACCTCTTATTTAAGATATCCTTTCTTTTTTTTATTTAAAAAAAAAACAATTTTCTTACTCCTTAATTTTTATATGCCCTTCAATGATTTATTTTTTTACACAATATTTTATCTTGTTAATTGAATCGGCATTTACTTTATTATAAAAATAAAACTTTGTTATTAGTATTACACAATTTTTATCATTTTACAAGAACGAAGAATTTTATATCACCCGTCGATGGGAGGAGTACTCTCCCGAAACTGTAGAAGTGTTCTTGTAAAATAATAAAAATTGTGCAAAACTAATAACAAAGTTTTATTTTCATAATAATTTTATATTTTATCTTATAAAATATCAACATTTATAAAGAACATGAATTTTTTTTAATTAATTTTACATCATATTAGTAGTTCTCTCTTTTCTTATCTAACTAAATACTACGGCATTGTTATTTTTATTTTATTTTCCAAATAAGAACTCCAAAATTTTATTTATTTATTTTAAAATATGCATTTTTTAAAAACTATGTTGCCTTTTAGTGTTATACCCATAACTCAATTCGACAGATTTTTGATGTTTTTTTTAATTTTTTCTATCATAATTTTATATATATGAGATGAAAGAATTAATAAAATTGAAATATTATCATGTTTTTCGCATTTTATATTTTTTAAATGAAATTTAACGATTTACATTTAAGAAGTGTACTTATGTTTCGTACTTATCTTACGAAACATCCTACCTGACTTTAATTACCATTTTAAGTAGGTCGATGGAGGAATCGGTAATAAGAGTCCCTAATGGAAGAAGGTACTGCTCTTCCGGACTCTTGAAGAGTCTTTGAGATTTGGCCAAGCAGAATAAAACTTTATACAAGTGTTTTAAGTCGCGAATCCGAAGTCGTAACCTCGGATCTTGAGTGCAATCTATTTTGAAAAACCGATGTAAACAGTAAACAGATTGTATTTTTATTACAATATTTGGAATTCGTCCACATTTTTGTAGACAAAAGACTGGATTTCAGCCCCTAGAAAGTCAATTTAGATTAAGCGTTGCCCAGTATGTGAAATAATTCGATCATATGAATCTATGTACAACGATAAAGGTTTCAGTTCTTTGAATTCACTAAAATCAACAGATGATAGAATTGAAACAATATTGAAGTTTGAACATAGGCAAAATGGTAAATGTTACACAGTGTCTAAAACTAGCCAATGACAGATCGTAAGCACTGTAAATGCCTTGACTTCCAAATTCTCTTATCTTAAATGTTCTGCATCCCTGTTCTAATTTGTTAAATTGTATTTTTGTGCGGCTTGTGTTCTGTAATGGCTCAGACGCTTAGCCCACGCTCTGGGGTTCCGGGTTCGATTCCCCGTGAGATTACAGTAAAGAAAAAGTTATTTGAATAGGGCCGAAGATAAAATAAAATGGATAATAGGTTTGTAGATGTACTAAAGAGATTTTTTTTGGAATGTAATAATTCAAACCATTTATACATTGAGCTTTCAATCCGTCATTAGCTGGTTGAAAAAAGTAGACAACGATAAAAACGCGCATTCTATTATTACTGATGTTTTAAATATTATAAAACATGAACAATATTTTGAAAATGTCAAAATCTTTATACACTATTATTAGACTCAACTATTTAAATTTTTTATTAAGACTTATAGATATGCCATGTAAACAGAGGGACACAATATTTTTTTAAGTATTTTGATGCCTTTGCATTTACAGGGTTTATACCACTCTCCCTTCATTTGTTCGTTTTATTACTGGCTCTTTATAAAAGTAATAATTATTGTTTATTTCCTTAACTTATTTGTAGACATATATTTTTTAAACATAATACAGTTTTTTTTGTTGATAATAATAATTTTTTGAGTTCTTACCATTTAACCAAATATTTCAATATTTCGGGGCAATTTTTAACAAGTTGTAAATAACTCACTGTTAGAAAATGGGAATCAAGTTTGGGTAGAGTGGGATTCGAATCTCGGTTAACTAAACGTGAGCCCAAAACACTAGCCGTGGGACCACAACCCGATCCCTATAGAATCAAATCCAATAAATGAAAATATATTATTGAGGAAAGAACAAAAACTTAATCATAAGGCAATAAAAGACATGATTAAAAAAAAAAAAAATATCTAAAAATAAATTTTAAAATGCATGTATTTACTGTACATATTTTTCTTACTTTTATTGTATCGTGTATATTTTTGTTCACTTACAAAGATTTTCGATTTTATAAATTAGTTTTAAGTCCATGCAATATTTTTACTTTTGAAAAGCATTTAAAATAACCAGCTGTTAGTTTCCTTTCTTCCTCGCCTCTTCCCAGTTCATCTAGGGTCGCCCCTTCTAATACGCAATCTCCATGTCTTTCTGTATTGTTTGATCTTCTTGGTCAGCTGCTCTTTCCTTAGGATGGCGCTTTCGAAATTGGTCCACTAGGGGTGCAGTTATGAATCTTTTCTATCCCCTAGAGAGTGGTTAATTTGGGGATATTTATTTTTTCCATGCGACTAATTTTTGCTTCATATATAGCCACACTAATGATCAACCTTCAAAAAATACAAACACGTGAAATCAAACATGACGATTTTCATTTAGAACATTATTGCGACCTCAAGCATCACCTAAAATACTTCATTAGATTAAATTGACCCAACCGTATTAGTTTTATTTCCGTTTTTAAAGCAGTTTAAAACAAATTTGACGTTTCATCATCAGTGTGGCCATTATATGAAGCAAAGTGTCTTCTCATTAAAAAACGAAAATCTTCAAATAATTCACTCTCTAGGGGGTAGAGAAGATCTAGAATACCACCACAGGTGATATGTAGATAACCTCAAACTCTCGCCTATGAGGAGATATCTAGCACAAGTCTGGCGGCCTCTAGGAAATAAAAAGTGGGACCACGTGATCGATTGTTTCCGAAAAAAAAAATTCGCTTCAATGACAAAATACTAAAATAAACAAATTACAACAGGGATGGAGAATACCTTCAATAAGGGAATATTGAATTCTAGGCATTTACAGGGCTTATGACCTGTCATTGGCTAGTTTAAGTGGCCACATTACACACTTTGCAACATTCGCCATTTTGCCCATGTTTGAACATCCATATTTCTTCAATTCTTCCATTTGTTGATTTTAGTGAAGTTAAAGAGCCGAAACCTTTACTGTTGTCCTGGTCCAAGAAGAAGTTTAAAAATTGAAAAATTGATTTCAGGCGTTGCTTAGTATGTGAAATAATTCAGTCAGATGAATCTCTTCACGACAATAAAGGTTTCAGCTCTTTTACTTCACTAAAATCAACAAATGGAAGAATTGAAGAAATATGGATGTTCAAACATGGGTGAAATGGTGAATGTTGTACAGTGTGTAAAGTGGCCACTTAAATCAGCCAATGACAGGTCATAAGCCCTGTAAATGCCTAGACTTCCATATTCCCTTATTGAACGTATTCTCCAACCCTGTTGTAATTTGTTTATCTTAATGACTCCCGAGGGGGTGAAATCCAGTCTTTTGTCTACGAACATTTGGACAAACTCAAATATTGTGACAAAATACTAATTTATTATTAATGCACATTACCTACAAAAGTATATCGTCAAATAGTTCAATTGTGTCACCTGTGGGCATATTGATTCTACACTTAAGTCTTTTCAATTATCCGTTATTAGAGTGTACTTTACATGTTCGCGTTGAGTACTATTCCGTCGCTTTTTGATACGTTGTTAAGCTTCAACGTATAATTTGAAAACCTTTACAAACAAACAGTATAGTCGTTAGTCCGATGACGATAAGTTCCCAATATTTATTATTTCGCCATTAAATACAGAAAACACTAAATTTAATGACGCTTTTTACAATGATAATCAACAGCGATAAACATGATGTATTTACTCGGACATTAGAAGTGGAATTGTTGATACAGAAATAAAATTATAAAAAAACTGTCATTGAAACCAGTATACAAAATTTTCATATCAATTCGATTGTTTTTTACCTGTTATATTAAAGTTATATGGACATGAAAAACTTGGTTTTTAAATCGATTCTCCATTAAAAATGTAATGAATACATTATGGAGAATTTCCTATTTAAAAAATATAATACATATTATAATACATGAACAAGATATTATACTTTAAAAAAAAACTAATTTGGGACGGTACATAAAAATGAAAGATTTAGGTGACTATACATAATATTAGTAAATATAATCTTAAATAGTAATAAAACATAATACACAGTATTATACACTATCTATTTAAATTATATTAATCACTTTTTGAGAAGGGAATATGGAAGTCTAGGCATTTACAGGGCTTATGGCCTGTCATTGGCTGGTTTAAGTGGCCACTTTACACACTGTGTAACATTCATAATTCTGCCCATGTTAGAACATCCACATTTCCTCAACTTTTCCATCTGTTGACTTTTGTGAAGTAAAAGAACTGAAACCTTTATCACGTGGGTGAGATTCATCCGGCTGAACCAAATCACCTACTAGGCAACGCCTGAAAACAATTTTCCAATTTGTATTCTTCTTCTTTTACCAGGTAGTAATTCTATAATGTTAGGTGATTTGGTTTAGCTGGATGAATCTCACCCACGTGATAAAGGTTTCAGCTCTTTTACTTCACAAAAGTCAACAGATGGAAGAGTTGAGGAAATGTGGATGTTCAAACATGGGCAGAAGGGTGAATGTTACACAGTGTGTAAAGTCGCCACTTAAACCAGCCAATTCCAGGTCAAAAGCCCTGTTATTGCCTAGTCTTCCATATTCCCTTCTCAAAAATGTTTTCCCTCTCTGTTGAAATAAATTTAAATATGAACAACTCCCTAGGGAGGAAATCCAGCCAGTCTGCAAGCATTTGGACATAATCAAACATTGTTATATTAATCACTATCACTATCAAAAAGATTAAAGTAATATTTTTTAATGTTTACTCTTGTGATTCTTTTTTTGTTTAGTATTTTACATGTATGTGTATAATTTGTGTAAAAAATATTTACATGAGCTGAAATTACTAATAAATAATTAAGTATATCGTTTTTGTTGTATGAGCATTCACCTAATAATACTTCGCAGCAAGTAATTTTAAAATTACCACCTTGTAATTTGTGTCAATAACGTTTTTTAACTTGAAGAATAGGTATACATATACAATTTTGGAAAAGGGATTCTCCTATCACGTTTGATATAAATCTATAGTATATGTTTTATATCTCCCTATAAAGGAGAGCTCTCACAAAGATAATTTTGTTTATTTGAAATATAATTAACCTCAGGAACACTCATAACAGAGTATTTATCGTATTGTCATTTTAATATTAATACCTCTATTTTGAAAATTTCAAAAATAAAATGGATAGTGGAAGTGGGATGAAACTAGATACAAAGATGCAATACTACCGCAGAACTTATTTATTTGTTTCAATATAGTATTTTTCATTATTGATTATAAAACTGTAAATCACATGTGGAATCTAATCTCGGCACGGGACATCCAAGAGAGGCCAAAAATGATTGTTTTACAATGAATTACAAATATTTAATCGAAATAAATTTGCAAAATATTAATAAAGAAAAAAAACACAAGCAACAACAAGAAATTAATTACGCAATGGCACTATGTAAACAAGATAGACTAGCGATACAGTTGATTCATGACTTAAACTACATTACCATGTTCTTGGCAAAAGTTTTAGTACAAGTGGAGACATAATAATTATATTGTTTGATAACAAAACACAAGAAATATTAAATTATGTATCCGAAAAAGATGGCTGCTCACTTGAAAGGGCAAAGGTCTGTACGTTTTAATATAATTGAATCACATCCTTTCAAGTATTATTTAAACTTAAACGGTTAATTCTTGAATATCCTTTGATGCTTTTCAAAAATCAATTTTGTTTTTTCCAATAAGAAGGTTATCGAAATTAAATTGACAAATATAAAGGAAAATTCTTTGTTAAGAGATGAGTAAGTTCATATTTTTAATACATGACGATTTTCCTCTTTCACGTAGGATGTTGTAAAACATATTATTATTTTATTTTATAAATTTATCGCACAAATACGTATCCATATTTAATACCAGTGAATCTTTATAAAACTAGTGAATAATAAAATGAATGAGGAGCGTCCTATGCATATGTCTTTTATGTTAATGTTTATTTATTTTTATGATGTACCAATCATATTAACATGATGAATATTTGGTATAAATAAACGAAATTAATAGATATTTCAACACAGATTTCATAGATATCTGGGTCGCGATTAAAATTCTATCTTCATCGGTACAAATCGATATTTATACACAAAAATGTGTATATTTGGATGAAATTTTAAAGTATCTTCGTCAGTTACCTGTAATTGAACATGTTTGGAAAAAAAAAGTACACATATATTTTTTTTCATACAGACAACTTAATTTTACTTTGTTGTAAAATTGAAGATGTTAACTTGCCACTGTAATACGGGCTCAAGGAATGCATAAGTAATTGATATATAATCATCAGGCTTCTCTCTATCATTTTCATTACTTTTTTATCATTTTTTAAAAATTGTTCCATTTTTTTTTATCTCTCTTAATTGCTTATTTTTAAATCAGTTTTTTGGAATTTTATACTTTTTATTCAATTATTGTTTAAAACATATTATGAAATAGTGACAGGTATACCAACATATATATCTTGTACTCGTATGTAAATATAAATGTCCAGTTATCTGTCATTGTTCCATCATAAAATAAATAGATACAGAACGTTTGTGAGAATAAAGCATTGAACTTTACAACGCCTAGGTCTAGGTTCTGCAGTGCAGATGAGGAAACACCCATACACATTCCATGTGAATGTGATGTTTTACATCATAAAAGAAGCCTCATCCTCGGGGCAGTGGGGGACCACTGGTTAAACCTGAGGATGTCATAAAGCTCGCCCCCTACCTAATAGTCCGATACTTTACGGATCTGGGCTTAGAGGGGGAGATTTAGCAAAATGTAAACTCTCGCCACAGTAGCCAGGTTCTTTACAGACCTGGGCTTGGAGGGCAAGAACTTTTTACATGTACCCGTCACAATTGATCTTCACAAGTCGCAGTGACGTCAGGAGCTTGCATAGCACTGACCCCTACTACTAAGAATAAGCATAAGAATAAAACCGCTTACCTAATGAAATTAACGATTTTTTCTCTACCAGACTGCGAAATTTCAGAGGAACATTCCTCACAATAAACTTTTAGAAAAATCCTAATATTTTTTTTTCGAAATTTATTTTCCTACGAAAAACAATTGTTTTTATAAATTAAAAATGTAGTCAGTACCTTTATATCTCTGACTTGTGCATCCCGTTTTCATTTACCTCTACCCTTTCCTACCCAGCCGCTTTGAAAGTCCGCGTCCGGTACATATCGCTTCATTATTCAAATACGTTTATTATTTCGATTTAAAAACAAACGATTTTCCGGAAAAATCAGTAGGATGCTTTTAACGGTACATCATAAAAAATGTTCATCTAAATTTTCCCGGTATGGCTCTGAAAATCCGTGTACACAAACCTTATCACATTGTTTTAATTTAGTCTTTTTTTTATATTTTTGTAAATTTTGAATTGAAACATTCCGGTCTCCAGTCCCTAGGGGCAGTGGGTCATTTAATTATGCACCTTTGTAGGATAGAAGTAGTTTTCAGTATTCGCTGTTTATATTTGCCCCGTTAGTGTACTGAGTATACAACGGTGCATATTCTCCGAACACTCAATGAAACAAACATGTTTGTTGTTTTACTTGATCCCAAACTTCTATCGACTTCTGCACAAAAGGTCAGCCGTTGATTTAGTTTTAATTAACGTAATGCTTTTCCATATTATAAAAAATAATTCACAAAATGCTATTTACGTTAGAGCTTTCGGCTTTTTTGCAGCTACTAGACTTTTGGTACCTAATGCCTGTTAGCTTCCATACCATATTAGTTATATAAATTATAAAATTATTACTCATTTTAATTTTAGCACTGTAGAGAAAAAATAAAGTAGAAAAAAGGTGATTTCTATCCTGCACAGAAAGAAAATGATGACAAATAATGAATTTAGTATGAAATTTTATTGGAACAGACGAGAAAAAATGCTTTGGAAAAAAATAAATAATTATAATGTAATACATTAACAACTGCGTTTAAGTGTGTGTAAGCTTGAGCATCATTAAAAGTCAATAAAATGAAATAACATCACATATCACTCGTCACACGGGCTTTAAGAACTGTTTTATTCAGGTGTTTTTTTAAGTACGCATATGTTTTGTATATTTTTTAGGTCATTAGAAAGTGAATTGTAAAAATTTATTGCTGTATACACCAAACTGTTTCTGTTTTTGTTGGTCCTTCTGTTTTACTTGTTTTATTCAAAATTATATATATTCATATGATCAATATGGAAAATATCGATTATTTTTTCGTTGATATATAATATACATACACTATATATAGATGCAGCACTAAGCACCCGTTTTGTGTTATCCAACCTAAGTTCCGAAACCTAACTTTTGAAGTCAGTAAACGTGAATCAGCGTAAAAAGGCGTGGTCTTTTTTATTCGCGGCAAAGCTCATTTTTCGAAAATCCTTCTACGAAGCATCATCTCCAGATCATCTCTATGTAATTTTAAAAAAAAAAACATTTATTATGGCTTTTACTATTCTTGGTAATATAACATTATTGTTAAATTGGAGCAAAACAGTATTACAGACAAGCCAGAAAAAACAGATAACCCTTGAACAACTTTAAAATATATGGAACATAATAGATCTTAAAATTAAAATAACAACAGTTGGAAATAAAACAAAAATCGCAATCTATATTACCTTCTTTAAAATGTTCATCATCTCTGTTGTAATATGTTGATGTTAACAGCTCCCCAGGGAGTTGAATCCAGTCCTTGTCTACAAAAATTTGGACAAACTCAAAATATTGTTGATAAATCCACCTGGTTCATGAAGAAGTATAGAAATTGAATAAAAATAAAAATTTCAGGCGTTGCCTAGTATGTAGGTGAAATAATTCAATTAGATGAATCTCACCCGCATAAATAAAGGTTTCACCTCTTTAACTTCACAAACATCAACAGATAAAAGAATTGAAGTAATATAGATGTTCAAATATGGGCAGAATGGTGAATGTTACACAGTGTGTAAAGTGGCCACTTAAACCAGCCAATGACAGGTCATAAGCCCTGTAGATGCCTTGACTTCTATATTACGGTTGAGCAATGTCTTTACTCAACCGTATCTCTTCGGATATTGACATCTTTCATATTAGTGAAAAAAAGTTCAGAGAGGATTGCATTCTTTCTCTATAATTGCTGGGTATTTTTTATTTTTACCATTTTTGTATATTTAAATTTTAGTGTTCATTTTTTCGTTTTATGTATGCATTGAATTTTTTTGTTATGTACATAAACGTTTTTTAAAATAAATAAATTGAAATTGAAATTACCTTCTTTAAAATGTTCATCATCTCTTTTGTAATATGTTAATGTTGACAGCTCCCCAGGGAGTTGAATCCAGTCCTTGTCTACAAAAATTTGGACAAACTCAAAATATTTCAAAATAAAAGTCTTCATTTATTTTTAAATAAATTTGGTCGGTAGTAAGAAAGCTGTCCTTTGTATTTTATAATGTGTAAATGAATTTATTATTTCTCGTGAAATAATTAACCAACCTGTTTATTTATTTTTTACGGGTCCTACTGACAGTAAAATATTTCATGATACTACCCATGTATCAACCATCTTTGATGATGACTGTTTTAGAAGTAAACACTTTTTAGTCGATTAAAAACGAGCATCTTAAAGTATTTCAGTTTTCTTTCATTATTTCGTTTGTGCTTAAACAAAAGAGAAAATAATAAAAAAATAGTTTATTTGAACGATTAATAAATAAACAATGTTTGAGTATGTCCAAATGCTTTCGGACTGGCTATTTTTCCTCCCTAGGGAGTTATTCATATTTAAATTTATTTCAACAGAGAGGGAAAACATTTTTGAAAAGGGATTATGGAAGTCTAGGCATTTACAGGGCTTATGACCTGTCATTGGCTGTTTAAAGTGACCACTTTACATACTGTGTACCATTTATTGTTGAATTAACTACCTGGTAAAAGAAGAAGTATAAAAATTAGAAAATTGTTTTCATGCGTTGCCTAGTAGGTGATTTGGTTCAGCCGGATGAATCTCACCCACGCAATAAAGGTTTCAGCTCTTTTACTTCACAAAAGTCAACAGATGGAAGAGTTGAGGAAATGTGGATGTTCAAACATGGGCAGAATTGTGAATGTTACACTGGGTGTAAAGTGGCCACTTAAACCAGCCAATGACAGGTCGTATGCTTTGTAAACGCCTAGACTTTCATATTCCCTTTTCAAAAATGTTTCCCTCTCGATTAATAAATCGTTGGTGTTGAAACATTCCTGTTCTAAAAACAGGGACATCGGCGCAACGAATCGAATAATTAATTATTTTAAATTTACTTGTACATTACAGCACATGTAAGAAAAAGTAAAACACATGTAAAAAAATATGTAGGCTCTAAAAAAATCAGAGACTACTAAATCACCAATTACAAAATATAGAGAGAAGTCTAAATTTTGTAATTCTATCATTGAAAAGATCCACCTCTCTTACGGTGTTCAACAGACCATTCATCCTTCCCACGGGCATATCAACGGTTAATTGGTCCTGAATTCAGTATGAATAAATTATCTAGAAATTGCACCTTATAAAGAATTTTATTTTCGAAAAAGATTCTCATTTCAAATTAGAATTGGCATTTTTCTACATAATAATTTGTTTTACGTAGTATCTCACATATATTGATGCTAAATAACAAAATTAATGCGGTTTATTTTAATAATAAATCATGTTTATTATAATATAATGCTCTTGGATTTTTCTGTAATATTTCCTTATCATTTTTATTTCCATAAATGTAACTGTAAGCCTTCGGAAAAAGCGTATTATTTCCTCTTTCTTCCAAGAATTACTTTAATAATAATGCGTCACTAGAAATAAAATATCAACTTTTGGAAATATTAAACATTGTTCCAAATTTTATTATGATGATATTGAACTTCTTAAAATTGTTTCTGTATTGAAGAATTCTATTTTTGCCTCAATAATTTCGCATTTGTTTGTTGTTATTATTTTGAATAAATCAAGTTTTATTTTGCTTAAGTATTTTTTAGTATGTTGTTTGAGCTTTAGTTTGTATAGATTTTTGCTAATTGAATCCACAAAAAATTCAAACAACATTACCTGATTAGTTACTCTGAGAAAACTAGTATTTTTACATCGGTAAATTATTTTAAAATAATCGTTTTTTTCGGTGAAATATTAAGAATTTATTAAAATATCATCATCATTATCATTCCCCTTTCCACACCCAGTGGTACATAGGGCACTGAATTTGTAAACCACATGCAGCGTATTTCAATCACCTCTTACGTAAAAGTAAAGTGATCAGTCCCACGCCTCAGATGTCAGTCCAGGAACAATAAAATATTACAGTTTGAACAACCTTTAAGATCAATACTTCACGTGCACCCTGCTAGAAATTGAACCCAGGACCTCGAGGTTGGCAGGCGAGTGCGTTATCACAATAAAATGAGGCGGACTTATATCCACTCGATTTTCTTATTTAGGGTTTTTATCTGAGAGCCGCCATCGAATCCCAAACACTCGTCTAGAGTTCTGGTTTTCGGGGTTTTGGAATATTTTAGACAAATAGGCATATGACAAAAAGTGTTATTTTTTTAGTTTCAAAATATACCTACCAGCATAGTCATTATTAGTTAAATAATATATTGAATTCCGGAATGACAACTGTGTCTAATTATTTCATCAACTTTTCTCCATCCGCTCCTAAGTGAAGCATGTGGACATCACCAGACGCCTCCAGGAGAACAAAGGTTTACATTAATTAAATACACGGTTTTTCAGGTTCAGACCGCGAAACTTCAGAGGAACATTTCTCATGTTAAATTTTTTTTTAAATCCTTAAATTTTTTTCCCAAAAATCATTTAAAAAAAATATATTTGAAAAATTCATACAAGCAGCCCCTCCACAAACCCCTTCCCCTCTCCTACCCAGCCGCTTCACTTGTACGCGTCTGGTGCATATCGCTTTTTATCTAATATGTTTTTTGTTGAGGAGGGGTAGGGGTTTGCGGAAGAAATGCTTGTCCGGGAAATGAAAGATTGACTCCATTTCGAGATTATAAAAAAATTAAAAAAACACTTTTCGAAAAAAAAAAAAGGGTTTTTTGTTTAAGCTTACCGTGTGGAATTTTCCTCTAAAATTTCGCGGTCTGGCCCTAAAACATCGTGTATAAATACGTAGTGTTAAAAAATGACTGAACATTTTGTTAATTATCTCCATATATTGAGTCTTCTTTGTATATTCTCATAAATAAAAATATTAAATCAAAGTATATTGTTAAAGGTCTTTGGCACGGGTAACCCCAGTGAGGTCACAATTTTTTTTTTTTTAATCATTGTCTATATTGGCGAAAAACGAATAAATAAATAAAGGCTTTGCCTTTTTAAGTTTCGCCGAAAAGTAAGTTAAGTACAGCCAATAAATATCATCGATGACCTTCCGCCGACGCGTTGCGCCGCGGTGTAAAGAAGATGCAACTTGGGTTAAGGTCCTGAGACATTCCTACGCAGCACGCGTCAAAACCAAATCTATCACAGCACCTTCAAAACGCTTTTTATCGGAGGCCTCTGCGTCCTTCTCAGACTTTTCGAAATCTTTCGATTACGAAGTAAGACGTCCGCCATACCTTCAAGATACTCGTTATAAAAAACCACCATAGTAATTTTACGAGCACAAAATCAATAACTTAAAAATTATTCCATAATTAATTTTAAATTTTGTTTGTTGATCGTACTGCTTATTTTTTTTTGTTTACTTTACATTTGGTAGACTAAACCTTAAAAAACCTTAAAGCTGCAAACTTTTCGTACAAAGTTTTCTTAAGTTCGTTTTATTCGCGTTCTCCGTTGTTTGGAAACTTGCAAATCACGAAGGAAATACCTTTGTATTATTTTTCGAAGCTACATATTGTTAGCCGAATAAATATTCGTGTTTATTTTCATAAACAGTATTATATTTAGCGACAAAATTCCATCCTTTGGGGTAGGTAGATAGATATTTTCCTATTAAAAATATAAATCGATTAAAAATAATTCATTGTATTTTAAAAATCAATATAGATATTGTCACTAGAAAAACGCGACATGTTTGGCATTGATAGTTATGACGTCAAGATTCATGACAATGTTCTAAAAAAATTCTTATGGTTTGGAACAAAGTTGAAAATTAACATGAATCGTGACATATTAGGGGCTTGGCCAATGCAATGACCGTTTTTGCGGGAATTCAAAATTAAAATTTTAAAAATATCTTTTATGCTACGAATAAGTAATATTTTTTTTTTACTGGGCAGTATTTCATAGACCTTTTTTCTTTAAAAATGTAAATAATATTTCCCCATCGTTTAAAGCACTGTACAGAACTTAAAACATATATAAATTTTGTACTCGTAGTTAAACATTAAATTGAATAGCAATAACATTTTGGACATTTGTTGTTTTAGTGCAAACTATGCAGAATTCACTATAAATTGTTTAAATAAATAATATTTTGTTTAGAAAAAGTTAACATCGTGGTATTGTATTAAATGTAAATTACGACAAAAAAAAATTAAATTTATTATAAAAAATTAAAGTAATATTTTCCTATCCTTTTTTCGGAGCTACGCTCCCGCGCAATTTTCAATTAGTATTCCAATTTCGAAAACAGGAAAAAACAAAACAACAATGGCGGATTGGTGTTGTGAGGTGTCCCTTCTAAAAAATAGCACGGTTGATCTAACCGCTTTTGTTTGGTCAGATCTCATAGGGTCCATTAACCGTCCCGAATCTGACAGGTACAGGAAAATAATTTATTTTAATTAAATATTTTTCCTCCACCTTTTTTTGTATGCGAGAGACGTTTAATTGGCTTTCTGTGTTATTTTGTAATGCACGATAATCATATTCATAAATAAACCGGACACATTAATACAAAAAAATATAGAAGAATTTATTAAATATTTACAAAACGTCGTTAGCATATAGAAATATATTTTTTAAATATTAGGATAAAGCAACTAATTTATTTTTAAAATTAATGTTATTTTTATACCTAGGTTAAAATCACAAAAATACATTGCTAAACCGGAGAGAAAAAATATAATATATAAAACCATTCCTTCTGTAATAAATTCATGATTACTTTTTGTTTATTATGTACAATAAAATATATTCTTATGATCTTATGGAATAATTTTATTATTCATAAATAAATAGAACTGTGTGTTAATCATTCAAATGTGGCTTTGAGTGTAAAAGAGACTTCTGGTACATAAACAAATATAAATTAATGATTCAGATAAAATTATAAATACAACTATCAATAAAACTTCTTAGTTTAGTTTCACCCTTTATTTCATTTAGACCAACGAGCGCTTTCGCCTAAGAAAACATCTTCAGGACTGGTGCCTTCTTAGGTGAAAGCGCTCGTTAGTCAAAATTAAATAAAAAGTTAACCAAACCAAGAAGCTTTATTGATCTTTTTATTTATAATTGTATCTAAATCATTAACTGTGGAATTTTATCAAGAAATTTCTACAAAAAACATCAATAATAATAATAATCAAAGTTTATTAATAAAAATAACAAGAACTTTATCTACTACATAAACACTTAGGTAATAGATTTCTCTGGATCATGTCTAGTCTGCCTTACTAGGTACAATCTGTTTTAAGGCAGACATTTTTATGCAAAATAAACACTAACATTACTACCTACTTGTTTACTAACTTTACAGAAATAATAATAATATACTAAACAGTTATGCAATATTATTTTATTAGGAATTTATTTTTAGTAAATTTTCCGATTTTTCTCGACCTAAATCAGTAACCAATTTTTTACAATTTTTTTAAATTGAATCCGGGTCATGGTTTTGCAATCTTTGCAATATAAATATAAATAAAGCTATTTTACTGTGGTCTCCCAAAAACAAGCACTTTCTGTTGAAATTTTAAACCTATTTCGTTTAACTTATTTTACGATCCTTTTTATTACTTTTACAATTTAACTTCATCTGTTTTTTGGCATTTTGGTCATGCGCCAATAAAAACTAATAGCCAAATGGCCACTTTTTTCAAAATATATCGTATTTATTTATACAATAGAAACTATACCATGTTTGATATTGACAGTATATGTAGAGTAGATTCATTAATTCATTTCCGCTCTCAAAAATCCAATTATTGGCAGCGCCAATGCATCGATTCTGCTTCATTTTTTCATTGTTTTTGTTTCCCGACGTGTGGGTGTTTTTGTTCCCCATTGTTTGATTATATCTGACGTGCTAGGGTGCAATTCTCCCTTACATTATACATATCTACACGTGGGCTAAAACCATCCTATTCTCCACTATAAGGGAAATCCTATGCCAAATATTTGCGTAAAACGTGCAGAAATAACACAGTTATTTATTGTTTTTTTTTTTCATATGAAAGGAAGTTTTTAATATTTTCTGATGTCTTTTACACATTATCTCTTTTCATTTTGTCTATTCTTCCATGAACGATTTTTTTTTGCATTTTTAGGGAGTAAGAAATAAAAAAAAACATAACAACTTTCGCTATTCTGCCTATATTCGAACATGCAAATTTTTAAAGATAAAGAGCTCAAAATATGATTGATAAAACCAACTGTTTCAAGAAATTGAAAAATTGAAAAGGGGGAAATAATTCAGTCAGATGAATCTCATTAAGGGTTTCATAAAAATCTTATCTTAAAGTTAAAGAAATATAGACAGTCAAATAAAAGCAGAATAGTTAATGTTACACAATGTGCTGAGCAGCCACTCAAACCAGCCAATGGCGGGTCATAAATGCCTAAACTTCCATATATCTTCTCTAGATTGTCCATCTCTTTTGTAATATGCCTATAATCTTATAACTCCCTGGAGGGGGAGGGATGAAACCCAATCCTTGTCTGAAAATATTTTGACATATTTAAAATATTGTTGGTAAGCACTAAAAATAAATTATTCAACAATATTAATCTTTGTAAACTGCCTTTTGGCTGAATCCATAGATCTGCACTTAGTAAAATTTCACTTAAATATAATATATTTTTATTTAAATTTATTTCAACAGAGAGGAAAAACATTTTTGAGAAGGGAATATGGAAGTCGAGGCATTTACAGGGCTTATGACCTGTCATTGGCTGGTTTAAGTGGTCTCTTTACACACGGTGTATATATATATTTCAAATACATTTATTTAATATATTTTATTTTTTACTTTTTAATTGAAGTTTCTACACTTTCTCCCCTTATCCGGATTGGTTTACAGAATATTAGTTTAGACATCTGAAGGGTAACCTGTAACCACCCTCACATTATTTTCGACGCAAGGGCGCGGCGCAGCGCCGGCATTATTTTATACACTTTTATACAATAATTTAGACAAATAATGTATGAAAATTAGATATTTGTTTTCAGTTTGTCCAAATATTTTCTGACAAGTCCTAGTATTGGATTTAATTATCAAGAAAGACATATTTTATTTTTCATATCTATCATAAAGACATATCTTAGACGATTTTTTTTGGTTTAAGGCATATATTTTTATCTGGTAATTAATGTCATTGAGTATTGGTTAGTTTATGTTAATTTTTCAAAACAGCGTTTAGACTTAGACTGTTTACAGCTGAGGCTATTATATCTTGTAATTATTTTTTTATCGATAATAGGAAAATATCACGTACTACGAATACCGATAAAAATAAATGAAACTGATGTAAAATTATTTATTGCATTTATTAATATGGATATAATGGAGAAATGTTTTCATATATAACTTTAAAAAATAAAATATTTAAATATGTCACTTGAAAAACGCGACATGTTTGGCATTGATAGTTGGGACATCAAGATTCGTGACGATGTTCTAAAAAAAATTCAAATGGTTTGGAACAAAGTTAAAAATGAACATGAATCGTGACGATGAGGGGCGTGACCAATGCAATGACCGTTTTTGCGGGAATTCAAAATTACAATTTTAAAAATATTTTTTATGGTACGAATATGTAGCAATTTTTTTTTTACTGTACGGTATTTCATAGACGCTTTTTAAACATCGTGTTATAATAAGAAAAGGTAAAGTTACCGTATAATAATTAAACTACTGAAATAAACAATGTAAACTCGTTTATTTGAGAGATACAATTTAATGAAATTAATATTTTAAGGCCTCACTTAAAATAATATTAAGCCTTGACAAAGAAACAGTCTTGTTCTGAAACTGGTTGACAGATTAAATTTATGTAATAATTTTAAACAAAGAAAATATTTTGTGAAATAACTTATGAAATATAAATTTTTAATACATTTTTTTTAATGTTTGTTGTACAGAGATATTATGGAAAGATGGTCGTAAAATGAAATTAAGTCGAAATGGAAAGAAAATACTCACCCGCTGTTTTTAAAACAATTTCTTCAATTGTATTTTAGAAATTACGAAAATTTGTCTGACCATTTCGTAATGCAATACGAAGTATAATGTCTTAACCGTACATCAAAAAATCATGCGTTAATTAATTTTATTGTACCTTAGAGATCGTTCGCAAAACCATTCGCAACCAGAAACCAAAAAACCTCAATGCCAAAAAAGAAAAATGCTTGAATCGTTATAGCAAGCGACTTGGCGTTATTACATCAGCGAATGTCCAATTTCGCCAAAAGTATGACGTAACACTCTCTAATGGACCCCTAGAGTCGAACTTCATATAGACGTGTTGTCAATGCGGGTTTCCTTATGCCAGTGTCTTTCAAAATGTTTGGCGTAATTTATTTACATAATTTATTATTTGTACATGTGTGTATATTTGTATATATGTGCTTGTATATGTATGTCCGTGAATGTTGTGTATGCATGCCCCAACACAAGACGGATTTACAACAAGTTTACAGACATTTGTCGTATACAACAAGTTTACAAAATATTCAATATGTTACTCAAAGATTGCAAAACCGTGACCCGGATTCAATTCAATAAATTTGTAAAAAATTGTATACTGGGTTTAGGTCGAGAAAAATCGTAAAATTTACTCAAAATACATTCCTAAATAATAAATTAATATGGTATAACTGTATAGTAAATTAACAAGTAGGTAGTAATTTTATTGATTATTTTTTGCATAAAAATGTCTGCCTTTAAACAGGTTGTACCTAGTTAGGCAGACTAGACATCATCCAGAGAAATCTATTACCTAAGTGTGTATGTAGTAGATAAAGTTATTGTTATTTTTGTTAATAAACTTAGATTATTATTAATATTATTATTATATTACTGGTTCCTGGTTGTGTCTTTGTATTGAAATATTACTTTGTGTAAATATACATGTTGTGTTGCTATTAAATAAATAAAACGTTAGGTTTTTTTCAATCAGTTATTTAAATAAACCTAAAATAGGTATCAAATTAGAAATTCCAAAATGATTCGAAAACGAGTAAAGGCATAACAAAACTATTAATATAACTATCATATCTGTATTCGATTACTAATGCTTTTATTTCAATTTATTTTTTTAACTTTTTAGGTAGGTACCTACTTATGTATAGGTTATTTCAATTTTACTTTTCTAGTAAATTTTTTATCAATAATACAGATTAGTATGCATTAAATAAGTTTTACACCAATATTAAAAATATATGGATACAATTTTAATAAATGGCGAGTCATTCTTAAATACACAAATTTGGAATACCCAGTAGCCGGTAGTCTCAATTAATGAGAAAAATAGAGCCAAAACACTATATGTGTAGTATTTAAACTCATTAAAATATAAAATAAAATATTTATTTTATTTATGTATTCATTTTATTCATACCATGTAGGACTATCATATGATTAATTGTAAAGGATCTTTACCGACAAGCCATATTCATTGGCTTGGTGAGTCCTGTAAAAAAAAAAAAATTTCAAAAATGTCTTAAAATAACTAAAATGTAATATTGTATGTAAATAAATAAATAAAAATAAATAAATTCAAAATAAAACTCGTTTACAGACTCATGAACTTATTCAGGTTTTTTGTGCTGTGGCCGTGTTAAGCCACAAGAATAAAAAATACCCAGTAAAATAAGTTAAATTTTAATAACACGTTGTGATGCCATAGAATAACGATCCAGAAAAATGAATCGTAACTGATAAATAATAAAATTTCCTATGAAGATAACTTAATAATATAATCAGATATAAATATTAAAATATTAATTATACGAATTTACTCTGTAACTCTGTAAAGAATTCCTTCAGACGAAAATAATTCAAATCAATTACTGTGGTATGATTTTTAATTCTTTATCCTTACAGTTTTTGTAAAAATATTTTTCGTTTTATATTCCCTAAAAATATCAGTCTCCAATTTGTTGTGAATTTTTCCAAATTCGTGGGTTTGGGTATGTTAATCAACTTTTCAATAACAAACTAATGTATTTATTTTTTAAATACGAGGAACAATTTAAATAAAATTTGAATTTTTTTTTAATTCGTATTACGTCGAGCAAAAGTAAATAAAATATCAATTATTGATCATTAAAATGATCCCTAGAAAATATTTTTAGAATTCTTATTTTATGGTTGTTATTTATTTATTAATGAAACCATACAGTTTTTACATAAAAAAGGTACAAAATAACAATTTAAAAAAGTAAGACCAATTACAGATTTCACACTAATGAATGCAGGAGGAGAGGGGATAAATAATTTAATTCTAAAAAAGTAAAAACAAAAATATTATATAAAAAGTTCATAAAAAGGAGAAGACATTGTATAGCTATTCTACTTTCCTCCCTCTCTCTCTGCTTCCATGAACATTTAAATTTAATTGTAAAAAATCACAACCAACAATAAATTATTAGATGCAGGTAGTAGATGTAAGTAAGTATAAATTAAGGGTTGAAATCAAATGTTTAAAATTAAAAGTAAAAGTTAAAATTAAAATGAAAAGTTTAAATTAAAATTAAGTTAAAAGTTTAAATTAAAAGTTAAAATTAAGAATTAAAATCAAAAAGTTAAAATTGAAAGATAAAATTAAAAATCAAATTAAAAGTTAAAAGTCAAGCAGGAGATAAATTTAAAATGTCTTTAACTGATATAATTATAATCCTTATGCTATTTTTATATATTTTTTGTAAACACCATTACGTTGCTTATGAATAAAAATTTATCTAGCATTATGTTTCATTTATTATTTTCTTCGATATTTTTATGGATTGCTAAAGATTGATAAAGAAAAAAATGTATTTCGAAAAAAACAGTGCAATTCTGCCTCCCCAAAAAAAAACATCGTACAACCTTTTTCCCCTTCTACGTTCAATCTAATTCATCCCCCATAACATAACTAGATCAGCCTATACCCATTTACTTAATAGGTAATGTCAATGTTTGTTTTTAATCCCCTAATTGAATAACGCAATATGTCTTTAGTAACGCCATTCTGCATCGTGCAGCATAAAACTATGACGCGATTTTCTGTTAAATGAAACCAATATTTAGCGTTACCTAATCCTGATAACTTTTATATCCGCACGCAAACTTATCCATTTTGAAACCTTTTAAATAAAAATTTGTTTGATGTCGCTTTTTACTGACTACCTTATAAATTATTAAATTTGACGGTCGTTTAAACATTTTTTTTTATTTTATTCATTAAAAAATTCAAGTCCAAAGAATAAGTACTTTGGCGGACTTAGTGCTAAAAGCAATATCTTCCAGGCAACCAAAAAAAACTGGTCAAAAGAATAGTTGGTCAAAATTTTGTACTGAAAAACCGTAAATGTATACTCGTACTTTTATTTGAATGAATTAAGAAGAATATCATTGTTACTATCCCTTTGAAGTAAAAAAAACTGTTTTCACTGTGTTCATAGTCCTCTACGTCTTTGGGAATAGGACAAAATCAAGGGGGCCAAGTCCGATAAATTTGGTGACTGGTGAATCAGTGCGGAATTTTTTTTAATGTCGTGAACAAGCCGCGAAGCGTGTTGGAATTATCTTGAAAATTCGCTCTGGAATATCTCGAAAATTCGTCGATCACAATAAAACGTTTTATAGTCGCTTGTCTGTTGAAAACCGACTTTTTGACGTTGGCAGGTTAATCGAGTCGTGTTTCCGTGGCTAGTGTTGCTGACTCACTGATCAGAGGTCCGAGGTTCGAACCCCACTCCTCCCCAAATTGATTCCCATTTTCTACTAGTGAGTCATTTACAACTCGTTGAAAATGCCCAGTTAATTAAAATATTTGGGTAAATCATAAGAACGCAAATATTTTTTTTTTCTATTTAAAAAATAAAATTAATATCTATTTCCATCTACGAAAAAAATTGGCACTTATAATTACGTTTTTTAATTCGAAATTCAAATATTCCGTTAAACACGTATATAAATTAAATGGTGTGGATAACAGGGAAATAAATGTTTGAAGCACAAACTTTGATTCTTTATGGTAAATAATTTAACTACGTATTTAATTTGTGTAAAATCACTAAAATAAGTTTAATATGTCAACCAGTTACAGAACATGACTTCTTTTTTAAATCTTAAAAGTGAATACAACATTTAAGCAGGTTTTTTCATTGATATATAATATGTTGATATGACACTCTATACAAATCTGAGCTAAAAAGTCGTCTTCAATGGAAAGGGAATGACCAGCGGGAGGAGCACGTGTCGTCACGTCATATCACGTCGACTTTGGCAAGCAAATCACGCACTACAGTAAAAACGCCGACTGTTTACATCGGTCTACTGTAAGTTCTGTTCAGTATGTAGCTTCTTTCCGCATACGCGTCACCTTTGTTTGTCGTTTCAGAGATAGATGAGACAGGAGATAACTCACATATTGGTAACATATTACTAAGACATTTTTTGACATTAAAATAGCTATTCAAAATAAGCATTGATTTTGATAAGGACATTACTTACTGGTGAAAGGTTATACCATCGCTTTTCCAGATCGATTTGTGCAGTATCTTAGCGTACGTATAGTCATTTTAGTAATTGCGAAAGTTTAAAAGTAGCCGGGGACTGCTCGCAACAGACTGAAGTCCGTTCTATCAAACATACGCCAATTAGCCTCAGGTTTAGGGACCATATTTCGAACGCTCGTGCTTACTCGAGTTATACACCTCAATGTTTATCTTCTATTTAATTTGCTCTCCACCTTATGAATTCTTAGTATAGGTATGACCTTCTTTAAGTCGTTGCTTGTGTTTATAGCTCAAGTTCTAACAATACTTTTACTAGCTGAAATATTTTATGTAACGAATCATTTTCACGAGCTTATTATCCTCTCGGTGCTAAGTTTAATGGCATTGGCAACTAACATAGCATTAACTATGAAATCATACTTGGCACCAACCTAATACGAGTACTACTCGTTAAACGAATGAAAATATCCGTTTTGCGAATCACAAAATTTTTACGTAAATTATTTATGCATTATTATTAACGCCCATTGAGCTTTAGCATACTAAATGGTTATACCAAGAGACATTATTTATGTTATAAAAAAAAATAGTCATTGTCAATATTTTACCCTCTCAGCACCAGCGTCATTCCTCAAGTACACGAAGAAAAATGATCATATCTCATTATTTTCTTAACCAATCTGCATCATTTTTTGCATGCATTTATCCAAAGATATATTCCTTATGACGGTAGCCCACGCTTGTTCTGACGTTTGTGTTTTATAACGATATTTTTCTTTATTATTTTAGAATGTAAAAAAAACTTCACAATAATTAAGTTTTTTAAATATTTTTATATATGGATAAATTTAAAAGATTTACTGTATTTTTATTTATTTTACATGTTTTTTTACATTTTTTTATATAAAAAAATATAAAACAGTAGCATATGCCTTTTATACTCTATACCTTTATTTTACACCCCCCTGATCCCCAATGTCATTCCTAAAGTACATGGTTTTTTTTAAACTACGCAAGCTTAAAAAAAAAAATGTGAAAATATTTGAAAAAATAACAGATTTTATAAACGCAACAAAAAATATTTTTTACTCTGGTACTGAGGGGATTAAATCACTAACTTCGTGATCAAACATAAAACATAAAACACAGGCTGAGCCATGTTAGATGGAGACTATCCTAACCAGAGGACGCTCCGTATTTATTTTCTAATCCACTTGTTTGTTGTTGATACTTTGGTATTAAATATGTATACTTATTTATGCAATAAATAAGTACACATATTAATAAAAAAACATTTCATTACATTTGTATTTAAAACTCTCCAACTTTTGTATAATATATCTACCGATTTCGAGGCGTACCCGTCTCTCTATCCCAAAACTTATTACACTTACATGCTAATCCCACATTACAACTTCACTATAGCAGTTGCACAAAAAAAAAATCCAACGTGCAAGAAGCTTATAATTTCTAAACAACTTACAGCTAACACAACCAGTGCATGTCTTTTACACTAATATTATTTGATTATTTTTTTACACGCGCCTTAGGTACCAAAGGAACATTTAGATATCAAATATGTTTAAAAATAAAATAATAAAAAAAGTTTTGACATAAAAAAACTTTTTTAAGCACTCTAAAATGAATTATTTGATAGTGTGTAATTAAATTATGTACCTTTGTGTTTTTATCATTATTTTAAGTAAATACCAATTCGGACAACTATAATAAAGATATTATTATAAATATTATTATACAAATAACTCTCCACTCTCCACCACATTTTTTCCGTATCCCTAACCTTCTTACTGTGCTCTTCTTTTTTTTTCTCATTTAATATTTTATGGGTCTCTCTTTATTGTTTATCATGTTCTATCATCATATTTCTTTTAAATTTTTACTAAATCTATTTAATATTGTATTATTTTTTATACACGGTTTTTCAGGGCCAGACCGCTAAACTTCAGAAGAACATAACTCATGATCCGCTTTAAAAAAAAAACTTTTAATTTTTTTTCCAAAAGTCATTTAATTTTTTTTGAATAATTATCTTAAAATGTAGTAAATATTTAATTTCTCGGACAAGCAGTCCCTCCACAAACCTCTTTCCTCTCCTACTCAGCTGCTTCACTTGTCCGCATCTTGTGCGTGTCGATTCGTTGGTCAAATACGGTTTTATCTCATTTTTTTTTCTTGTTGAGGAGGGTTAGGTGTTTGTGAAACGAATGTTTGTCCAAGAAATTTAAGATTTACTCCATTTTGAGATTATAAAAAATTAAAAAAAACAATAAAAATGACTATTTGGAAAAAAAATATAAGGAAGCTTACCATGAGGAATGTTCCTTTGAAGTTTCGCGGTCTGACCTTGAAAAACCATGTATAACATCTGTTATTTCAAAACAAAATTAAACATATAGTGTTTCTGAAATTGGGAAAAAACACACGCACACACCCTCCTACTCACGTACACACACCCTCTCGCTCATTAACATTTCATTAAAGCGTATCATCACAATACCACCAAAATACAAACAAAACACTACGTAAATTCCTTCATTGTATTTTATATTTCATTTTGAAAACTATTTTTGATATCGCAATGTGTTCGTAATTTGTAGCACAGGAAAAATAACAAATGTGAAAATTGTATGTATTCACTGTGTACTAAAACATGACGTCCGTCAAATTCAATAAAAAATGCATCTAAAATCATATTTCAAAACTCGAAACTCGAAAATCGACCTAGACTAAGTCCGTGTAATTTCAAGGCACTTAATTTCTTAATTGCTGCCCTTATGAACTCCCTCTAGATAACATGATGCAGCATCCTTCACATTACCGAAAGCTCTCATATGATGGAAGTATAAATAAACTGCGGCATGTTACTGAATATCATGACGGAGCACTTCCAGCTCAGAATGTCTATAGTACATAATTTCTGCATTGCTACTGCGTTTAGATGGCAATATGCATTCATTGCAAATATTGTCACAGACCACTTGCTATGTGCTTATTACGAAACTTGAACAACCCGCGAAGTTATCTCGTTATTACAAAATTAATATTACATTTCCTGTAAATAATTTTCCGTCATGCAGATATTGAGGTTTATGTGAATGCAGTTGAGTTACACGTTCATTGATGAAATGCAATTTGTTTTTTTTTAGTAATTACATGAAATTCAAATAGGTCAAGTTGCTTTGGTGTATTTTTCAAGCGTTCATTAATTTCCGTCATTTGATTGAACCACAATTTCAAAGGTTTTTATAAGTAATGTTTTTTTACGTGTTAACAAACAAACAAACAAACCCTCGCGCCATTTCCCCGTAGGGGTAGGCAGCAGTGGCGAATGGTGATTTTATTTACAGGTAAGCTATAAAAAACAAATCATATATTTGTGCTTACATAAGAGGTACATAATATAATGTACGTAATATATACTATAAATTGATATTTTTCTGTGGTTCTGTGTGATACAACAACTCTTATCCATGAAATCAACTCAAACGATGTAACTTCGTGATACATTATATTATATAGATATGTTATCCATTACTTTAATATATAATTCATTAAAAAATCAATAAAAAATACCACTATGAATTCAGTCGATATTATTCAAATAAAATGTCAACTGGCCGCATTGTTCTAGTAATTAATAGTGCTAAAAACGGCCACGTGGAGTGCTTTATGTCCTGCAATATGACGCATGAAAGTAATTATGGTCTTATGTCAAAAGTACCATCTCAAAGAAAAATAGTCCTTAAGAAACAATGTTTGAAATACTGTTTTCCAAATCAAGAATCTTTAAATAATTTGAGTAATCTGTAAGTTTAATCTAATAGAAAAAACCAGCACTGGGGTTAATACATTCAAAATATAGTATACTTATTTGTATGAAAAAATAAGCTGGAATAATCGGCTAGTTTCTTGGCTCACCGCAGGCGCTAGGCGCGCTTTATTAAAATTTATAT
Organism: Micrasema longulum; assembly: GCF_059751315.1. NCBI lineage: Eukaryota > Metazoa > Arthropoda > Insecta > Trichoptera > Brachycentridae > Micrasema > Micrasema longulum. The sequence continues at coordinate 74,688 of NW_028277972.1, forward strand.
TTATTTTAGGATAAAAATAAAAATGGTGGAAATCATTTAAAATAAATGTTTATTATTTATTTGTTTTTCTGTAAATACAGTTACAATAAAATATAATTATGGTTAGTCAAATATAATGATAAGCTGCGCATAATCGCTTCTATACACGGTTCGCCCCTGGTAGGCGGAGAATATAGAACGCTATATCACTATGTCTTTGCATACAGACCTCGTTTCCTCTACATTCATACATCTTCTCATGCACGCACGCTGATTATTCCTATTGTTGACATGTCCATTTTTAAGTAATTGATGGACTTGAACGTGCCATGTCTTTCTCCATCAACATTCACATCGTAGATCCTTTTAGCCATTCTTTTGCTGTCTATTCGATCGACATGTCCAACCAACGCAGCACCCCTTTCTCGATTCATGTGTTAATCAATTTTTGGTGGCCATTTGATTTTTCACTATGCTTAGTTTGTCGTTCTACAATAAATGTATTTTTACATTACATTTCTTCTTATCCATTTTTGTATACTTAATAAATATTTGCGTTCTTATGATTTACCCAAACATTTCAATTTTGTGAGCCATTTTCAACGAGTTTGAACTAACTCACTATTATAAAATGGGAACCAAGTTGTGGTAGAGCGGGGTGCGAACCTCGGACTTCTGATCCGTGAGTCTGCGACACTAGCCACGGGACTGCAACTTTGTTATTTAAAAATGAATACACAGTAATTGACAAAATCTAGATCTAATCTGGTAGATTCCTTTTACTCGGCGGGAAGCTTGTTCAACAGTCTTGGTAAAATAAATTATGTTGTTCTTCTTCCGTAGAAGTTTAGTGCTCTAGACTCTACCAGTTTCGTGACTAAAATCGACCTTGTTTCATGTTGATGATTGGGAAGGGTTTTTTCGTCTTCAAAGTACTTCATTATCAACTCATAGTGGTATAGTTGCTTCACCGGAAGTACCCCACAGTGGTTGGTATATGATCATCTTCTTTGCTAATCTTTTTGATTTCATAGTTTACAATAATTCTGTGATGGTCTACAAGGGCCAATGTCTGTTTGAATTTTTTCTCGTTAACATTTTGCTGAGGGTTGATTTCAATTTAAAAATACGCTTATTTTAATTTTTTTTATTTTAGAGAAGCCATCGAGTTTAAGACACCTGTCCAGAGTTCCGATTCTAATTCCCACAGTGCGTAATTCGTCATACTTTCATTTATTATTTTGGTCTAAATTTTTTGCAACAGATTGGCAAAACATTTTTAATAGGGGAATATGGAAGTCAAGAAATTTACAGGGCTTATGACCTGTCATGGGCTAGGTTAAGTAGCCACCCTACACACTGTGTAACATTCACCATTCTGCCCATCTTTAAACATCCACAGATCCTCTTCCATCTGTTGACTTTTGTAAAGTAAAGGAGCTGAAACCTTTATCACGTGGGTGAGATTCATCCGGCTGAACCAAATCACCTACTAGACAACGCTTGAAAATAATTTTCCAATTTTTATACGTCTCTTTTTACCAGTTTCTAGATTCAACAATGTTTTGAGTATGTCCAAATGTTTGCAGACAGACTGGATTTTCTCCCCTTTACTTCACAAAAGTCTGCCGATGGAAGAGTAGAGGAACTGTGGATGTTTTAACATGGGCAGAATAGTGAATTTTACACAGTGTGTAAAGTGGCCACTTGAACCAGCCAATGACAAGTCATATTTCCTTCTCAAAAATGTTTTTCCTATCTGTTGCAAAATCTAAAAAACTCCCCAGGTAGAAAATCTTGCCTGTCTGCAAACATTTAGACATGCTCAAAACGTTGCTATCATTTTTACTAATTCACTTTTATTTTCCTTGTCAAATATTATGTATTAACACGGGCACCGCCTTAAAAGTCATAATAAGTTCATGAGAAAATTGTATACGTTTTTTACCAAATTTAAAATGCGCACCAAAAGCCAATTAAAATGGTTATTTTTAATAAAATAAGCAATTATAGAAAGACGTGGTGCATTTCGGACGAACAGTGGATTTCGATGAGGACCGCTTAAACCATATAATTAATTTAGATCCCCTTCAAACCACCGTAAAATTGGCTGAGCAGGTGAATAGGGAAATATCACATGCTACGAATACCGATAGAAATATATGTAATGGATTTAGAATAATTAATTTAATTAAATCAATATGGATATTGTGGAGAAATGTTTTCATACATAAACGTAAAAAAGAAATTCTATAAAATACGTTTGTAGAAAAACGCGACGTGTTTGACCTTGGCTTTTGTGACGTCGAAGTTTGTGATAATGTTCTTCACAAATTTCAATGGCCAGGAACAAATAACTTGAATCGTGACGTATTAGGGGCGTGGAATGGAACGGCTGTTTTTGCGGGAATTCAAAATTACAAAAAAAAAGTATTTCTAATAATAATTAGCAAAAAAATATTTTTTTTACTCGACAGTATTTCATAGACCTTTATTGCTTTAAAATTTTGAAAAAAATGTTATATTTCCCTATTATAGTCACATGACTGTATATTGCTGTCTTTAATCATCCTACCGCCTTTGAAACGCATAAACCATCGACGAGCCATATTTTTATTCGTAGCATCTTTACAATACACTGCGCAAATATCGCGAACAGCTTTGGCTGATGTATTATTTATTATTATTTTTCTTATATAACGATTGAACGCGAACAAAAGGAGATGTCGAAAATGCTCAATTTCGTCTACTTGTCATTCCATTTTGAAGCCTTGCATTCAAATAAAATAATAAAAGCAAAGCAAAGCATAGTCCCTTGACTGGTACCTGAAGCGTGAGACTGATCACCTTACCTTCACATAGCAAAAATGATCAAAATACGCTGCCATTGTTGTACCAATACAGTGCCCTATGCACCATAAGGTGCGGAAAGGGAATGATGATGACGATGATGGAAGAAGACGGATACAACTTATGTTTACACCCAATAAAATGTAACTCATTTTTAATTATTATATTTTTACAATATTTTGAGTTTGTCTAAATGTTTGTAAACAATAGACTGGACTTTACCTCCTAGAGAGTCATCAAGATCAACGAAATGTTACACAGTGCGAAAAATGATCTTAAGGTCTGTAACTGCCTTCTCTTCCCTTCCCTTCTCTTAAATGTTCTACATCCCTGTTGTAATTTGTATATTATTATATATATTTATTTATTTTTAATGTAAGGGGAAAATTGTGTCTAAAATAATACTTGTAGTTTTCAATTGATTTATGTAATGTGCGAAAATAATCGTTTTGTTGGAAAATAATTTTATGATAAGACGGAACAAAATAAAGCCATTTACAGAATGTCCTCAACGAGTAGATCTCCCCTTTGTCTGACATGGGAATGTGTATGAAGTGTTGCGGCGAACCCTTTTAGTGAGTAATAGGGCGCATTCCTGGGTGTTCTTACTGACGGATCACTACAGACAGGTCATCTCACTCGGCCTATGGCGCCATTGTTATGAAAAATTGCGCTGCCCCCTTCACAGGAATTCCAAATTACCGGACGTCCGCCTGTGCCAAACTCTAGGGTCACCGTAATTTCCCGGTTCAATGTTTTTCTGGTTTAATTGATTAAATCTGAACTACGGACATTAAAGAATGTATTTTTCTGTCAATTTAATGGAGGCACTGGTAGTGACGAGGTACGTCGGCATTTTTTTACAATCCACTGCCCAAAAAAATGTTTAAAACTCATTTATCTATCGTAGCTGCTCCAAATTTAACTTACTCTGTTCCCAACAATTTATTTGTTTATTTTATAAATTTATTGCATAATGTTGGACAGGCGTCGTGGCGCAGTTGGTTAGACGGCCGACTGTGAAACTGGCGTCGCGGGTTTGATTCCCGCCAGTTGTAAAAAAAAAAAACATGAAAGATTTTCTTATCAATTGGTCTGGGTGTTGTGGTGAATTTTTCACTACCTCCTTCCATATTCCCTCTTTTCCACCTGCTGACAAGCCTCTAAAATAGAAGCTTAGCGGGTTATTCATTTAAAAAAAAAAAATAATAATAAATTTTAAAAAAATTAAATATCAGGGAATCCATATATAACTAGTGAATAGAAAATGAAAACGGAGTGTTTTCTGTTAAGGATAGTTTCGGGTTAGTCAAAATGTTTATAGACAGGCTGGAATTTCTACCAACGGAGTGATTTAACTAACGAGTATAAGAAGTATAAAAAATGATAAATTGTTTTCGGGCGTTGCCCAGTAGGTAAATTGGTTCTGCCGAATGAATCTTACCCACATGATAAAGTTTTCAGTTCTTTTACTTCACGAAATTCAACAGATGGGTGAGTTGAGAAAATGTTTAAACGTAGGCAGAATGGTGAACATTACAATGTGTAAAGTGGCCACTTAAACCAGCCAATGACAGGTCATAAGCACTGTTAATGCTTAGACTTCAATATTCCCTTAACATTGGAGAAATGCAATCATGCAATAAACAATCGTCTCATTTACAGTTTGGCTTGTAATATATTTTTTATTAAAAAGTTCGCATTGCTAACTCTTTGTGAAGTTTGCATTCATTTGAACTGTGCTAATAAATTGGGTTATGGTTCCGTGGCTAGAGTTTCAGGCTCACGAATCAGACATCCGAGGTTCAAACCCCACTCTACCTCGATTTGTTTCCCATTTAGTGAGTTATTCGTTAAAGATTGCCCCGAAAATTAACATATGTATTTAGGTAAATTATAAAAACGCAAATATTTATTTTCTAAAAAAGGTCACCCGAGCTATGCTGGACATTTTCTAATACCAATAAACCTCCACTTCCAGACTCTTCGATTTGTATTCCTATCACCGGACTGAAAGCAATTCGTTGAAAATGTGAAAATTTTATGAGATATCTTATTAGATTGTGGGTGTGAGTGTTAGAATCATTGGTTTTTTTTATAATAATCCAAGTATGTTTTCCGCTTATTATGTGCTTACGCCCACACGTTTAAAAAAAAAACCCGCTTATCTACTATTTAGAGGCTTGTCAGCAGATAGGAAAGAGAGGATATGGAAGGGGGTATGAAATATAAACCACAACACCCAGACTAATTGAGAAAAAATATTTCTTTGTTTTTTCCTTTCAACTGGCGGGAATCGAACCCGCGACGCCTGTTAGTTGCCGTCCGCTGCTTCACTCATGTTAATGCATCTTTTTATATATAATTCTTCTGTAAGTGAGATGTCACTGAAATGCTCCTAAACGGCTTAACCGATTTACGTGCGGTTTCCAGCGAAATTTAGATTTTTGCGCTGCGCGTGTTCGTAGGTATAAAAATTTTCTACCGAATTGCTAAAAAAAAGTTACAAGCATAATTTTTTTATCGGGCTACCAGAGTTGCATTCGACGAAAACGCATATACAAAAAAAATGGAAGGATGTTATTTTTTTATGTTTAGAAAAAGTTAGTTTTTGAATGTTTACGAACAACATTCGCTTTTATTGATCCCAATCTGATTGTTTCCTTACATTCCTTCTCACGTATTTCTTTTTACTGGATTTTTGGTAGTACTAAAATAATATTAACTGACATACAATACATTTTTGAAAATCGTATTCATGAATAAAGTGCACCCCTGTTGGTGAGAAGAGCCGAGTTCGACATTTGCAAAAAGAATTCTATATTTGTAAATTAATTACTTTATGTAACATTATTTAGAAAATATAAATAAAGCGTTTGAGAATTTCATTTGCCGTCATAAAAACTTTTTTTAAATGTCTTCAAATTAAATAGAACGTAAACGATAATTATCGCATAAATGCTTTACCTTTCTTTCAAGCAAGTTGCTCTTATTCAGAGAGGATTATTGAATACAAAAGTTGGAGACTTAAATCAATTCTAACTTCGTACATATTTCTTAATTTTAAATATTTTAAACAAATTTAAATGTTCATTCGTGTATTAATAAAATACATTATATTTAATCTAAAGTATTTAGCGTTTAATTCAGTATTTGAGTTAGCACTTCTAAAATGTTTGAATCGGATTAAATTAATATTCGAAATGTTAAATAATAACAACCTCCCAGACTATACAAACTTGTTGAATCGAATATTGGAGACTGATATCTGGTTTTAATTTTTTTTGACCACCTTTCGAAACAGAATACACAATTTCAATATCGCTTTTAGGACTCGAAATCATTTTATATCTCTGTTTGGGCGTTTCGTATGGAATAAAAATAAATAAACGTACATATCTATTCGCATGTGCATATATATCGTGTATGAATGTGTGTATATATATGTATATGTATGTATATGTGTGTATATATGTATGTATGTGTATATGTATGTACGAAGTATGTATGCTTTATATTTGTGTATTTAATTGTATTTTTACATTTAATGTAAACTAAATTTTTTTTTCTTTTCTTCTCTTTTGGGCTATAACGGTTTTTTTTTTTATTTCTTCAATATAGTTTTTTTTATTTATAGGAAAAATATTCGTAAACCATATTTGCCGCAACAAATCGGTTTCTTAGAACAGGCATTTGCCCATATAGGAACCGATTGCAACATTAGGCGTATTAATATTTCTGGCTTGCCGACCCTTCATAAAAAAAAAAAAAAAAAAAAAAAAAAAAAAAAAAAAAAAAAAAAAAAAAAAAAGAAAAAAAAAAAAAAAAAAAAAGAAAAAATTAAAATCACTAATCTAAACAATAAAATGATATTCTTATTTTCTTTTGAAAACCGTTATGCATTTTGCCATTGCTTTTATCAAAGGTTTATCATTTATGCTAATCAAAAAGTTCTCAAAGAAAGAGATTAAAGTCAAATTCTTTATTTCAATTTTTAAAGGTTTTCGCCGTGGGATAATACAGCCAGTAGTTGAGAAAATCCTTTATTTCAACCACCATTGCCTCCCCTCGGGGTGGAGTGCACAAAAACAAAAATAAATGTACACTTCCATCCCTATTGTCTCGCGCCCGCCCTCTCCTTGCGCTTCCGGTAATCTAAGGCTCAGACCTAACAGAGATTTCAATTACCGGAAAGTCCTTTTTCGTGACCAATCCTATTTCCCTTCATTCTACTAGGGTCCTGACACCGACTACTAACCTTGCAGTCAGCTAAAAAATAAAATTAACGGTACTGTTTTTTTTATTTCGTCCCCCTTGAAGTATGTTAAAAATTAGATTTTTATAATTAAAAACAGTTTAATTATAATATTTTGGGTTTCAAGATTTTTCAATAGCATCATGTTTTTATTTTTAATCTTAAAATACGGCTGCTCAAACAAATGATTTTGTATTCTTTAATAATAAAAATGTACATTAACTTCATTTACCCATATTCCTTTACTTTCTGTTTGAATTTTGATACTCTTATGTCTTCATAAATGTTTTTTCCCATATCATAATATACATTGCCTTATATAAAATTGAACTTTATTTTAAGTTTTTTTTTTACAAGGATAAAGCTTTTGATAATACGGATGCATTGGCGTTTACAGAGCTTATATATATCATCGGTTAAGTTAAGTAACTTTCATTTCATACGCTCTGTCACATTAATTTTTAGGTAGTTCCATATTCACAAAGAGCGGATTTTTACGATTGTGATGATCAAAAACGCGTTTTTATTCATAAAATCGAGTACATACAAAACGGTTCGCAATTATTCTGCCATCCTTACAAAAGTGCAATATCTAGCATTTTTGATGACATTTTGTTAAATACAGAAGAAAATATTATTTGTTTAGTCTTACTCAACTCGAGGGAAATCTTCAGTAATTAGGTTTTTATTTTACAATAATCTTTAACATAGTTTTATTTCAGTTTAATTTATCTTTGAAATTTAAGTATTAATCTTGATATGAAAACTAAATTAATCTCTCAGTTTTTTGTTTTATTGAAACTACAGCAAAAACAACATAGTAATGATGTAATTACCTATGGTTATATTTAAATTACCAAAAAAAAATACTAGGTACACTTCCACATAATTTTTCGACCAATTAGCGCTTTCACACTCTAATGAGCATCTTCAGACTGGTATAAAGTAATAAGTGGTAATAATCATTAGGAGTTTGTTTTTTTAAATTTATTTAATAACTATTTTTAATTAGTAACTTATACGTAAATATAAGTTATAACATCATTACAATGGAATTCCATCAAGCATTGTCAATAAATAGTTTAAATAAAAAAAAAACATTATTTTCTTTTACCGCGTTTTTCTCAGAAACGTGTCTCACTGCGATACTGCACTCTTCATAAGGAAGGCAGTGTGCGTAACGTCATTTTGACATCATACATCATATTCGCTGAATGCGCTTTTAACAAAAAATTTGTACAAGTATGTCGTGGTAACGTAATACGTGCCGTTACATATAAAAATAAAAATTATTATAAAAATAATAATAATAATAAAGTATAGATAAGATAAAATTATTTTTTATTAGTAAATTCATTATTCTTCTATGTCAGATATATTATATTTATACAGAAACGCGTTTTCTCATATTTTTTAGAGTAACATTTGTGTGGCATGTCTATTTGTGTATTTTGTACTGTGACGTAAATTTTCTATTGAATTTATTTTTCATTATAAAACCGTAATTAACATAATTATTTCAAATGTGAAATCGTATATCATCTCTTGTAGTAAGCATAATTTTTTTTATATTTACTCAATAACTCATTTATTTATTTTTCTTTGTTTCAGGTAATATTTTGGACCAATTATCGATCCGATTCTCCAATGATTGAAGACTGGTATTTAGGTAATTTTAATACATAATAAAAAAGCTCATTTCTGGCATGTTTCCAACCGTATCATTACCTCTGATGCATCTACATACTATACCGTAATGACGGCATAAAACACCATAAAGAAAATTTAGCAAACATAGTAAATCTGAAATAATTCAAAAACTGTGCGTTACACGGTCGGGTCCGTAAGATTTAAATTAAAGATGGTGACCTTTTCAAAAACAGTTTTTTTTAGTGAAAGACATATTAGTGTTCTTATAAATTTTATTTATTTATTTATTTATTATCATTATATTACATACACAAAATTATAATTTATGTAAAGTTGCTTTGACTGTCTAACTAGGGTTATTTACCCCGTTCTAAGACAGTCAAAAAAATATAAAAAACAGTAATCAATATATAGAAACAGTTGTAAAGATACAGGACAAAGTAAAAAATGAAGTAAAAACATGGTAGAAAATGTAGTAAAAACATAGTAAAATGTAATAAAAACAAAGTAAAATTGTCGTAAAAACATAGTTAAAATGTAGTTAAAACATAATAAAAATTGTCGTAAAAACATAGTTAAAATGTAGTTAAAACATAATAAAAATGTAGTAAAAACAAAGTAAAAATGTAGTGAAAAAAACGTAGCAAATAATTTTGATAAAAACAAAGTAATAAATGCAGTGAAAACATAGTAAAAACCATTGAAATATATAAATACATCTGTAAAAATATTTTGAAACTCAGTAAAAATGCGAAATAAAACAGAATACATAGTAAGAAACATATTTAGAGAAGTCATAATAAAAAAATATTGTATGTTGTATAGCAAAAAGCATATTTAAAGAAAGAAAAAAAAACATTGCAAAATACCGAGTAGAAAGAGAAAAAAAAAACAACGTATTAAAAAATAAAGTAAAAGATGTAATAATTTTTTTTTTTTTAAATGCATAGTTAAAACAAATTCAAAAGTCATGAGGATCTTAAAAATTAATTACCCCAATACTTCAATTTCGGGTGCCATATTCAACAAGTTGTAGAAAATAGGAAACACTGAGCTTCGAACCCCGGACTTCTGATCCGTGAGTCCGCGACACTAGCCACGGGATCACAATCCGATTATATATTTTTTTTACGCAGGAACTTATTATTTTGTTATTTATTTATATATTTATGAAATAAAAATTACGTTACATACGTTCAGGTTTTTTTAACATTTCGTATTTTATTATAAAGCATCATCGTCAGAATTTCCCACTACGCACTGCATTAGAACAGCAAATGCAGCGTATCGCGATCATATGTTGCGTAAAGGAAGGTAATCAGTGTAATGCTTCGTGTGCCAGTCCAAGGACAGTGAAATGTTACAATATAGAACTTTTTTACAGGATTTTACCTTTACCTTACCAGTAATCGAACCTACGACCTTAAATAAATTAAATTAATCATCTACGTCTACTCGAATATATCAAAATAATATTAGATCATGGGTAAGAACGTTTTGTTTTTTTGGCCCTACAACAAGCTCTCAGGCCAAATTACAGTTGTAAATTGAACCACAAAATGCTTACGAAAACGGTAAAAATTATTGTGATCTTATCGTAAATCACTTCTTGATATTTCTTTGCACAAGGCAAGCGCTTGAGCCATCAATTACACCACAAAAGTTACCTTAATCACGTTCATTAAATACAAAAAAAAGGTAGGCTCTGTAGTGCAATGGCTAAGACGCTTGACACACACACGGTTGATTCAGAGTGCGATTCCCGATAAATACACAAAAAAATACAACTTGATTTTTTATCAAGCCTGAGTGTTCTGATCTGTAATTCACAACTTAAATGACAAACTTCAGCCCTTTATAAAAATTTATTTAAAATTATACCATTAAATTGTACGGCGAAGTTTCTGAAAATGAATAAATAAAATATTTTAATGTAAACGAACCACTTTGCGTGACGTCACTTGTTCATCCGAATCAACCAATGATAAGAGAGATGCAATAAATTTCCGGTTTTCGGTAAGTCAACTGACAAATCGACCACCTCATTGATGCATCATAGCTTATAGTTTTAATTATGAGCTTGGGTATTCCCAAATTAAAAGAAACGTCCACAATGGAAAAATTCAGCCCTACGGGAATAAGATATAAAAAATGTTTTCTTACGCGCTGTAAAAATTATGACTATTAAATTGTACCGCAAAATTTCTTTGCAAAATGTACGAAAAAAAAAATTATTTTATTTTAATGAAAACGAACTACTTTGAACGACGTTACTAGTTCATATGAATCAATCAATTATATAATAGTTGTAAAGTATTTCCGGTTTACGGTACGTCAACGTACCAATTGGCAGAACTCATCGAGAAGAAGGGAAAAATAACTTGAGACGTCATACGCGGAGTAATTTCAAAAATACAAAACTTGAAAAAATCATCATCAAATAGGTACAAACTCAAAACATTGTTGATAAATCCACCTGGTCTAAGAAGAAGTATAGAATTTAAAAAATATTTTCAGTCATTGCTTAGTATGTGGGTGAAATAATTCAATCATATGAATCTCCCCGCATAAATAAAGGTTTCAGATCTTTAATTTCACAAATATTAACAAACGAAAAAATTCAAGCACTATAGACGTTCAAATATGTGCTGAATGGTGAATGTTACCAGTGTGTAAAGTGGCCTCTTAAATCGCACTTTTCCCTCTTTCAAATTGTTTTAAGATGCTAAACTTTTAAATATATGACAAATTCATATATTGTTTTCAATGTTTAAAATATTTATTTAAGAACCTAAATGTATTTACAAGTAATTCAAATAGATCAAGTCAAAGAAGGAATCGTGTGTTAGAAATACCACATTGTAAAACGAGGCTAGCACAGAGACATGCATATTTTATAGGCCCAAACATTTGTAATTTTTTTTTACCAATAATATTTCATTGATCCTTAACTTTCAAAATTTCCCTTCTTTTAAAAAACACGCACTATCATTCAAACTAAAGATATTAACTCTTTTTTTCTTTGATATATTTTGTTGCCTTTTAATAATAAGGAATATTTTTGAGTTTTTTTTTCTGTAGTTTTTATTTACTTTTTTAATTACAACAAAATTAAAAAGTTATAATATTTTCTTTTTTATTTCTTATAGTACACAAAAATATTATACCTGTCTATTTATTATAGGAGCGAAAATTCATAAAGATTTTTCTTGTATACCCCACGACCAGGCCATGCCTTTGTGGGATTTTGTTTGTTTACTATTTTAAATGTTAATGTGCATTGCTATGTAATTATTCTATATTTTTAATACTCTGTTTTACCTCTTATGTATATTGTAAAAAAAAAATTAAAAAACAGCCAATGTCAGGTCATAAGCCCTGTGGATGTCTAGACTTCTACATTCCCTCTAATGTTCTTCATCTCTGTTGTAATATTTGATGTTTTATAGACTTTGTAAAAACCTTAATATGTATTTTAAACAACCATCCTGTGTTTAATCTATCTTCAAATTATATGTTCTTTTATAAAAATAAGGTGGGCGAATAGCGAATTATTTTCGGCTCATTTGGCTCTTCTATTAACGGTCCATCCGATTCGATAGCACGGACCCTTTAAGTAATGGTTCATCTGTACCCATCTCAAGGAGTAATCAAATTGAAAAGTGTCTTATGCACTGACGAAAGGCGAGGAGGAAGTAATGAAGAAACCGTTCTTTTGTCCCCCGGGGGTGGCTCGCAAAATTCACCCCTGTGCACGACTGGGAAAGGGCGCTTATTAAAGTCGCATCCAATCAAACCCTATTCATCTGGTTCCTTTAGTAGAGACTTCTAGTGTGTACGTGGGTAATTCAAATTCAAGGGGGCTTTTGATATTAAATTTTTAATTTAATCAACAATGTTTTTGAGTATGTCCAAATGTTTGTAGACAGACTGGATTTTCAGGCATTGCCTAGTAGGTGAATTGATTCAGCCGGATGATCCTCCCCCACACGATAAAAATTTCAGCTCTTTTACTTCACACACAGCGGGGGGAGGCGAGAGTGCTGGCTGGCGAAAGGGTCTCCAGGAGGCAACTGATGATGTCCACATACTTCTCTTAGGAGCGGATGTGGAAAAGATTAAATTTAAAAAAATATTTTTAACATTTTTTACTGCTCTTGTTTTTTTTTTTTTATATGGGAGTTGGTTTATTATTTACCTTGCTTATAATATACAAGGTTTATATTTCAAAAGTGGATTTTTCTGCAATTAAATTTCTTAAAATTTATCTAAACTGTTGGGATCAGGAGGGAAATACTTATGTGGGCCAATCAGGAACTTCTCAGCATTTGCTTATGTGGAGAGGAAACCACTTAAAACTCTTCAGGAGAAGCCGGCCTGTTGACAGTAGTCAACAGGCCTTCCGTTCCACTAGAGGAGTTTTCGGCATTTTCTTCCCTACTTTGGTTTATTTTACCAATAGCCTGCACTATATTGATCATGTAAAATACTACCTCTCGTGTTAGTTCTTTATTACCTATCACTGATGGGATGTCGCATAGATCTTCACCCAAGCTTCGGCATCGCGCCTCCAGCTGTTGTCTTTGAAAGCTGAAAAGGGGGCAATGCATCAACAGGTGAGGGACATCTTGAAGAGACTGCCCTTGTTTGTCTTTGCTACAAAGTTTATTGTTCTTTTTGTTTACTTTTAATGCATATGTATCTTCATGTAACTTCATATTTGGCTTAGGCCATATACCTAAAAAATACAATAAAATAAACCAATATTTCATGACAACATTATGTACAAGTAGCCAAATGCGCTTGCTACTGCACGACAAGGAGATCAATTTAAATGACCGAATAATTTGTACTATTTATTTTTTTATTTTACGTCTCTTAATACTTTTCTTTTTTTTCTGTATTAATACCTTGCTGGGCACAACCCGTGTCAAAACATAATACTTTTCTTTTTTTTAGGTTCCTTAATAATTTGGCCTTTGAATCTTTTGGTTGGTTAATTTTGAACTCCTCTCTGAAATAATTGCAATAACATAACTCGGAATTATTGACATGCTTCTGCCTAGACGTCGTATCTCAATGCAATGCGTTTCTTGCTAAATCATCAGAATGTAAGCCATTCCATACTCGTGCACCCTATTTCATGTAATTAATATTATTGTTCTGCAGGCAAAATACTCATCTTTATAATGATAATAATAATAATATCAAATGTGAGTATTAAATACCACCCTTCTGAATAACACTTGGGTCTAATATCAAGCTTCGTTAATAATATTACCCATATTATTTCTAATTGAATGAATTCTTCGATTCACTAGCTTTATCACTATAAAAATTCTCCCCTTCGTAGAAATATCGTAAATATGATTTTGGTAATCGATACTTCAAATAATGTTGCATGCAAAAACTATCATCAAATAATTACTTATTGGTTACCCAATAAAACGGTTTTTCGACAGTATATATACATATATGTATATTTTTAAATTTATTTTTCAAAAATATTTACAAAATAGTCTTAAATTAAAGTCCTGCTGAGTTGCATACATACAACTCGTCAGCAAGTTCTTATAAATTACATAGATTATTTACACTTAACCTACATTAACAATAATTTTACTAGAAAAACAGTTACATATTACATTATGAAAAATTAAAAATTCAAATTAAAAATTAAAAATTAAAGATTAAAAATAATTATTTTTATTAAATTTTGGCCTCGCTCGATTAGACGGTTAGTACAATCTATTTATTCTGTTTAAATACAATGAAAACTACTTTTAATTTGCAAAAATAATCGCATAAAAAAGACGTTACATATTTTCCATAAATTACGTGCGAACACTAATAAAATATACATTTCATTGATTTTTTTTCCATACCTAACCCGTCGTATCATACGTGCACAGGTAATATAGGTACATAAAAAAAGTATAAAATCGTTATTTGTAAAAAAAATAACACATTGTAAATCAAATAAATTTAAACGTAAAGAAAGGCATATTTGAAGATAGTAATATCTAAAAAGTAATGTGCCAATAGTAAATAATAAGTACGTAAAGCTAAGTTAAGAATCATGATGCTTTAGAATCCCACTCAAATGTCAGCTAATCAGCTATAACGTTTGGGCTTCCTCAGCCTTTCTCTGAGGCAAGCTATACGATGACGCAGAAGACTATCATAGTGAGGAAATCTAGTAGCAGCACACACTGCAGTCACGCTGCAGTGTCGTTCTGCTTGCGTAGAGCTCTATAACTATTACTTAAGTAAACTTTCATATACCTTTCATATACATTTCGTTAAATGTTTTACTAACTTCTCGCATCGAAGACCGGATAATCAATCAGCTAGAATATAAAATAAAATAAATACTTTCGAGGCACTAACAAATCAATGCTGAAATCCCTCGAGTCTGCTTAAAATTCTATTGGGTCGAGTTATTTGAGGAATTCTGGGTTTCAGATATAAGATAATTGTTTAATAATTATAGAATTATACTGTATGAAAAGGTGAATTATTTTTCTAATCCAAAAAGAAACTCTCATTAGTCAAACTACAGATAGGTCACGGGGTCGACCATAAACCTGAATTCGCGCGAAAAAATTTAAAGATATTCAATATACCACCCGAACATTGTAAAACCATGAACCGGACTCAATTAAATAAATACATAAAAAAATGTTTGATGGGTTTGGGAAGGGAGAAGTAGTCAGAACTATTACTTAAAGATATTGATAAATAATAATGGGGATTAATAAACTTGTATAATAAATACACTACATTGTAAATACCAGTAGCGAGCCGTGATTTATTTTATAGGTAATTTACAACAAATAATCATTAATTTGTACCTTCATATAAGTAAGTACATAATATGTAAGTAATTTATTTATAAATGACTATTTTTTCTGTGGTTCTGTGACAATCAACTCAATCAACAATTATTACTAACCACGCGGTATACGTAGCTTTATTTTGCATTATTTTAATACAATACCTGTACAAAAGTTTGTTAACAAATACCACAATGACATTTAGCAGTAACACTGAGCACTGGCCGATTCCTTTTAAAATTAATAATGCCAAAAACGGCCACTGCGAACGCCACATGTCCTATATACATTATATGTCAACGGTATCGTATCAAGGAAAAATAGTCCTTCAAAAATAATAATCGAAGTACTAATTTTCAATTAGAGAATCTTCAAATAATATTTGTAATCTGCAAGCTTGTTTTGGTACTGAAAAAAAATTACTTTTGTGAAAGACGTAAAATATATTGTACTTTTTTGTATGGGGAAATAAGCTGAGGTAATCGGCTAGTTTTATCGTTCACTGAGAACGGGTTTGGCGCTGGGCGCACTTCATAGATATTTTTTGTAGGAAGATGCAAACGGTGTTGGTGATTTATAATAAATAACTATTATTTTATTTATTTTCCCATTAACATATTTAATATAAATCGTTATTATCGAAAGTCAAATATAATGGTTAGCTGCGCATAACAACTTATTTTTAAGAATCCCCCCGGTAGATACGCCTGTTTTATTTTTTGTATTGTTTTGCACTGCATATTAAAATGTTAATTTTAACATTTAATTTTATTCTTAGGCAAACCACACACAATTCTGAAAAATCTGTTACCACAAAAATGGTGTAGATTATAGAAATGTACATGTTTAATAATCCATTAGTATTATTGTTTAAACCCTTTTCTAAAAACTTTATTTTGAATGCGTTTTTAATATTAAATCTTAGTAACATTTATTAAAAATAAAACTTTTGAACAAAGTTTGATCAAATATTTATCGATATCATTAGGCACAAAATAAAATTTTCCAAGAAATATAAATAAAAAGTATCGTTAACAAGCAACGATTACAAACATCACCACTCTTTTTAGTCAAAGCGATTAAACGGGTTATTATATATTCATTCCTTTAAGACTAAAAAAATATATACAATACTTATAACATTTCATTTTATTTAATTTCATTGGAAATCCAACAGACATTTATACATTTATAAGAATCAATTATACCATAAATACATATCATAAAGTCCAATTAGAGGCTTTCACATAATATTGTTATTGTAAATGTTGTCACATAAAAATTATACATAACATAAAATAACTAATCATACAAAACTTATAATATTACTAGAAATGTAAATGAATATTGGTCACACAGTTGCACATTACAATAAATAATACAACTATAGTTGACCATACAGTGAACATTTATTATGTGCCTACATACAGAACTGCACATAACCTGCATAATATAGGCTGCGGATTCAAGGCGCATTATCTTGGCCTTGAATGTGTTTTGGTTTGTGTAATCTTTATTTCCTGATTTAAATATTATATTCTTACCATTCTGTATAAAGTGCCTGAAATATTAATTTTATTTGATTACTTTTACAAACAAATCTAATTTCATCCATTTCTAAGAATGAGAGTATTGCGATTTTGTTTTTGATATTATTTTTTTAGAAAATGAAAGAAGTTCATTCGAGAATCACAATATCCGGGTGACTTGAAAGAAATTCAATATATTTATTAGTGAAAATCTCATCTTAAACGAACAAGAGCAGAGATAAACATTTTTCTCTAGATTACGATCTTTTTTTATTAAATTGTAGTATTCGAATCCAATCTGATAGAAAAACGGTAGCTTCAGTAATCAAAATATCATATATTGTTTTTTATATGTATGTTATCTAGGCTAGAATAATAAGTAAGGGAATCATACGATTTTGTTATTTTAAAAGACCGTACTTTAAAAATCACGTCATTAAAATAATAATAAATTTAAAGTCGAAATCGAATTTAACTATGATCTCTCATCAACTTCAGGGCGCCTGGTAGAATGACTAGACAGGTGCCACCGTTTTGTAGCAACAATTCACGGACAGTGTATACTTGTACTGCCGTATTAAATAGACTTCGTGAACTCGGCAATAGTTATTCCCACGTATCTGATATATTTAGTGTAGAGTATTGTTCCTAAAGAACAAACCTTTTGAACTTTTTCAAAGATGGTGAATGGTATTTATATTTATTTATTCATGCATTTCATACCCAGTTTTTTGTTCACTTTGCCTAGCTGTGTGAAACAGTACTTATGATTTTCTTGTTGTTTTACTGTAGAGTGTTTTATTACTTAAACTTTCTACTGAATATGCTGTATAATTTTTAGTTTTTTTTTTTTAAATAAGTCTTGTAAAATTTTTGGTTTAGTTTTTTTTATAAATCTTGGGTATAAGGAAATTTATGTTTTTAAAAAATATATATATTAAGCTAAATATGTTAATATTATAAATGTTTGTAAAAGCCAGATTTGCCGTTTATGTTAATAAAATAAATATCAACAACCCAAAAATTTTAGTTTTTCAAACCATTATTAAAGTCATAATTTAACCTAGAATTTAATCTACGAGTAAATACTTCGTATTTACGTGAATAGCAATGTACCTTAGCTGTGTCTTAATTATTTCAGGAAGTGTAATTTGCTTGTCGAAAACTACTTTTTTACTTACCATTTTTTAGTGTCAGCAATATTCTGAGTTTGTCTACATTTTTCAGCCAAGGACTGGATTCAAATCCCCGGGGAGCTGTTAATATTATCATATTACAACAGAGATGAAGAACATTTTTGAAAATATATGGTAATTTATAAGTCTAGACATCTACGGGGCTTATGAACTGTCATTGGCTGGTTTAAGTAGCCACTTTACACAAGTGTGTAATATTCACCATTCTGCCCATATTTGAACATCTTTATTCCTTCAGTTCTTTCATCTGTTGATGTTTGTAAAGTTAATGAGCTGAAACTTTTATTTATGCGGGTGAGATTCATTTAATTGAATTATTATAACACCTGAACCAAAAATTTTTTTTTTCCAATTTTTATACTTCTACATAGACCAGGTGGATTTATCAACAATATTTCAATTATTTATTTTAAACCAGCCAATAACAGGTCATAAGCCTTGTAGATGCCTCGGCTTCTATATTACCTTCTCTAAAATGTTATTTATCTCTTGTGTAGTACCTTAATTTTTTTGTGTATTTTTTTACCAGAAATACCTAAAAAAAAAAAACACTTTCATTAATTTTTCATTTATTTAATTTTACAATGTCGCGATTTTGAAAGAACAGCGTTTTAAAATAGCAAAATCTTAAAATTTTCTTACTTTTGATCAGATTACAGCATTAATCCGAGGCGGTTCGGATGACTGGTTGATAATACATTACGGATATCTCTCGAGAGCCTGGAACTTTTTTTTTTCGAAGCACTTTACTAACTTGAATGTTTCCCAGCCTGGGGGGCCACTGAATGTATTCTGGTGTACCTGTGCTATGCACTTTCATGGGGTAAAATATAGAATTCAAAAACCCTTAGCTAGTAACGTACACTTCCCAACTTTACAAGGCATCAGGTTCTCCAGTCCTGGGCGTCCACTGCTGGCAGATGGTCTATCATGTCTAAACAACAGAACGCTTTCGTTAATAATAATAATAATATATTTATAAATATAAATATACGTATATATTTTTATTCCAGTTAAATGGCTAAATAGTGCAGAGCCAATTCTACTACATAAAACAATACATATTTTATTTTAATATAACAGTGTAGAAACTTACATGATATGCACTTATAATATTTAAAATAAAAGTGAAATTGTAATAAAATAAAACCTTTTCTCTTCTTTTATAGTATATCCTCAGTGCGGTCACGGAACGGGGGTGAATAAATGTGTTCAAATATGTTAAATACTTTCTACATGATTTCTAAACGTTCTGATACGCCTCTAGTCTTTTTGGTTCTGGACTAACTTGAGGGCAGCGTTTAAAAAGGTCCCTATCAATTCCTTTATGTGGCTGGTTCATCCTGTAAGAGATCGCCCTCTTGTTCGCTTAACTACCCTGGTTTTTTCTCGTTCTTTCTTTCGAAACGTCTGAAATAGGATGAAGACATTTTCTTTTATTGATAGTTCCTGGAGGATGAATACAATGCGTAAAGTGGCCACTTAAACCAGTCAATGACAGGTCATAAGCCCTGTTAATTCGTAGACTTCCATATTCCCTTCTCCAAAATGTTCTCCACCCCCATTGTAATCTGTTCATCTTTATGACTCCCTAGGGCAGTGGTCGGCAAACTCATTAGTCGAAAGAATCAAAGATCAGCAGTTAAACAATTAAGATTTTCTTTTAGAGCCAAATTCCTAAATGTGTTTAACTGTTTCTTCTGTAATGGCACCGTACCTTAATAATAAAGTACGTGCATAAGCAGCATAAAATATGCGTATTTGCTCAACATTGTTATGTTATGCTCAATATTTTAACTAGATATTCTTGAAATTGGCGATGATAAAAAGCTTTAGCTAAAATTGTGATAACAATATTTATCATTAAAACATTTCTTCTGGAAATGTCTGTGGTTCTTGTTGAATGGTGCATTAGTAAAGTATCTCGTGATTAATTTCATCTTCTAAATATTAAAAAAATTACCCCCATCTGCATCATTTCAACAATTTTATTAAGTTTAATGTGATGTTTTTTCATGCATTTAATGACAGCATTTGCAATATTTTCGCCACATGTTGGAACATTCAGTTACAATAATCCTTAAAGTTCTTTTTCAAAACAGGTAGACAAAATAAATCGAATGAATGTGAATCCTGCGCTTTTTGAGCCGCGGTTAAGTGGCTAAAGAGCCAATCAAAGCGAAATTAATAATGTTTTTTTCGCTAGTTAAAGTTTTTTTAATGTTGTTAATTCAATTTTATTTATTATATTAATTTTTTTTTAAATAAACGGACTTAGTGCCTTTTACATAAAAGTTGCATGTAATAAAATACATACATATAAGTGAAATAAGGGAAATATAGTATTTAAAACAAATTATTACTAAACAGTTATTTACAAATTAGGGAGTCCAAAATAATATATACACGGTTTAAAAAAATATTACTAGTTATAAAAATACTTGAAAAATTAAATATTTGGTGATAGAAATATTTTGAACCTGTAAATAAAAGAGAGAGAAGCTAGAAAGCAACACATATTAATAAAAAAAGATTAAAATTTTTTTAATAACACTAAACGAAGATTTTTCTTTTTCAAATTTTTATGTTTCAATTTTTATTTAAATTCTTTGCATACTGTAAAATGGTGTATTCTGAATTATTGAACTTATTAATTGAAAAATTAAATTACATTTAAATTCATTATGTATTTGTACAATTAATATAAGTACCTACTCCCAAAAACAGGTATCCACAAATATTTGATAATTTGCATTTGAAATTTTATCAAAACAGACATTCAATATAAATAATTATTCAAACAACATAGGTAAAATATACGTTTAATTCTAAATTTAGCGTTTTAATAATGTTTTTTAATATTCTGTAATATATTTTTATTTCATTTATGAAATAATTCAAAGGAACGTCTATTCATCAATGTAAGTTTTGTTTTCCTTTAAGAAAAAATGTACAAAGAAATGATAATAATTTTAATCCTCTTGCGAAGTTTCGTTGAATATTCGAGAAAAGAAAATTTAAATAAAATATTCATTACATCTTAAAAAGCTTCACTTCAAACGTTTTAAAAATTAATTAAGAAGTTTGGATACTAAACAAATTTACCGTTACAACAATTATCACAAAAAATCACGGGGAATTGGGAGATATAATCCTTGTAATATGCAAAGCAATTCGAGTAGAATTTCCCGCGCCGCGCCGCGCCGCAATAGTCCATTAGAGAAGTTGCTGGAAGTTTTAAAAGTGCGGTGTTCGCGGGGTGAAGGAAGAGTTAGATTGACGCGAAAAGCTACGTCGAATAAACAAATCGCCCACGACTGACAAATAATTAGCGCCTGGCCTAAATTATTTCTCCGCGATTTATTCCTGACCATGCCTCATTAAGCTAAATGCTTCGTTCCTTGAAAGGAATTCCCTCTTTAAAGTAATGCCCGTTTACGGCCGTGGCCAGACTTTACGGGTTATTGCGGAGAAATTGAAAAAATTCCTTTTGTAACGGGTTGCAGGCGCGTGCGGTGAATATTATCAGTAGGGATCCTGACAAAAAATAATCATGTTTTTACATTCAGTGGGTGTGATAGTACATATAGGTAGATATCTGATTAAAATTGCATGCAATCTTTTGTAAGAAGTAATTTAGATTTTAATTCATCAATATGGTCACCCTGCTATAATGTTCATGTTTACAATATAGAAAACATTCAACATAAATTTCTACGATATATAAACTACAAACTAAACATTCCAATACAAATTGTGAATTATGACTATTTATTAACACTGCTTAACCTAACAACACTTTCTGAAAGAAGAACTATTAATGATCTCATTGTACTGTATAAAATTGTAAACTCTCTTTTTGACGCACCAAAAATACTTGAATTTATTAATTTTAGAGTACCTGCTGTCAACACTAGGAGTACTTTATTGTTACATTGCTCCAGTACTTCTTCCAACCCACAAAACAATTCATTGATACCGAGACTGCATAGGGTAGGTAGCACTTATGGAACGGCTGCAGACATTCTGTCCAATTCTTTACTATCTTATAAGTCCACAATATTAAGTTTATTTGTAGCTGCTCGTCAAAATATTATTGACAGTTCAATTCCATAAATTAAAAAAAATACTTACTTGTTTATTTTTATTACCTTATAATTGTTTTTTATTTTTTACTATTATATCAAATTGCATTGTAGTATTGGCAAATACGCATTTCATAGATACATATTTTTATTTCTTATTTTTTCGTGATAATATATGCTTGCTTGTTTATTAACATAACTTAAAAATGTCTTTCTTGCTTACCGTAACACTTATATCTTTGCATTTTTTGTTTATATGCTTACTGTTTTTTCTTGCATACTTTTGTTATTATTGTTTTTTTTTGTTTTACTTTGTAAAACTTTTTATCATATCCTTTTTAACTAATTTCACAATTTTTTTCTGTATATTCTGTTTATTATTTAAAATGTTAGCATGTATTTCATTTTTATTTTTTGTAAATGCCTTTTGGGCGTTAATGAACAAAATAAATAAATAAATGCCAGCGCAAAGCTTATTATGGCGAAAAACCGCTAGTAAATCAGTCCAGTAGTTTTTTTAGTCTATCAAGGACACACATACGAACATTTTTTTTATATATATTGACAGCATGGATAAATCAGTATATATATGCTCGTAATTTACGTACAAAATCTAAAATACTTTGACCGTTTCAAGAACTCTGAATTTTATAACAAAACCTTTAACCAATAATATTATTTCGAAATCTTTTACGGAAGCCTCCTTTCTGTAGCGCCCTAACGAGTTTACCAATATCCTTGACATGATCTTAATTGCGAGATTTTTCTCATTCTGAGTTTCTTCTCTACCGCACTTTATCGTATCTTTTTATTGGAAGAAGATTGGTACTCAGAAGACGAATATAAATCTTTTACGATAAACTGATATTTTCCTCTTCTGTCCTTTCCTACCGAGATTTTTAAAATAACATCATCTAGTTCCAAAGCATATTTCTACAATGCGATTGTAACTCTGACCTGACCCGATTTTATTCCTTTAATGAGATTTTCGTCGTCCTTTTTTCCTTACCCGCAACTAATGGTACATAAGGTACTGAAATTCTTTATTGGGAACAGTATTCGGAATATTAAAGAACAATTTGAACCGATAACTAAAAAACAAATCAAAGTATTTTAGTATCAACGTGTGTGTTTTTAACAGATATAACTTCGGGATTTCTGGGTTTAAAGGTTTCTCCGTTAACTTTAATGCCTTTTTTTATTATCTAGTACTTTATTATTTTTATTTTTAATTTACGTTTTCGTCAATGCTTTCCCTGTGATACCAATGTCTTATGCCTTCGCTATCATTTTTTCCATCATCAAAAAAATATTCATTTTTATTTTACAATTTTAATTTGATGTATTTTCTTAGTAATTTGACCCGGACTCACGGATCAGAGGTAGGTTCGAACCCCACTTTACCACAACTTGATTCCTATTTTTAATGGACTATTGACAACTTGTTGAAAATGGCTCCCAAAAAATTAATATTTAGGTAAATCATAAGAACGCATATATATATTTCTTAAAAAATACACATTTTCAACATTTAACCCTCTTTGTATTTCCGTAATACTTTTAAAACATTTATTACTCTGGTAAATATTTTATTATTGTTATTATAATTACTAATAATTTGTACATCGCAATGTGAAAATCATAAAAAATGCTGAACAATTAGTATTCAAACACGTCTTGTAGCTGCATAGCCTACACGGTTGTGATTTTAGTTCTTCGTTTTCATTAATGATAGATTTAGATAACAGATAGGAGCTGTTTTGCTAGAAAACTCAAAATTATTACTATTTAGCCCTTGGCCTTAACGCAGTCCATAAATCTTTCTAATAGGTTAAGTCAAGTCATTTGACAAAACCTACTCTTATCTGGCGTAACATTACTTGAATAATTTACCCAAATTATCATTGATATCCGCGTAGGTCTTACAAACCCCATGAAATGCTAACTGAAGTGATCATATTCTAAAAATATCATTATTTTTATTTGTATTTTTATTTTCTTTTATTCAGAAAACATACAGTACGGTTACATAGTTTTATATTTTTCACAGTTAGACTTAACTCTATTGGACCAGTAAAGTTTCCGTATTTTATAAAAATTAAATTTAACGTTATCAATGAAAGTACAAAAAAAAATGAAAAAAAACATAAATGGAAGTTGCTTAAAAATTTCAATGAAAGTAAAAAAAAGTTATTTCAAAGTTTGAAGTTAGTATTTACAAATGGAAATAATATTAAAAATGAAGAAATTTTATTTTTAAAAGTAATTACAAGGTAAGAATTAAAATAAAGAATGAAAAACATGCTCAGATATAAAAAAAATAAAAAATATTTTCTAAAAAGTAAAACATAAATATACAAATAAATATTATGTATCTTTTGATAAATATACAAATACATATTGTATGGGATTCAAAGAAACGATGAGAAGAATCTTTAAGTGAAATAATATAAGATAATAAATTTAAGTAAATTAAAAAAAACATCTTCAAAATTAATGACACATTATATATAGTAAGAGCAGCAATATATTGATTTCATATACATATACAATATAAGTTATTGAAAGTAGTTTAAAAGTATAAAAACATGTCAATGCAGCAGAGAAAAAAGAAAGAGTAACAGGTATAGCAAGTAATCTTTAAAATTTGAACAGAAATATAAGGAGAAGATTTTAAACCAAAGGTAGTTGATAAAATTTCATCAAAGCGATTTTAGCAGTAATACAAATTTCAGTAGAGAAATTTGATAAAAAATTACAATATTATTGTATATAATGTGAAGTGATGTAAGAGAAAAAGGGGTCAGCGGGAATTTTATTCAAAAGTTTTCAATACACTATTTTTAAATAATTGTAATCCTGAATGATAGATATCTATATGGTTAAAAAGCGCTTAAAAGTGGAACACGATCTATGTTAAAACGAATTTTGACAATAGTTCGTATTGACCCTAGGAATTTGATAGGTTGGGTGATTTCTTAGGGCACGTGATGGACAGTTAATTTATGAAAGGTTTAATAAAAATAAGCATCACGGAAGTTCTTTATTGATTTATTCCAGTGTTTTACATTAGTTCATCAACCGCAGCGTATCTTCATCATATTTGTTACATAAAAATATTATTGTGTGAAAACACCATTTTAAAATAAATATTTCGTATTTACCACGTCGGGAACCTAACTCGAGATCTCTTGCGTGATAAACAAACGCGCTGGCCATTATTTAACAACAAAGGGGACAATACAATTAAAGTTTAGGTCAAAATTATAAAATTTTAATGGTTTTTTTGAAGGATTCTTATTGAATTAGCTGTTAAATCTTTTATATTTTTACATTAAACATAAGTTTTCATGTAACTGCACGATAATAGATAATAGACGTGCTTCATGAATACCTTTAATATTTTCCACTTTACCCTACCATGAAGATAAATTGGAATGTTCGAAAAAAAGACAAACTGAAATGTAGACAATTTTACCACAAATTAATTTTTTTTGCAACGAAGTCCGTGTTCCTGTTGCAAAAAATAATCGTATTTATTAGAGGTTCTGTGTACTTCTCTGCAAAAAGGATTCAATATGATGGCTTGACGTTTTAATATACCCGTTAAAAAAGAAAATCACCGATAGGCTCTTGCTGAAGGGTTTGCAGTTTTCATTTTTGTTATGATTGATTTTTCGAACTCGTACTTATTTTATTTTTCGCTCTTTTTTTTCTATTTTCTTCTTTCCTTTTTGCCATTAAACAATGTTCTTCAGTTTTCTTGCTGATTTCTGTAAAAAAAATCAAACCAAAAGATCAATGTTTTTGTTAAGAAGAGGGGTTGTTTAGGACTACAAGTATCGCATTTGTACATATTATATATTTTAAGTAACTTACCTTTGAGAGATAATTCAGACCATCAACAAAGGCGTATTTTGGAAAGAAATAAGCGTAAAACATGACATGTATTTGTGTGACGTGGTCGCTTGTCGCAACCAGATTAAACTAAATAAATTAGTGCGGGGTGCTGCATCCGATACTTGCACCAGAGCAGCTTTGCGCGCATGTAGTGATGTTTAAAAAACACATTCCGCTTTGCCCTCTCATTCCACTTTGCCCTCCCCTCCTCTATGTATTTTTTTGAAGAAACCTAAATTAAACACAAAATTTATGTAAAATTATGTATCAAATATATTTTTCGACTTACATTGGTTTTAAGTGAAGAAGTATTTAGAGCTTTAACAGTTGTGTATATTATTAAGCACTTAAGGTTTGTTTGATAATTAGCTCTTAAGTGTTGAATTTCTCCTTCGTGGTTGTAAAGTTTACAGAAATACGTGCTTAACTCCTTGTTGGAGCATACGTACTTACATAATGTACATATTAATATACCTTTGGTCATTATTTTGCGGCTGATAAGCTGTTTGCCAACTAGGCGTGTAAAATTTACTTTCCGCAAATTCGCTTATTGTGCGGAATCATAATCGTTTAGTTTACGCAGAAATTCAAAGATTGCGAAATTACCCCTTACTTAAATGTCATGGTAAGGTTTCCCCGGCTTACACAATAACCGGGTTGAAATAATAACCTTTCTTCAACACACAACACAACAGATTACCTTTTAAATTAACCCCGTATTTTCGTAAGTGAAATGAGTCTACGGATTTTATTGCGAAACGTATTGGTAATTTTTGTTTTGTTTGTGTATTTTGAAACGTAATTCATATTTTTTTAAATATGTAAAATGTAATATTAGTAGTTTGAACTAAATACAATAACTAATATCAAACTTTCGATTGTGTTTATTTAATCTATTTAGCAAGAACTCAAATCTTGCAATAACAAAGCATTGCCGGGTTCAGCTCGTATTATACACAGCAACAACATTTTAACAAAAATAAATACATAATCAAGCAAAATTACAGAAACAAAAAAAGAAACGAAATACCACAAAAATATATATTAATAAAAATTTAAAACTATGTCAACTTCCTTAAGAATTTAGACTAAAGTACAAAACAAAAATATGTACAAAAACTTGTAAGGAAAGAAAAAATAGTAATAAATGAATAAATATTTGCGTAAATGAGAAAAAATAATATCAATTGTCTCCATGACTTGATTGAATTTGTGTTATAAATAACCTTTAAATAAGCGGTACTACATGCATAATTATAGAATTTATCTTTCAGTGACTTACATAGAATTTTTATACATTAATGATAATATTCTAATTTGACGTTATTTAATTTATAAAATTACTGTAATTGACATAGGCTATTGTCATATAAGTAAAAACAGTTTTGCTTCAATTCGTGCTTCCAATATGGTCATGAGGATGAACGACAATATTCGACAAAGGCCTTTCATGTAATTTGCCAAACTCACAGTGAAAGGGGCAGTGAAAGCTGTAGAGTCAAATTCAATAAAAATCGCAATAAATGAAATTGAACATCTTTCAAAATAAACACGTTTATTGCCAAAAAAAATGGTTGTTGGTATGATTCAAACCGATTGTAAGACCCACGGTCTTTAAAACGGTTTCGGGAATGTGAAGGGATGTACATTCACTTATTGACTTTTATGAAGTAAGAGCTGAAACCTGTATTGATACGGGTGACATTTAAAGGAGCGAAAAAAAAGTACATATATTTTACGTTTTCAAATAATATTTAGAAAAAGTAAAAAAAGCAAAAAAAAAGTATATGATACCGCAATTATAAGATTAAAAATAAATACAAAAACCGGAATACCAAAATTTAAAACAGAACATAATTAATAGGCACTAAGCCTTTTATTAAGAACATTATTTCTCTACATATCTATATCTGTTTCCATTTCCATATCCATATCTATATCTATATACATATCCATATTTATATGTATATCCATATCTATTTCTATATCCATATCCATATCTATATCTATATTTTTATCTACATCTATATGTATATCCATATCCATATCTTTATCCATATCTATACCCGTACATGCACATATACACATATATATAAATATATATATATATATATATACACACATATATATACACATATATACACATACACATACATATATAAATATACATGTCAATATTACCCATTTATATTTTTGTTTTATATACCTATATTAACATAGCCAGCCTCTTCTTGTGCCCTTGTCTCTTTTAGTATTGCCATTTCTAAGAATGTTTGGTAAGAAATTGAACACAACTGGAACCACATATTTTAGAGTACTTTTCCCATATTTGTTGCTTGTCTTTGGAATCACTGAACCTTTATTTTTTGTGAATTTTGTTTAATAACCATGTTCTAATTTATTTTTGAATTAAATAGGTGCGAAGGTTTTCACGGTCACTGTTATCAATATTATGTATCTTTTTTGGGTGATACCGTGTATGTTGGATTTGATCCGACGTTTCGGCTACCATTGCAGGAGCCATCTTCAGGGAAAACTGTGTTGTGAAAACTGTGTTGAAAACTGTGTTCTGTGTGAACACAGTTTTCCCTGAAGATGGCTCCTGCAATGGTAGCCGAAACGTCGGATCAAATCCAACATACACGGTATCACCCAAAAAAGATACATAATATTGATTATTTTTGAATTTATCACTTTTTTTTTCCAAAATGATACAGGACCACAGAGTTCCTCGAACCGACAGTGCATTAATAGATTTATATAGTACACATTTGTTACTCCTTATTTTGTAAATATCATTAGAGACTATTTTTTTAACTACTATTTTTTTGTGATTGTTGAATGACCCCATGCTTTGATACCATATCTAAGTATAGCCTCCACCGAAGAAAAATAAATAATTTTTAGTGTACTTGACTTCCCCATTCCTTTATCTAAAATGTTCTCCATCTATGTTGTAAAATGTTAATCTTAATAACTCCCTAATGAGTTAAATCCAGTCCTTACCTACAAATATTTGAAAATCTCGAAACATCGTTAATATTTGTATCCACTCGTATATATATATAATACCTACAATTCATCGTCATCATTTCTCTTTCTGCACCCAGTGGTGCATAAGGTACAAATGCAGCGTATTTTGATCATCTGTTACATAACGGTAGGAACCATGAAATATTTCAGTTTAGGTAAATATATCAGTTAAACCTATCTTTAAAATTAATATTCCACGTCCACCTTCGAATCTAATCAAACCGAACATCTCAAGAATGAAAGGCAAACGCGCCAACTATTGCACTACGAGACGGACTTATGAACCCCCACTCGATTTCCTTATACAGGATTTTTACCTGGGAGCAGCCATCGATTCCAAAACACTCGTCCAGGGTTCTGGTTCTATTTCCTTCTCAGAATTATATTCTGTATCTGCCTGGTCACAGAAACTTTAAATTATTACGGTTATCAGATCTTTGGTAATTTTGTAATCAATAAACATTGGCAACCGTGCCAGCAAAATTCAACAAAACAACGTCTTACTAACTCATCCTCAGATACAAAGTTTTGTATGCTCACCAACTTTGTTAACCTCACTCAATTTAGTCTAAAATTAAATCCGAAAACACCTATGAATAATTTCTTCGAAAGTTTCTACCTTGTATGTATTTAGCTTATGGTGAAACTTTGGAAAGATTGATTTGAGAATCGCGGTTCTGTTCGAGCATGCGGCCCTTGGCATTCAAAAGGATTATGACGTAACGTTTCCTATTTTCTTCTCTTTCTCTCTTACCATGTTTCAGATTTTAGCATGCCTCATTTCTCACGGTAGATAATACATTCCTCAAACATTGCGATGATAGATCGCCTTAGACGCAGTGACAGATGAGAATTGATCATCCATTACTCCCCACACTAGTATAGTTTCTAATCTATTTACAAGTCAATCATAATTAAATTTAAAAACGAACTTTCCGATCATCCACTTTAAACGTATGATTATTTCAACTCTAACCTCTATAGAATTCATTTTCTTTCACAAATGTATGTTCTTTGTAACATATCCAGAGCAGATCTTATATCTCAAGTTTTTACTCGCACAATAGTTAAAATCAATTATATATTAAATTTTAAAAGGTTTGTACCGGGGATTTATGGAGTCTCCTACTGAAAAATTATTTGCCTTGCTTAGTCTAAAGTGCTTAGTTTAAAATACAATTTTTGCTATTTTGCCCACATATTGTGTTTTAGTTTACATATTGACGAAGTTCAGTGCTACGGAAAATCGGATATAGAAAATGTTTTCTTACACGCCATAAAAATTAGCGCATGTAATTGTCTGGCAAATTTTCATGGATTTTAAAATTATTATTTAAAACAGCAATGGTAGCATTTCAAAATGAGTGGGTTGAACAGCGTTCTTTTTTTAATTAAAATTTAACGCGAAGCTTTTTATGCGGGGCGGAAAATTACAATTAATTCCTCTTTGTCGTTTGAGAGGATATTCACATCCAAAAAAGCACATAGGAAAATTCCTTTGATATCCGCTTCAGAACAATACATCAGCTACACGACAAGCTCGTCATGTTTTTTTAGGAATTCCTAAAATGTCGCTCTGACCCAAGAATTTGTTTCTGGTTCCTGGCGCCCTCCCCTTTGAGTTTTGAAAAATGTATACTCGTGAAATAATAAATAGGCATGCAATCAGTCTCTTCGCTTTTAATTATATTATGTAGCTGTAAAAATGTACTTCTCTTTGCCGGTCGAGTCTTTCAAAACTTTGGCATTGCACTGTGGATAAGGGTTGAACAACCATTAAAAATATATTCGAATGGATCCGAAACTTTTAACGGCAAAAAAGCTTTTAAAAATACTTATGTTTCATGTAATGTTTATTTTGTGTTTATACATATCAAGAGAAAATATAGAGAAAGTAATTTTAAGACGTATCTTCTCACTATTGTCGAATATTGTTTTTTTTTTTATTTGTGTACCTTTGTATTTTTTTTCCACCACAATATGCCAGCAAGCTTTAAAATAGGGAAATTCACATTCTACGAATACTGATAAAAATATATGAAATTGTTTAGAAAAAAATATTGTATTTTCAAAATCAATATTATATATTGTGGAGAAATGTTTTCATACATACCTTTAAAAAAGATTTTATAATAAAATATGTCCCAAGTAAAACGCGATATGTGTGGCCTTGATAATTGTGACGTCAAGATTCGTGACGATGTTCTATAAAAATTTTAACGGTTTCAAAGATTTAAAATTAACATGAATCGTGACGTATTAGGGGCGTGGCCAATGCAATGACCATTTTCGCGGGAATTCAAAATTATAAATTAAAGAATATCTTTTTACTCGATGTTATTTCGACCCTTATGACTTTAAAATGGTTAAAAAAGTGATATTTATTTTTTTGTATTCTTACCGGGAATGAAACGCGGAACCTTCCGTGTATGAATTAAGCGTTTTCTAAAATATATGTGTGTATTTATAATTATGAAAGGGAAAACATCGCTGTTTTATTTAGTTTTTTAAATGTATTTGTTGTATTTTTCAAACTACAAATACAGAACCACTCCTTACCCTTGCAACATATTTATTCTTTTTTATTTAAGGACATGCGCATATCTACGTCCTGCAATGATAATTTTATGATTTTAAATGTTATTTGTCAAATTCAATCGTGTGTTTAATTTAATTAAATTTATTTTAAAAATAATAACTCTAGAATCGTTTCATAGCATTTTGATAATAAATATTTCGTGCAAGTTCTTGAGAACAAAATGTACATATTTTAGAAAATTTGACGTAAAAAAAATAATTGTCTTTAAAAAGGGTGAACCTTGTGTTTTAAAGTAAAAGATTATTAACATTCGACAAACTCCATTTTTATGAAAAAGTATTATATTACCCATGCTATAAAGAAAATTTTTCAAAAATAATTACCCTTTTTCACAGCGTCCTTTTATATTTTTTACCTACATGAAAATTCACTACCCCTTAAGTCAGCTGTGTGTCAAATATAGGGGTGGTTATGATAATTTGTGAGGGCTGTAGACTGGACGTGGTTAGCGTCTATAAATTGAAATTGAACGAAATTTAGCCCTTAAACACAAACCGTCAAATTCCATTTGCAATAATTAGCTTGAGGTTTATACGTGATGTAAATATTAAATAGTTTAATTAATGCATCTCTGAGGGGTGCCACGGATTCTGCTTATTTATTTAAAATCAATACCTCATTTAAATAAAAAAGTTGCAAAATTAAAAACGGTTTAAACTCACTGAAAACATAAATTTACGTTACTCATTATTATAATTTATCCGCACCTGTAACTAAATCTAATAGTATCTACAAAATAATTACTGTTTTTGCGTGAATCGTAGCGTAATATGCGACACTTATCTTTATAATTGGCCATATAAAACCAAATTGATATATCTTACGCTTCAAATAAAATAAATATTCCGTGTCAAATCATGACAAGAATGAGGAAGTTCAGTCATACGGGAAACGAGATGTAAAATTAAAAAAAGTTTACTTACACGCGTTACCTAACAATTTTAGCAATTAATTTAATCGCGAAGTTTCTCGAAAATGTACAAAACAATTCATTTAAATTGTTTTCATAAAAATTAACTGCTTTGAAACTTTACATGTGTGTCAAACATGTGGGTACATGTTTACAATATCCAATCAATTATAGGCTTATTTTGTTTCGCAACTTTTCGACTTAGGCGTGTTTTGGCGTTTAGCGGGTACAAATAATTAGGTTTTAAATTGTACGGAGTTCTACTTTTAAATTCCGTAAAAACTCACCGAATTAAACAAATAACGTCGCGGGCGCGGCGGTGTAATTTCGAAGTTTCGATGGGGATTTTCAAAATTACAATACTTTAAAAATCATTGCGATGATAAAACGATAAAAAAAATTGTTTGGCAGTTTATTAACAAATATTTTTTAAACCACTGAACTTCCTCATAGAACTAGACTTTAAATCTAGGTAGAGGCAAACGCGCTGACTATTATACCCACCAGTGGAAAAACAGCATTTGTATTTCTTCTTTTAATAACTACATAATATGTCATTTATTTAGGTTGCCGCGCCGCGCCGCAGCTATTTGAAAAGATGAAGAAAGGTGATAAAAAAACAAAAGATAACATATTATTATTGTTTTGTGCTTGATTGTCAAAATGTATATTTGGCAAAGTTTTTTCCAGAATAAATTATTTGGGCCAGTAATTTATTTTCATTATCTTTATATATATAATTATTCTGTACATGTGTATGTCACTGAATTTCTAAACGACTGGACCGATTTTGATTATATTTTTTGTTTGTGTTTAAGTGGGTTTCTGGATGGCTTAGATTCATAATTGAACCCAAATTGCGTAAACAAAGCTTATTTATTAAATAAATACAAAAGAAAAATATTAAAATGCCAAACTCAATGTCACTTAAGTATACAGTTTATCGAAAATTCTAATATCGAAAAAACGTTTGCTGAACCAGCTAATACTCGTAGCAGGCAAACCAACGTCTGTCGGGTCCGCTAGTATTTCATATAATATAAATGAGTAAGCAAAATATAGTCTTTAGAATGAAATATTTACAAATATTATTTATTTAAACACATGATGTTTGCTACTGAATTAGTCACGTAGTTACCTCTAGGGAAGGGGGTGACAAATCGAAAACGTCCAAAGTAAAGTTGACTCTCCCCATTACTCCCCTGGGCCAATATCAGTCCGCGGGTTTACAGTTCGCACTCAGAGTAACCACTTTTCCCCCATCGATACATTTTATATTTACTCAAACTTCGCTTACTTTTACTACTTTTTAGTATTGTAGTTTAGGGTAGATCGAAGGGGTGTTCGCCCAGTCTAGAGACCCTTCTCTCAAGTATTTCTTGTGTGATCTAAGTACAATAATATACAATTTACGGTTGAAGATACAAAGAGGCTTCGAGTGCCTAAATGCAATTTGTCAGGCGTTGACCGCAAATAAAGCGTCATAGAAATCATTCGAGAAAGACATTATACACGTGTATTGTATTTTTATCAAATGTAGATACGAGCTCAAAGCAGATAGCATCTTTAGTTTAATAAATTTTCATCTTTGGTCTGTATTTTAAAAAAATGTTTATTGATGCGGATAGAAAAAACTTTTTATACATGCATAATGTCGAAAATTATAACTAAATAGAAAAAAAAATAACAACTCAATTTAATTGAAAAATATACAACAATTTAAAACAGAATTATTAACAGTATAATGAATTTTAACAAACAAAAAATACCGCATACTCCAAACCGTTTTTTTAAATAGATTTTTTACGAATGTGGTTTAATTTTGATCTTAACTAGGAGTATCTTGCGGTCAATCGATATCTTTTTCACTGTAACATGTAATTTTAAATGATAAAAATTAATCGAAAAGTATAACTATCACGTAAATTGATAAAACAAAATTTACAGAAAAATTAAAACTTAAAACACAACACCTTTGGTAATTAATAAATTAACTTTGCAAAGCGAAGTTACATTTTAATGCATAAGCATTGCTTACTTGTATAGTGACTTCCACGTGCGTTAAATTTGCATTGCACTTTACAATTAACATACAGTGGTAAGTTAATTAAATATTAATTAACTAAATCCATCAAACATTTCTGGGCTGGTATTCCGAACGCGTTTACAGCGCGCTATAATCCGTATTTAGTACGTAAAAACGCGCTATACCGCGCTATAATTTCGTTTGGAATACCAGCCCTGGTGAGGTTATCGAGCGATTTCGATGAATTAGCCATACAAATTTCTGCGTGCAATATCAAGGGGTTCATTGACATTGTTTGTTGCGCTGATGAACCAAATAACTTTGATAAACGATTTAATTACAAGTTCTCCGAGTTTGGCGGGAGATTGTTATAACTTCCAACTCAAAAGGAATTCCACGGATAGCGGCGAATCTTCACAGCGCAACGCGCCTCACATTCTTTGGGAAGATAGGCGCGACATTCAATTGAAACATTGTCGAATATTTATTGGCTTTGCTTCTAACTTGTCGTACTGTTTTACAGCATTTTAAATTGTAAAAATGTTGTTTTACAACTGAAGTTTTCATAATAAAAGTACGGATTTAACATTGAAAAAGTATTGAATAAAAAAACTACGGCGTTACATACAATTTTAGTGATTTTTCACAAACGAGAAACGCTTGCAAACTCAGTGTTCACTGTTCAGTTCCTAAAACTTATAGAACTCTCCGTGAGTTCATGCGTTTACTGCGTGATAAGTTTTGCGACCAGTAATGGTCGTGTTAATTGGCCCCCGCGATTCTGTGATTTGACGCCATTGGATTATTAGCTATGGGGCATGGAAACAAACCAACTCTTGAAGCATTGTAAACCAATATAACACGCACTTTTTCGGAAATAAGCCGGATTTGCTGTAAAATGTGCTTAAAATTAAACATACAGAATGTGCTTCGTAACTGCTAGTCGCGGAGGACATCGTGTGTGTTTTCATTTTTCAGAACGCATTAAAAACAAATTCTTTCCAACAAATATTTGCTTATTTTATTTCAATTCGAAGTTTATATATACTCGGCAATAATTATTCCCACGTATTTGATATATTTAGTATAGGGTATTGTTCCTATAGAACAAACCTTTTGAACTTTTTCAAAGATGGAAGAATGGTAATTATATTAATTTATTCATGCATTTTATAATAAACACAGTTTTTTGTTCACTTTGTCCAGCTGTATGAAACAGTACTCATGATTTTCTTGTTGTATAACTGTAGAATGTTTTACTATTTTATCTTTCTACTGAATATGCTGTATAATTTTAAGGTTAATTTTTAAATATAAATCTTGTATAATTTTTAGGTTTTTTTTTATTTTTATAAATCTTGGGTATAAGGAAATTTATATTTTTTAAAAATATATATGTATATATATATATATATTAAGCTAAATATGCAGTATTTTAAATGTTTGTAAAGGCAGATTTGCCGTTTATGTTAATAACATAAAATAAATAAAATTATAAAAACTCTTTTTTTTTCATTCTATTTTAAACGTGATGATTTCATCAAAATATAGTTTACTGTTTTGTTATATTTTTTTGTTATAATATGTATGTATTGATTACATTTATTAACTTATAAACCATACTATTCTTGTTTGGTTAAGTTGCTCTCTGGAGACAATTTGCTGAGTATTTTTAGTCAACCAACCCTACTAGAAAACAGAACCCTTCCTTCCCCGGAACCTTCACTTAAAATTTCCCGCCTAAAGATGGGGATGTCCGCCGGAAGTGTGCTTGAAATGGCGTTTTGAGCCGAAACTTTGACTATAAAATGTACTCCAGGTGGTATTCTGAATTGAGCCAACTGCGACCGTAATATTTTATTTATACCAGCTTCCAGTGTTATAAGATCCTGTTGCATTCGCGTATCCTTCGGGACGAATGCGCAAATAATAGATGGGACCTTATTTGCATTTCTATTGGATGCACTGAATCTCTGTGTGCATTATTTTGTGGGAGTTATGATGTTATGCGCTCTATGCAGTCCTTTAAAGCACGTTCTGTCGGAGACATTGATCAAGCAAAATTGTTTTGCAAAACTTTGCGCGTTTTCTTCGACTTGGCTTGTATTTATTAATAGTAACTTTTTGGAATGATTTAACAGGAAGGTCTATCATATCAACCTTACCGACTTATAACATTTCTTATGAATTTAATGGTAAATATATTTTCAGCCGTCCATTAATACTATAAAAGTGGTTTTTAATTGTAAAACAAATGTTAATATCTGATGATTTATCCCCTTTAAACCAATATTATATTGAGTAAGATAGATTTTTTCCCGTACCCATTGAAATTAAAAAGCAGCGAGTTTATTTTTTATTTACTGGTATCCCGAAATTCGTCATTATTTTTTTGCTTGTCTAAGTAGTCGACATTACATAGATTTTGTTTTTTTGTCAACTGGTTTCTGTCTGATTTGTTTTTTTGAGAGTCAATTCCTGTCGTCCTTCAAAATTATATTCAACGCAAGTTTGGAACTAACATTAAATTTATTTGAAAGAATAAATAAATATTGTATGGGTACATGTGTCGAGAACTCTGTCAATTTATTTTTAATTTGAAACAAATTGTTCAGTAAAAATTAAAGTTAAATAATTTCTTAAGTATAGATAGTAAAAAAGTTTAATAAAATAAAGAAAATGGGAATTATATTGTAATAAAGCTGGGAACGAACCTCAAACTTCCGAACCCGCAACACCGCCACGGGATCACAACCCGACTTTTTTTTCGTATGTCATTGTTCAAAATGGATTTAACCGGGTAGTGGTCCGGTGGTAGTGTCTCGGACACACGGATCAGAAACCTGAAGTTCGAACCCCACTCTACCACAACTTGATTCCCATTTTCTAATCGAGTTTTTGCATCTCCTGGAAAATGGCACCAACATTTATTACATTTCGGTAAATCCATAATAACAAAAACTAATCGTTGGCATCTTTGATCTTTTTCATTGTGTTCAAAATAGTATTGTCGTTTGTATGTATTTTTTAATTTTCTCCATTTAATCTATATTGTAAAACTTTCAGAGTTCGTAAGTCTTAATTTAAATTTAAATTCCTTAATGATTCATCGTCATCATCATCATCATCATTAAACCCTTGCCCATACCTGATGGTGCATAAGCCACTATATTTGTTGAGTCAATTCAGCGTATCTGGATCGTCTTTAACAGGAACGTAAGATGATTGCAGAAAACCATAAAAATTATTGTATTCGTCGCGCGTCGTTGTAGGAGTTATCATTAGTCGTTTCATAATTTATAGTGACTTTCATCATCCAGTGCCCAAAATTAAAGAACATAATCATCCTATCAAAGGTAGGTCCATTTCCGTGTTCCTTTCCTTTCTTTAAAAATTTCCAACGTTTTACGAGACTGAATGAAACTCGTTTTTTGCTACAGTCCGCTTTTCGTTAACATTTTTTACCCCCATATAAACAAATAAAGGAAATTGGGTGGAGAAAAACTCCGCCTCGTAGTGTGGTGGTTGGCGTGTTTGCCTACCATGCTTGCGGTCCTGGTCTCGATTCCTGGGATAGTCGACATGAAGTATTTTTGTTCACGTACGTATTATGTTCGTATTATTTTGACAAGATTCGATATATATATATATATATATATATAATTTGATCGAGTAGTCACTCTCTTATTATGCTCTTATTACACGATATATTAAATTTAATTTCTATCGCAATAAATTAAAAATACTTAGTACTAAAAATTAAGGGTTCTTCTACCATACTTATTACTTATTTTTAGTACTACTAAATCAGCATTATACGTGAAACGTGTATTATTATATTTTTTTTTTCATTAACGCCCAAAAGGCATTTAAAAAATGTAAAAATGAAATACATGCTAACATACTAAATAATAAACGCAGAATATACAGAAAAATTATTTGAAATTAGTTAAAAAGGATATAATTAAAAGTTTAACAAAGTAAAAAAAAAGAAACAATTAAAACAAAGGTATGCAAGAAAAAACAGTAAGCATATTAACTAAAAATGCAAAGATGTAAGCTTATGAAATAAGTTCTGTAAAGCAAACAATAAATACAGTGTTACGGTAAGCGAAAAAGACATTTTAAAGTTAAATTAATAAAC
The DNA here is from genome assembly GCF_059751315.1 of Micrasema longulum. Taxonomy (NCBI): domain Eukaryota; kingdom Metazoa; phylum Arthropoda; class Insecta; order Trichoptera; family Brachycentridae; genus Micrasema; species Micrasema longulum. The sequence continues at coordinate 113,680 of NW_028277972.1, forward strand.
AAGCAAGCATATATTATCACGAAAAAATAAGAAATAAAAATATGTATCTATGAAATGCGTATTATGGTTATGTTTCAGAGGAATTTTAAAATTATAACTATTAAACGGTCGTAAAACGATGTAAAACCACAGTAATCTTCTAACTGTCAGTATTTTAAGTGTGTTTTACAGGAGGATTGTGTTACTTTTTTGTATGTAAATCTCTGCTGGTACAATTTTCTTAACTATAGAGTACTGTAGACCCTGGATCATTTTAATATTAGTTTTAGTTGAATGTCCCCACGACTATATGCATTCATTGATTTAGTACAGTAGCTAATTCATTCATTTTTCACAATTTCTAATTCATTCGAACGAATTGTTGCATTCGAACTTTTGTTCTAATGAATTGTTACATTCGAACTTTTGTTCTAATGAATTGTTACATTCGAACTTTCATTTAAATGCCTTATCGCATCCGAACATTTATTCGAATTAATCGTTCATTCGAACTTTCATTCGAATTAATGGTTGCATTCGAACTTTCATTCGAATTAATGATTGCAATCGAACTTTCATTCAAATGAATTGTTGCATTCAAACATTCATTCGAATGCATTGTTGCATTCAACCTTTCATTTAAATTGTTTTTTGCATTCGAACTTTCATTCGAATTAATGGTTATATTCGAACTTTCATTCGAATTAATTGTTGCATTCAACCTTTCATTCGAATAAATTGTCGCATTTAAATGAATTTAGTAATCGAGTGCTTTAAATTATTTTCATTCCAATGAATTCTTATTTTCACGTGCTAATGTCAAAAACGAAGAATTAATGTAAACGAAGGATATTTATTGCATTTTTCTTTTTCTGAAAAATAAATAACAAATTCAGTAAAATACTAGCGGCATTTTTTACTGTTAGATACTCGTTAGTAATTTTGCATTTCATTCGACCTTGCACCTTTGTATCACTTCCTTTGACTTGGAAATAGTATCTAGAACATACCTACATATTATTGTACATGTTTAGTTGCTGAAAAGTCGAACAATGCTTTGTTCTTTCCCGCGTTTTATCTATCCCCTTTGATTAATTCCCGTGCGCGCGCACTTCCATACAAAACGCAATCAAAAGCTTTGCCGCCCTTTTTGAATTCCTAAAGAGTTTCTTATTCTTTTTACGGGAATCACACAATCAAGTTTATTACTCGTGTAATAATTTAGCAAACAAGACATTTATTAGGAATTTTATTACTCGGCGCTTCTTAATAATGTAATGATAAAATTCAGTGAATTAATATATCGTCGGGTTTCTGGCACAAGTTAGTAACTACATTTTACTAGTTGTGAGATATTGCACTTTTAAAGTTAAAAGCGAATCCCAAATCAACTATTAAAAAAAAACTGAAAGCTAAATAATATCACAGAAATACATCCTAATACACCTGTACACTTACTCTCATACAAATACATACACACACTTTTACATTTTGTATATATACGCACGCATACATTTTAAAATGCACCATAATTTCATATGTATGATTTTTATTTAGAAACTTCCCTGGTCTGTCTTTAAACCTTATTTTTATTATGTAATTCAAATATTGTTAACTATGTTTCGATAAAATAAATAAATAAACACAATTATAAAATATTATTTGTTGTATTTATAAAATACGTAATATTTTTATTTGCTTTTAAAACGAAGAATTATTAGATTATATTTATAAAGCAATCTCATTTTGAGTATATACGTATATACCAACCCAGAAACCCGACGATATACTTTTAACTCTTTGAAGTATAATGGTATAAAAATGTACCACATATTTTTTTAATATTTTTTTTAAGAACTGTAGTAAATATTAAATACAACATTTAGAAACAAGAGGTCATGTTCTTTCACAATATATTCATTTTACATTTATAAAGACACAATTTATAATACAATAACGGATCACCAAATGGGGGGGCTTTCATCTTCTATCGGCAAAAATGGAGAAGGATGGATTTGGTGGATATGAGGAAAACCAAGAGGAAGACCCATGTTCTTTAAAACGGATTTCAATGATATACATATAGTGCCTTTGATTTAACAATGCAGTACCTTATGCATCATCGTCTGCGGAGTAGGCTTTGATAATGATAAAATCTAATACTCTAAGGATAAAATCTAATTGTGCACTTTTCTAATAGTATTTATTGATTGATCAAATTTTTACCCCAATTTTATTTTATGTTGTAGTCTGACAAGTTTAGCCGAGTTAGTTTCATATACATATATTATAAACTAGCACTGTTAATCCTGCTTAGCTCTAATGTTCATCGGCTTCAAATACACATTAGAAGTTTTGAAAATGTGTTCAAACTTTGACTATAAAAGCTCCCCAATACTGTAGACAATATTACTAAACTACGTTTCCGCTAAACACGTATAACTTATGTTTGAAAATGTATTCCATATTACTTTGGTTATTGCTACATTAAATTTTATTTGCTGGATTAAAAGTGTTTTTTTTTTTAAAGTAAATGGACTGTTTAGATTAAGATCAATCGGAACATTATCCTAATTTGAGAATCGTTAATAAATTAGTTATTTAGAATTATGTTAGTCATGATTATTAATGATACGCTATAAAAATTACTTACATTTGAGATTTAGTTTTTACTGAGTTAATTGGCAAGAATAGTTTATAGGATAGACAATATTTTGAGTGAGTCTAAATGTTTGTAGACAAAAGACTGGATTTCGCTGCATAAGGAGTTACTAAGATTTACAAATTACAACAAAGATGGAGATCCTTTTTTTCGATAAAGAACTATGGAAGTCTAGGCATTTACAGGGCTTATGTCCTGTCATTGACTGGTTTAAGTGGCCACTTTACACACTGTGTAACATTCACCATTCTGCCTATATTTGAACATCCATGTTTCTTCCGTCTGCTGATTTCAGTGAAGTAAAAGAGCAGACATCTTTATTGTTATAAAAATATTAATCTGACTGAATAATAATTTCCTTCTTGAAAACAAAAAAATCTCCGTTTTTGTTGTAATTTGTAAATATAATAAAGAGCTTCAGACATTAAACGGCACGTATTCATTGGGGTGAAAAGAGCGATCTGTACTGGGTTCTTTATTTTATAAAATTTTGACAGCGCCCTCTCCTAGCCGGTCTTGCATTTCCTGTGATATTCAGGTAGAGAATTTTTCTTTTAAACATATATGTATATATTTTTTTTGCATTAAAATTTATTCTTACACAAGTAAAATATATGCGACATATAAAATTAAAGCATGATTGTATTTTTGATGATTTAAGCACTAACAATGTGTTATTAGGTATATATTTTTTCATGTTTCAAGCACTAAATATAGATAATATTAGAAGGACTTAATAGCAGTATTTAGACGCGTTTAATTATATTCATCACCACCATTTGTCTATCCATACCCGTTGGTGTATAAGGCGCCGCATTGTAAAACCTAATGCGGCGTATATCGTTCATTGGAATATTTTAATTTATTTTTGGTTATGCCCACAACAACTTACAACTATAGAATATTTTGTTGATTCCACATGCTCCACCAAGGAAGCGGACATACACACAAAAGTATAACCAAACAAATTAATTTGTCGTTCACCACCATTGGAATGATTCCCTCGCACTGATTTTATGGTGTTTTTCACATAAAATTATGGCAAATATATGATCAAAGTAATTATAATAATTATGCCGTTCATTAAACAAAAATTATTTTTTTTAAATATCAAAATTTTATCCTACATATTATTATTTCCGTTCAAAGCACGATCCGTCTTTTGATCGAAGCATATTGTTGTACTCGTATTGTGTCGCACTGTACAAGAGTGGATCCATTGTTTTTCAGGATGTCGCATCGTGAGAATGGATACTTGATCTACCCTATTATTTCTGTGTAATCGAGATTCTGTGTCGGCCTTCTCATGGCTAAACCACAAGACACCCGCGTCCTGCCAACTGCCAATCACGCTGGGGTGAAATCTACTAAAAAGTAGAGAATCATTATTCTCATGAACGAATAGAGCTTCCGTCGCAAAATGTATCTAATATTACAACGATTATTTTCGTTTTTTACTCTTTGAAAAATCGAATAATTTTACCACAGCTCACACCTCGCGGCCTGTTCTCGACTTTTTGAGAAAAAAACAGACCATATCGATGCTCCAGCTATCGAAGTCACCAGAATTGACCTTCTGCGATTTTTTTCTGTTCCCAAAGATGAAAAGGACTATGAAAGGACGACGTTTTGCGACCATTCAACAGATTAAGACCGAATCATAATGAAGAATTCCACTGTTTTCTAATTGTTTTTTTATATAAGCGTACTATTTAACTAAGCAAAAATGTATATATTTTTTTGTGCGTTACTTACAAAGATATGATTTTTTAAAGTTACATTTATCAAATACCGCGCTAAATGACTGTAATCAGTGTGTCACTTTTCAGTAGTGTCATCATGAAACGGTTGGCGTTCTTACTTTCACTGACCGTGGTAAGTTGTATTTCTCCAGCCAATAACAAAACTGACCATAATCTATGGAATATTGATTTGATCACTTCATTTAGTTGATCGTAATTTGCTCATTTCTATGTTATGGTTGTTTTTACAAACGGTAGATTTGGCAACGCTGTTGAAATGTAAAAACTTTTCAATCACAAATTATACTCTTTTTTTTCTATGGTCAAAACGTTTGTTACAAGGTGCGGGGGCTTTAAAGCGGAAACGGGAGTGACGTCATTATTTACGATTTTAAAATGAATACTATTTATAACATTTTTTATTTATTTTTTCATGCGTTTTTGAGATATTTCATCCTACTCCAAAAATTTTAAATATTCACGTGTACACGAAAACATTTTTAAAATTTAATTCCGGATTGGGCTAGAATTCTTCATTCGCGTGAACGAATAGAGCTTTCGTCGAAAAATGTATCTAGTATAACATCGATTATTTTCGTTTTTTACTCTTTGAAAAATCGAATAATTTTACCACAGCTTACACCTCGCGGCTTATTCTCGACTTTTTGAGAAAAAAAAACAGACCGCATCGATCCTCCAGTTATCGTAGCCACCAGACTTGACCTTCTGCGATTTTTTTATATTCCCAAAGATGAAAAGGACTATGAAAGGAAGACGTTTTGCGACCATTTAATAAATAAAGACCGAATCTTAGACGGAACTAAAAGTCATACCAAAAAGCGTGTTTCAAAAATGTTCTAGAATTGAAAAGAACGCTGGTATAAGCGTATTATAATCCGATGGTGATTACTATGAATGGGACAATATTCATATTGATGAATTAATGTTTTTTTTTACTCTCCCTTCCCGGTAATGTGTAGCTAGTACACATTGCATCTAATTACTTAAATATGTTTATAAAAATGATAAATAATGGGTTAAGATTTTCGGTGTTTCTCCGTTATACATTTACGTATCGGTCAAAATATTTTTTTATCAAATAATTGATACTTGTTGAGAATAGAAAAAGCATTTTATCAAAAATCGTAGATAAATCACCCACACAAAGAAAGTTTACCAATGTGTCGCATGTTGCGTACCTAGTAAAAGAGTAATCCTAATTACACACTCTTTACATCTCACTCTCGATAATACAGGTGTATTCGGGAGCGAGAGAGACAATTTCACGCGTCAAACGCGCAAACAGCAGTGTTTTTAGTACCTAGTAGTCTAGTAGTATTCTCGGACGCCCGTCAGTAGATTCCTGACTTTTGTCATTGGTGGTTGGTTTGCCTGCGCTGCGAGCATGAGCTTACGTTTTTAGCAATTGGATAAAAAGTATTTTTATTTTTTGCATGTGTAATGACTACACAGCACCGTAACACGCGAATGTTTTAAGGACAGTAAATGAAAGGTTAATACATACAAATTTCGGGTAGAGAAAATATTTTTCCAATGAAATTTATTTAGTAAGGTACTAACAGCAGCTTTATTTTTTCACTAAACAATATTTAGTAATTTAGAAAACAGATGATTACGAATAAAGTCAAATAATAAAATAAAGAAAACAATTGTTTTGTATTGAACATTTCAGCATAACAATTTTTAAATAATAATTTTGTCGTATGTACCAAGAACCAAGATATCTTTCTTTCGTTCTAAAATCCCTCTTTGGTGAAATCCAGCGCTCTTTTAATATTAAAAAATATATTTAATAATAAATGAGTTATTATTTTCTCATTTTTACTAAGTGGTTCGGTGAATGGGGATTTTTGGAAACGGAAACCGCAATGGATTAACCGGGATTATTACCCGAGGCTTTCGTGAAAGAAATAATTTATTTTGTTCTGTTTGAGTCAGCTAATTATTCAAAAACTTTTGCAGCGAACTGCTGTTTTGGATTGCGCGTTTATTATGTACATAACTCCATACCTACTGAATTTTAGAATTGAAAAAAATATTTACGACTTTTTTATTATGGCTAGCAACATTCGTGAAACGTAACGGACTCGTAAAAATATTTCAAAGCCCAAAAATATAATTCTCTTCCTGTACGGCCTGATATATTTTGCTTTGAACTACTTTGGAAAACATCGGTTTTTGTTTGATCGATGGCTTTTGTTTTGTTCTTAAAATAAAATTTCTACTCACTGTTTATTATTTAATAAATTTGCTCATACGCTAATAAATGTTTTTTTTAGGGTTTCCTTTTATTTCTTTTACTTCGGCGATTAGTTATTGAAAAATAGGATCATTTGTTTTTTTTCCTTTACAAAATTTTTCTCGCTAACACAAATACATACTCTCATGTTATTAAAATTATTCCGTTCAAAGGGTACACGGCAAAATGGGCTCATGAACAAATATATTATTTTTTATAGTGGAGCAAAAAAAAGAATAAAAGTATTATTTGTGGGATACGCATTTTTATAAAGGTGAAATGTGAGAAAATACTGAATGTGACGCCAATACAGCAATAAATCTGTATAAGCGAGAGCACAAAGATAGAACTCATAATAAGGAAGACAGAGACGCTGTTCAGTAGTTGGCGTTTATGTGGAACAGATTCAGTCGGTTATTGACAGTGATGGGGGAAGCACGCATGCAAAATGAACGGCGTATTTATGATTTTGAATTTATGCTTTAATCGGGCAAAATTCACATAGTTAAGAATGGTCCAGAAGGAGCATAGAATCATATTTGAATACACCGGACTGTGTCCAAAAAACCCTCATTCTGCCCTACTTTTGCCACGTGCATACGTGAAGCCGCGGCTTTATGTCGCCAGATTGCGAAAAATATAATCGTTACACAAAAAAAAATAATATATGTAATTATATATTTTTAAAAGCAATTTGTTGATTTTCGTAAAATTGTATTTTACATGCGGAAACATTGATTGACACAACAGAGTAAATAAGTTAAGGGTCTTTAATAAGAGTAACTTAATGAATGATCTTTGAACTTAAAAAAATAAAACCATTTATTTTACATAAAACGGATATTTTTATGTCATGTTAAATAATATTTTATAATAATAAAGATAATGTCGGTCAAATGTCCACCACGAAGTTGTTTAACAAAAATTATTTTTTTAAGTAATGCATTTGCTACTTATACGTGCATTGACTACTTACACATGAAATGTGAATCCATCTTGTTTCTTTAAGATCCCAGCAGTATTTCTGCACTTTTAAACGACACAACACGGCATAGTTGAATTCAAATGGGGAGTTGCGTACTGAGCGACGTCTTTAAGGAAACTAATGGGTCAAAACGTAAAACTACTCCTTTAAGAATAGTTTAGTCGCCTTCTGTTTGATGCGCGTATGCGCGTTCGAACCTTACTCTACCCGACCTTAGTTCCCATTTTCTAATAGTTATTTACAACTTATTGAAAGTGCCCCCCAAAATTCAAATATTTGTATCGTTCGTAAGAACAGAAATGTAATTTTTTTTTTATAAATAAAAAATGTTATAAAATGGAAATATCTTGAAAATGAAAAAAATGTATCCGTTTTTGCCTGTATCCTTCAAAATTTATTTTAAATTCTTAATTATTTTTTTAATACTCTACCTGCTAAAAATAATGTCAAAATATGTACCTACGTTTTTACAAATAAAATACTTGTTCTTCAAAATTTTTCTTGTGTTGAACTGCTTTTTTTTTCTCTAATATAGAATAAACAATTATACCGAAAAATAGGAAACAGAATGTTGTAGTGGTTTCGTATACATTATACATATACGAGTATCTATACTAGGTACCTCGTTCCGTTTACGATAAAGTCGACATAAAAAAGCAACGAATTTTTTTTTTACTTTTTGTATTTTATAGTCTCTTGTTTCGCATTTGGACATAAAACTAATAATTTTGTAATACTTACATAATCTGAGAGATACACCGCAACTGATATTTTAAAATATAATGCCAGAAATACGACTCAATATAACAAAAAGCTACTAAAATAAAATCTCATCGAATAATGTTTTGAGTCCTGTTACTTTTTTCCTTTCTCCAAAGGATAGTTATTTATTTGCAAGTATTATCCAATATGGCGTCCGTCGGACCTACCTGTTTGGCGCCAGTGCAACCTGAATACAGCAACACAAACACACAGAATTGCGGATTAGTTTCCCGCCAATATGTCACATTGGATCATACGGGACTAGCCCAGCGCATGGGAGACTATAGCATTCAAGTTATAATACAATGTTGTACCTATTCTATTCTCAAAGTGAGGGATAAGTACCAGGTGTTTCAACCATACCTTACGCCATGCACATTTTATTAATTAAATATTTGAATCGGGTTGTGGTGGCGTGATAGGGTCACAGACTCTAGATCTTTGGGTATTACAAGCGAGATATCTCGCTTATGGTAGAGTGTAACATGAACATTTTCATGTAGAAGAAATTATTTTACTGCTGATTTAGCCCACTGCCTAAAATGAATAGAGAAACCATTTCACGTTAATCCTGACAATATTTTTCTTCCTCTGAAGAATTCTAAAATCTGTTGAATCTGTCTGGCATTTAAACGGTTAGATTCGCTCTCCACTTTACCACCACTCTTCTTTTTCTTTTTTCACCGCTCTTCTAGGGTATTCTCGTCAGAGTCGTATTTTTTAAATATATTTTTCTTCTTCTTCTCCTTAACGTTACTCTCTCCGACGGTGGTTGGATATCATCGTAGGAATTCTCTTTTTGTTGGCCGCTGTCCTGAACAAGGACTGAGTATTGCAATGGAACCAGTCACGCAAGTTCTTTAGCCAGAGATGCGCCTTCTACCTACACTGCGTCTTTCTTCAATCCTCTCCTGTAGAATGACTTGTAAAATGTTATATTTTTCGCCTCTCATCATATGCCTAAAGTACATAAATTTTCTTTCTTTACGGTCTTCAGTACCTCTTTATCTTTTTCCATCCGTCGGAAAACGTCATCATTTTGGACTCTGTTTTTTTATTTATATTTTTATTTACACACAATTTTAAATACAGGTTTATGGGTGAGGATAGAAGAGTTATGATATTGGTAGGAAGAGAAATGTCAATATTGGAGAGGTCTGAAAGGAATCCAGGATAACAATCGTTTATTGGGCATCCAAAAAAATGTGGTTTGCATCTTCTTCCTCAAGCTGACATTCGCACATGGCAGAATCCCGGGTTCTAAACAAGTGAGAACCATTGCAGCAGTTCCCAATGCGCATTCTACATACGGTGATTGTCTCAATTTTTTTCAGAATCACCACAACTCAGTATAACACAATAATCTTTTTTTTTTATTTATAAATTTTGCTAATGTGTTTTTCAACTTTTTTTCTTCTTCTCCAATCTACCATAAGAGGGTTTTTTATTGATTTCTTGAGTAAGAAGAGTCATCACGCGACATCTCTTTAAACTGGTAGTCTTTCTACCTATTCGGCAAATAAGAACGCCAAAACGACGCCGACGCCTAATATTAGTAGAATGTGAATTTTAAAGGTGAAAATATTTTGTTAAATGTATGTAACCCGTAAGGGTTGATCAATAAAATGTAAATGAAAAAAAAAAATTAAAAAAAAAAGAAAGTAAGGCAATCAGTCTTACTCTTCTTGTGCCAGTCAAGCTACAGTAAAATATTGCATTAAAGAATCAACTTTTGAGCCAACATTCACGTCCACCCTCCAGGAATTGCATCTAGGACATCGGACATGGTACGCGAACACGCCCCCCATAACTCTTCTAGGCGGACTTATCTCCACTCAATTTTCTCTTTTAAGATTTTTACCCGAGAGTATCGATCGAGTCGTTAAAACTCGTCCAGGATTCATCCGCCTGGACACAAACAAAATTCCACTTTTGATTAATTTGTGACACTTTTTGAATACACTGTAACAGTATCTAATATTGTAGGCATCCCACCCGCATATTTGCTGTTTCTTTATCTGTGCACACCTCTGTAGGAATTTACATAGATAGGTAGGTACTGACCCGTTACTTGGTCCCTGTCTGTGGCGTTCGTCAAAGAGATATATTCCAGCATTGGGATTGTAAATCCTCTATTCTGTGCGTGAAATTAGGCTGATGCAGACGATGATAACATACACAAAATTATGCTAAACCATTCCGGCGCCACTTTGCTGTTGTCAGATACATAAAAACGTCACAAGTTTGACAAATTATCTTGACATTTTGATTTATGCGTTGATTTTAGGTTCATTATAAGATACGTTCATTTTGGAAGTATTTTATAAAGAAGATATTCCTATTTACAACAGAAAATTGAGGCGCTAAGTAGGTATAAAAAAAACACTGCCGGAATCGATTCCCGGGAGGGTCAACAATTTTTTTTTTTTTTTTAATGGTACACTGAAATATTTTAGTGTCCTTAGATTGGCAGCTGAAGTGTAAGACTGATCACCTTACCTTCCTTGAAACACATGATCGAGATGCACTGCATGTACTTTATCAATGCAGTCCCATGTACCATCAGGCGCGGATAAGGGTTTGATGATGATGACACCGAATGATAGACGTATACCTGCGTAATTATGACTGAAAAATTATGTATTCATTTCATTCTAGGAGTTTTTTTGCATAGGTATCTAGCGTATATATGAATTTGTCGTTTTCTTTAGATACTCAAAATAAATAATATAATATTCTGGCGTCCCCCAAATATTTTCACAATAATTTGACTGGGCAATTCCTGGGTTTATTTTTTTACAAAGCCATTTTATATTTATCGTGATGCTGTCACCATCGAAAAATATTTCATCGGGTCCATATTATAATGATTTCTAGCTACCATCACCTCGGAATAAACCAGGAACCCGCAACATCATCCGACGCACGTGTTGGGCGTTTGCCCGGGAAAGGGGCGCCATTTTATTTGAGTCGACACAAAGGGACATCTAGCGGCGGCAAATCTAATTTGAATGCAACGAACTCCTCCCTAGCTCACAGCAATTTTGAATCACATTCGCGTCGCATTCACTCACACGCGGGAGTGCGCGCGATGAAAGGGATAGATTCAAAATTTGATAGAAACCGAGAAGGTATAATATTATGCATTTCTATCCATTAAACATGTACGGCCGATGCGTTTTGAAAGGCAATGAGATCTCGTGAGGTTTTTCGTGCGATGCAGTATCAATCAAAGTCCATTGTCATTGAGAGGGTGTGCGTGAATTGTTATTTCGTGTGTTGCTAACTTTCCACCACAGTTCCTTTGAAAAGGCTTTGTCATCACTTGTACCATAGAAATGCAAACCAATACGCGAGAGGTAAACTACAGTATCTCCTAAAACCAACCTTTAACTCGGAGAGGCAAATAAGTGATTTTTCATACGTAAAACATCTTCTATTTTTCAATGAGAGGCTTTAACCCTTACCGGTCTAGTGTCGAATCTTATTTGACAATTTTTTTTCCACATATCATACTTTGGAAAATTATGGAAACTATTTTTTTATTTTTCAAATGTACCGAGTAATGGCCGTATTATCTATATTTTATAATTTTCCAAAAGTATGATGTACTTATTTATTTATTTATTTTTTAAAATATAGTGATACGCATTACAAAAATAAGCATTAAATTTTTTTTTGGGAATAGTGTGTGTTTTCTTACTTACTTTAACCTTTTATTTGGTATAGAGTTACAGCAAAAGAAAAAAAATGTATTTTGTTGTTAATGAAATAAGAAGGTAATGCTATTCACCATATAATAAAGGACGAACAATTTGATTTTGACAGTGATTACTCAATTTCATCATATTTTGAGTTACCGTAGTTTACCTCTCGCATACAGATCCTGAGCATACATCAGCTATCATATTCGATTTTTGAAAGATAAAAGTTTATACAGTTAATTCTTGGGCATCGTGGCGAGCGTTTCGGGCGCGGCGCCGGCGCGGTGAACTCAAACATATGGTAAACAGGTGTAGTGTCCATAGTGAGCGCGCGGGTAAAGCGCCGCGTACCACGCCCGCGTAGTGCCGCAAACGTTTCGCCACTATAACCAAGAACTTGATCTGTTCGTTTTTTACATATATCTATCCAATTCGCTTTTTGAAAACTATTTGTTAATACAGCTATTCTGTTCGTTTTTTGAATAACATAGATACACGAAGCTATCATTTTCTTTATTTGAAAAGAATGAGTTAATAGATTAAAAAAAGGAAAGGTAACAAAAAAGTAGTGATGACGTATGTGTTCATTTCCTTTTTTATAGAACTCACGGTTTGTAAGTACGACAAGGAGTGTCTTTATTTGATCATATCTCTTCTGAAATCTACATCACTAGTAGGAAAAAATATTACTTTTAATGTTTTGACAAAGCCGATTCAATGTTTTCGAAAGCTTTTTAAAAACGTTTAAAAATGTATTTTTTAAATTATAGATCTAATTTATTTTTCCAGCAACCCTCTGATCTAAATATTTGTACAATAATGTATGGTTTTTGTCATATCAAATTAATAGATGACAAGTTGTTATTAATTGTGCCAAATAATCACAGTACAACAAAACAAGTACCACAGTTAAATTGACGATGAGTTATGATTATTGTGTCTGTTTTCAACGTAATTTGTGATAAAATAACCAACCTTGTATATTTAGTATACGGGCAAAAAAAAGCATGAAAGTTTTACGCATTTTGATTGAAAACTTAAACACGTTAAATGAGAGTTCTAAAAGACTAACCATGAAGATTATTATAAATTTGAAAATAGTTTTTTATAGGAGAAAAAGTCACAAACAACTATATTGGCAAAATGTGTGAATATTGAATTCACAAAAGATTTTGCATCCGAGTATTATTACAAACATTTTTTTTTTTTCATAAACAAAAAACAAACACACCATCACCCCGTAGGGATAGGCAGAATAGAACGCCACATACAGACCACGCTTCTTCTTTTTTTTCAATTAACTTAAATTTATTGTATTTCATTTCTTTTATAGTTTCGTCTAATCTTTTTTAATCCCCTTAAATATGTATGTATTATGTATATATTTATATTTTACATTTTTGAAAATGTTTTTTTTTTTTTGCATTTACGCATGTTTCTTATTTATTTTAATTCTTACTTTTTAATAACTTTAAGTAAGTTTTTTCTTTCATTATCAGCTAATTTATCTATGTCATAGAAATGAAAAGTCGGTAAGTGGTCATTAAGTGCTAAAATATTTAATAACATTAGTAAAATATGTGACCACAAAGTGAACACTTAAAATGTTAATAATATAAATTCCCAAGAAATGGAAGATCTCATACTTAACCCCCATTTATAAAAAAGGAGATAAAACTGACGTCTCCAATTACCGACCCATTTGTATTCAGTCAGCCATTCCAAAGTTACTGGAATCTGTTTTGCTAACTAAGTTCACCAATGAAATTAGTAAAGTTATCACTCCGTTACAACATGGTTTCATAACTGGTAGATCAACTCTTACAAACCTTATGTTGCATCAGAATCGGTTGATCACATCAATGGAGAGACGTCATCAGACTGATACAATTTATACTGACTTTAGTAAAGCGTTCGACAAGGTTTCTCATACAATTTTAATACACAAACTTAGTTCACTGGGAATTACTGGTAATATCTTGGAATGGTTTAAAAGCTACCTGTCATCAAGGAAAATCTTAGTAAAAGTATTCGGTTATAACTCGTATCAGTTTGAGGCATCTAGTGGGGTACCCCAAGGCTCCCACCTGGGACCAGTACTGTTTTCTTTGTTTGTTAATGACATTGTGTCGATATTTGAGAAAGTAGACATTCTTCTCTTTGCCGACGATCTTAAAATTTCAAAAACTGTTACCTCTGATACCGATTGTGGAGTTCTTCAGTCTAATTTGGTAAGGCTGTACAACTGGTGCCAGAAAAATGAACTTTATTTAAATGTCGACAAGTGTTGTGTAATATCATTTACAAGAAGTAAAAAACCCATAATATTCGATTACAACATTAATAATATCAATCTGGGAAGAGTTACACAAATAAAGGATTTGGGGATAGTTTTTGACGAAAAATTGACATTTATTCCTCACATTGATACCATCACTAATAAGGCAATGAAATGTCTCGGATATTTGCAGCGAACTGTAAAGGATTTTAATTCCATCACTACCCTCAAAGTGCTATTTACTGCCTTGGTTAGAAGTAATTTAGAATTCAATTCAACAATTTGGTCACCTTATTACAATGTTCATATTTTAAAGTTAGAAAGAGTACAACGTAAATTCCTTAGATTCATCAATTACAAACTTAATATACCCGCTGAAAATATTGATTATGATAATTTATTATGTACACTAAATATGTCAACTCTATGTAAAAGAAGAATTATAAATGACTTATTAAATTTATATAAAATAGCGAATGGCGTATTGGACGTCCCGGAATTAACTAGTGTTATCAGCTTGAAAGTACCTCTTCGAAATACTCGGCAGCTAACGTTATTTTTTGAATCTCCTGGCAGTCACAATTATTATTACAATTCACCAATACCTAGACTACACCGGTTAGGTAACGAGTATGGTGAAGTTGATATATTTTGTCTGTCTTTATATAAATATAGGTTAAGTATTCAAAAGGTTATAAATTAATTTATGTAAAATTTCTTAATATTTTTCTTTATTTACTATTTCTTTTTCTCATGTATCTCTTTAATAATGTATAAACTTATATGTATGTATATGTATGCGTGTATGTTTTCATATGTAAATTTTAAAAATATTTTTCTATGTACCATATACCTATGTTGGTACATTTCCTGATTTTTACCTATTATTGTATCTTTTAGCTTTTCTTATGTTATCTTTTATTTTTACCAAACTTACATACTTATGTTTCACTGCTGCACTTAAATGTAATTTCTAAAATATGTAAAAGCCCATTGGGCGTGTAAATCAATAAATAAATAAATAAATAAATAAATAAATAAATATAATAATTTAACAATATATATTTGTATTTGAATCAAATACTTCGTTTTTATCAATTATTTATTCTAAATTCCAACTGTTACTCAATATCCCTACAAAACCACCTTTAAAACTGGTCAAATCAAAAGTAAGTAACTGTAAAATATAAACTTTATTTTATTCACTTTTTAGGTGCTTTAGTAGAAATCCTTCGTTTGAATTTTCTTTACTAACTAATTAATTTATCGTATGGTTTGTGAAATAATTCAACTATTCACTCATTCTCCTATTTGAATTGCGTGAATTGTAAATACTATTACTACAACATAATAGAAACAATACATATTTCATTACTCTTAATTGGAAATTTGGTCTGATGAATGCAAACAATTACAAAACACGAGTATAAATGTGCACAGCAAAACAACAGGGAAAATTTACTTTTTTAACTTGTTTTTTATTAAAAAAATAAAATAATATAATTTCAAAATGGAGACAATCTTTTAGTCGAAAATGGAGTCTCAGTTCAGCATCCGTTCCACAAACCCTTACCTCTCCCCTCCTCAGTCACCCAGTCGTTTCCCAAGTCCGCGTCCGGTGCGTTTAGCTTCGTTGGTCAAATACGTTTTTTATCGCAATTTTTTTAAATTCAAAAACGCGATTTTCCTAAATCAATTGGGATATCATCATAATAGAACATTTCCATCTGAAGGTTCGCAGTATGGCCCTGAAAACCGGTGCATATGGGATATTTTTACATTTATTTCAATATCATGGTATTTTTAAACACTGTGTTAAAGTTTCCATCGTGCTCATCATTTTCGCATATAATTGAATTTGATGTTTATTTTTAAAGAAAAAAAATGTGCGTTTGACATTCCGGTTGCCAAGAGAGCGACTTTTTATCAAATCATTTTTGTTTATCTTCATTTTGTATTTTAGCTGGATAAAGGTTTTCAAATTTAAAAAAAAAATCTATTTATGTATGTGTATAAAAACACATTGACATTTTCTTCCTAAATAGTTCTTCTTAGGGTAAACCAGTAAGGGCAGGGCATCCACCTTTTTTCAGCAGCGCAAAAACTGGTCCAATTTCGTCCACATTTCACAGTTTCTGTATAAATTGCACACTAATCCTCAATACACCCGCCACCCTTATCACTCGCGTGTTTTAATTGTATTCCTCCGGACCCGTCCGTTTAAGCTGGATTACGTACTCTCGTATACATATTGCAATAAGTCCTGGTTTTTTCCATTAATCCTCACGTATATCCTACATGCAATTCTGTCAGATGAAAAATTATCCGCATATTTATCAGATTCATTACTCGGATTTTTGTATCAGAAAATTACGATCGGTGCTAAAGGGGGGACTTTCTACAAACTAACTTTTTTATCAATTTAAAATTAAATATTACATTTTAAAAATAGATTTCAAAGTGCCATAAATCGATAACCTGGAAATTTCGTTTAGTTGCGAAAATGATATTATATAAATCGTCATATTTTTCCCTAAGAAAAAGACTCCTATGGATTTTGCATTATAAATTACCCAAATCGCACAACAGCTCTTTTGGCATTTTGCGTTTTGTAAGATAACTTCAGAGCTTTCTGGGTGATAGTTAACACAAAACTCCATTATTAAATAGATACAGCTTTTAAAAAAAGCAACTTATTATATTACAAACATAATTATTAAAAAAACACAAAAACTCATATTTAAAACTTTGATTGGCTCTACTGAAAAAAGACATTTTGCGGTTTGTGGCCCTTTTGAATTTAAACGGCGGTATGTTTTTTTTAAAAAATATTTGTAGTTGATAAAAAATATATTAAAACATAAATTTAAATTTTTTTACGTACATACAGTTAAAGTTTTTTACTGGTAGGTATAATAGCAAAATATTTTTATTTTTCACCACAACTGGCCAGGAGGGTGAATTGAGGAAAAAAACACCCAGGCTTGAGAAAACCTACAATTTACTTTAGTGTTCTCATCGGAGATCGAACCCGGAACCTTTCGTGCGTGAGTCAAGCGTCTTAAGCACTTTACCACGGAGCCCGCCTAAACTTGCGTTACACACTAATAAGACAATATAAAATGTACGAAAAAAAATAAAAGAAGAGCTCCATCAGAAGGTGAGGAGAGGGGAATAATAAAAGTGAAGAGGAGGGATTTTTATAAAATGACATATTAACTCCCCCTTCCCGGTGATGTGTAGCTAGTACACATTGCATTGAATAACATTAATATCATAAATATAAAAATTATAAATACCTGGTTAAGATTTTCGGTATTCCTCCGTTATACATTCTATATCGATTAAAATTTGTTATTTTAAATAAAAAATATTTATTAAGCGTAGAAAAAGTGTTTTATTACAAATCGAATATGAATCACTAATACATTCAAAAGTTTACCAATGTGACGCATAGGGTATATAAGAGTACCAAATATTCGGCTGTCTCAAACACTATTTACGTCTCACTCTCGGTGCTTTACGTATTTTCGCGAGTGAAAAGACAAATTCACGCGACACGCAGACCAGAAGCAAAGTAACCTTTACCACCGCTACAGTACGTCAGTTTTGCGCTGTTGCTTTTGGGCTTTTGTTAAGTTCGGTCTCCGTTCTTGCTGCGAACGTCAGGAAAGGATTTTTTCATGTTTTTAGCAATAAGATAAAAAGTTTTGCTTTTGACTTCAACTTTAACTGATTTAACATTTTCCGACTTAAAATCCCTAAGTTTTTGCATGTGTATTTAATACACAGCACCGTAACCTGCGGATGTTTTTGGCACAGTCAGGGAAGGTATAAAAAGTACACAAATTTATTATACACAGATATAACGGCATGATATCTGAAGACACGTGATGACAGGTCATAAGCCCTGCAGATGCCTTTATTTCCTTCCCAAAAACGTTCTTCATCTCTGCTCTAATATTTTGGTCTTGATATATCCCTAATGGGTGAATATTCTAATCTGTGTCTGGAAAAATTTGAGCAAACTTATTATTGCTGATATCCTTATGTTTCTGCTTTTCATACATAAGTGCCAATTTTCTCCACACAGAAGCTAATCGCATTTCCCTGTTAGGTATTTCAGCACTTATTTGTAATAATTTAGACCCCTTATGTTAGCACCATTTTTGCCCCCCGATCCTTTTCCCCTCAACCCTCATCACTCAATGGTAATGAAAAATGAATGGATTTAGTTTTGGGGACCCTAAGTTTCTTAGTATAAATTCTATGTGTAAATTGATAAAGAAATACTGAAAGCATATACGGGTATTATGTATTACTTTATTTTTACGAAGCGATTTTAATTCAACCTATAATTTTAATTAAATAAAATTATATAATATTTCAATTAATTAAAATTGGATTTCCTTATAGTAATTAATCCAGTAAAATAAAACACGATCAACATAATAAATACGTACAGTCTTCATTTTATTTTTAATATACATATTTTTTTTCTGTTTTACAATGTATGAGGTTATGCATTATCATCATCATTCCCTTTCCGCAACTTATGGTGCATAGGGCACTGCATTGGTACACCAATCGCAGTGTATCTTGATCATATTTTTTTGTAATATGAAGAAAAGATGATCAGTCTTACGATTCAGGTACCAGTCCAGGGACAATGAAATATTCTGGTGTGAAAACACCCTTTTTAATAAAAAAAATTATGTCAACCATGTCGGGAATCGAACTCGAGACTTCTTGAATGGTAGGTTAACGCGCTGACCATTACACCACGAGGCCGACGGTTTTACATTAGATTATTATATATTCATAAGCATTCCTTTTCTGCACTTAATGGTGCTAAGAGCACTGCATTGGTACACCGATCGTGCCCTTAGCACCATTATCAGTGGCCACTTAAACCAGCCAATGACAGCCCTGTAAATGCCTAAACTTCCATATTACCTTCTCTAAAATGTTTTCCATCCCTGTCGAGTTACATTTGACGTGCCACTTAATTTATTTTAAAATAAATTATTTTAAAATAAATTAAGGGGCATGTTGTATATATCAAAAGATGAAAAAAAAAAATTATAGTTCGAGCAAGAACGAAAAGGCAGGGCTATAAAAGGCTTGGACTAAGTATCGGCCAGTGTTGTATATCGCGTCATATTAAAAGCCTTTTATCCTTTCTCGTATGACAAAGCTATGGGATTTCTTTACAGTACACCTTCAAAGGCTCTCAGACTTCGTGTTCAGGACCTTTGGCGAGGAAGAGGTGTCAGGCGGATTTGACAATGGCTTCACTCCTGCCTGTCAAAACATAAATGGATAAATCGTGTCCCGAGACACGGCCTCGGCGGATAATCTACGACTATGCTCACCTCACCATCAATCTGCCGTTGGTGTTGGCGCCGCCTACACGGTGGCTCGACACTCATAGAACTTCATGTTCCCGATTGTTAAAAAAAAAACGGATAAGTTTTTTTTAAAAACGATTAAAAACGATAAAAATAAGTTTAAAAAATACAACGTATTTCGATCAACTGTTACACGAAGGTAAAGTGGTCATAACTTCATTCCAGGTACTTATCTAGGAACAATAAAACGTATCAGTTTTAAAAACCTTTAAAAACATACACGGGTTTTTAGGGCCAGACCGCGAAACTCAGAGAAACATTCCTCATGGTAAGCTTTAAAAAAAATCTTACAAAAAGTCATTTTAAAAATAAAAAATAAATGTAATCTCAAAATACAGTAAATCCTTCATTTCTCAGATAAGCAGTCCCTCCGCAAACCCTTACCCATCTCCTACTCAGCGCTTCCCTTGCCCGCGTCTGGTGCGTATCGCTTCGTTTCTCAAATCCGTTTTTATCGCTTTTTTTTCGTCGGGGAGGGGTAGGGGTTAACGGAAGGGATGCTAGTCCGGTAAATTAAAGATTTACTGTATTTTGAAATCATAATTTAAAAAAATAAATCAAATGACTTCTTGGAAAAATTTTGTAATAATTTTTTTTAAAGCTTACCATGAGGAATGTTCCTCTGAAGTTTCGCGGTCTGGCCCTGAAAAACCGCGTTTACGATTATATTATCCAAAATCATCATCATTCTCTTTTTTGCGTGTAATTTTCCATTGTTAGCTGTGCATCTCGATATATATATTTTTTATAATATGAAGGTAAAACGATAAGTCATACTTTAGATAACTATCAAAAACGTTATGTGTACATAAACCTTAATAAAATATAAATTTAATGTCAACCATGCGGAAAACCGAACCTGTAACCTTTAGATAACTTTAGATAACTATCAAAAACGTTATGTGTACATAAACCTTAATAAAATATAAATTTAATGTCAACCATGCGGGAAACCGAACCTGTAACCTTTTGCGCAATAGCCAAACGCGCTAACCATTTGACCACGGTCAACACAAAATTTTAATAAAAAAATGATTCCACCCTGCAATACTATATGTTCCTAAACTAGCACCTAAGCAAAATGCTGATCACCATGTCTTCATTTATCAGAATCTGTTATCAATATCGATATACGCTGAATTTATTCTACCAATGCAGTGCCCTTTGCACCATCGGGTTTGGAGAGGTATATAACGATGATGATAAAACCTATTTAACTTTGAATTTTTTTTTTTCTAAAATATATTTATAAAAAGTAAAATAAGCGTGCCCTAAAATTATCACACACCGCGGTTAATATTTCCCATTTCACATCTATTATCCTGTCCGCTTACGTCATATTGTCCCCGTATGGTATTCTCTCTGTTGTTTTGTGCAAGCGTAAAGGTGACACCCCCCTCCATTTTCTCCCTTACTCCCTCTTCCATCCTTCATGCAGAAACTGCATAATTCCATTCATATCTGTTTCGTCCAGTCATTTCAGAGCAGTTACATTTTTCAGTCGCGATATTTCACCCTGCGGTGAAATGCGGAATTACTTTACGAGTGGGAAAACTTGTCTAGTGTTTTTGCATAATGGTCAAACCTGCATACCGCGCTTGAAAATATAATTTATATAACAGAGGGAAATAAATATGTTTGTTTAAAGTTGATGTTGTCTGTTGACTCACATTTTCCTGAAAAACTTTTTTTAGCTGAGTTAAGCTAAAAAAAATATCGCTCTCTGTTGCAGTAAATATCTTTTTTCTTTGTCAACACATATTTAGACATGCGGAAAATATCGTTGATTAACTTAATTTGTATTTTTTATTATTAATAAAAAATATAGGTAAAACATATTATTCACCCAAGGGGTGAGTTCTGAATCTTCTATACCCCCCCTTAGAGAGTGATTAATTTAAGGATTTTTTTCAATGCAATTACACTCTTCATATAATAGACAAACTGGTTATTAAAAATCAAATTTTGTACAAAACGTAAAAAACGAATACGGTTTGGTAAATTCAGCCTGATTAAGTGTTTTGGGTAATGCATGGTTGCAATAATGTTCAAAATAAAAATTACGTTTCTTTAATTTCTCGTGTTCATACTAATTTGAGGTTTAATCATCAGTGTGGCCAGATACGAAGCAAAGTATATACGCATGCAAAAAATAAAAATCTCTAAATGAAACACTTAAAATTTCATGGATTTAAAATACCACCCCAAGAGTTTAAAAAACTTATTTGGGACGGTTCATAAAAATATTTTTTATTTGATAATACATAATATCAATTAAACACAATCTTATATTGAATAATAATTAAACATTGATAAAACTTATTGACTAACTAGTATAAGAAGAAATTATATATATATTGGGTTGTGGTCCCGTGGCTATAGGCCAGAAGCCCGAGGTTCAAACCCCACTCTACCATAACTTAATTTTCACTTTCTAATAGTGAGTTATCCATTTTACAGTTTACAATGCCATAATCTTGAAGCAGAATGCAGGAAAGATGGAATATCCTTAACAGATCCACACTGTAGTTAAAAATAGTTATCACGCGCCAATATTCTTAAACTTTGCAACAATGGTGATTGGACTCATAATGGTAATAAACCAAAATCAGTGATCGAACATAAATCGGGTTGTGGTCCTGTGGCTAGTGTCTCGGACTCACGGACCAAAGGTCCGTGGTTCGAATCCCTCTCCACCCCAACTCGATTCCATTTTCTAATAATGAGTTATTTACAACTCGTTGAAAATCGTTGAATTAAATATTTGGGTAAATCATAAGAACTTTTTTCCGAGCCTTGTACATGACACGTAAAGCTACTAAATACAGGGGCCCAAATATATATAAAAATATATAAAAAAATTGTGAGTTATTTACGACTCGTTGAAAATGGCCACCAATATTGAAATATTATTGTATATTATAAAAACGCTAATAGTTCTTTTTTATTAAATAAAAAATAAAAATATGAAGACTACATTCACAAGGACGAGTCATTTTAAGTATTTTCGGACTTTTCTTAGTGTGTGAAATAATTGAACCAGAGAAATACCCTCATTAATTAAGGTTTATAAGATTTATAAAAACTCAACTGATGGATGCGTAAATATAATCATTGATTTCATTAATTCCTCTTTTCGCACCTGATTGTGCATGCATTGTTACGCCGATCGCAGTGAATCTTATTCATTTTTGTTATTTGATGGTAAGATAAACAGTCTTACGCTTCAGACGCCTGTCCAGGGACTACGAAATACTATAATTCATAAACTCGCCTTAAAAATAAATATTTCATGTTAAACATGTCAGAAACTGAACCCGAGACCTCTTACATGTCAGGGAAACGTGCTGACTATTAGACCACGAGGCGGATTTTAAATAAAATATGAAAACAAAATGTTTGTTTAAATAAAGACAGAATGGTGAATGTTACACAGTGTGTAAAATAATCACTTGAACCAGCCAATGACAAGTCGTAAGCTCAATAAATGCCAATTTTTTATATTTTCTTTTCATAAATGTTAATAAAATAATCAATTGTCTTATTGCACTATTTTAGTAATAATCGTTAAAATATAGTTAAAAAATTAAAGTTCGTCTAGCGTGCATTGAAGATCTGTTACATATAAGTTATGTAAAACATAACACGGCGGCCTCCGTGGTGTAGTGGTCAAGACGCTTGACTCACGTACGGAAGGTTCCGGGTTCGATTCCCGGTGAGAACACAAAAATTAAGATGTGATTTTTCTCAAGCCTGGGTGTTCTGTGATGTAATTCACCACTGTAATTGGGCCTCCTGGCCTGTTGTAGTGCAAAAAAAAAATGAAATGAAAAAAAATAACAACGAACCAAAAAGCGCTAAAAATTAACAAATTTACTCATTAAATTTATTCCTTTTATGTCATTGTGTATTTAATGTTAAAGAACTTACAATATAAGGTTCAACAATGAAAACGCCTATATTGGGCGTTTTGAAGTGCTTTTTACCTCTAAATTTCTTGTAACAGAGGGAAAACATTTTTGAGAAGAGAATATGGAAGTCTACGCATTAACATGGCTTATGACCTAAAAGATGTTTTTCTTAATTCATCAATTTGGCTGTACGCTGACGACACTAAAATTCTTAAACAATTTGACAACCCTTCCAATTTTTCACTATTACAATCTGATTTTCTGTCTTTTAGCACCTGGTGCTCATCCAATAATCTTCATCTCAACTTCAGTAAGTGCAAGGTTATGAGATTTTTTCCTCTAGAAAATCCAATCATATACGACTACTCACTGAACGATGAAATATTACCATCTATGTCTAGTATACGAGATTTATGTATTATATTTGACACTAAACTTTCTTTTCTAATTCGTATTGAACATGTTATCAATAAATCTTTTAAACTCTTTAGATTTATTAACAGAAGCACAACTGACCTAAAAAATATCAATACCCTTAAATCTCTCTTCTATTCCCTAGTTCGCCCGCACCTGGAGTATTCCTTTGTGTTTTCATATGGGAGTTGCATTATTTTTTACCTTTCTTATAACTTATTATATAAATAAAACACGAGTGATACTTTAATCCACAAATTTGGAATATCCAATGACCGGTTTCATCGCTTTCGCGACATCTTCGAGACTGGTATCTTTATTAAAAAGTTAAATGTATTCATACAGAACAGAAGTAAAGATACATAATTCAAAGTTATATGTAAGTAAATTAAATAAAGTTATTTTTATCTTAAGGATCATTATCAACAAATTTTCTTTGGGTTAACTCATGAATTGATATATTGCTATTTTAATGAGTTTAAGTATTTTATTTTATTTTTGGTGTCTTTCTTATACAAGGTTTACTTTTCAAAAAGAGGATTTTCTGCTATTATATTACATTATTTTAGCTTAACTGTTGGAATCATGAAGGATATTCTAATGTGGGCTAATCAGGTACTTCTCAGAATTTGCTCATGTGGAGAGGAAATCACTTAAAACTCTCCAGGAGAGGCTGGCCTGTTGACAGTTGTCAACCGGCTTTCCGTTCCACTAGAAGAGTGTTCGGCATTTTGTTCCCTACTTTGGTTTATTTCACCAATTGCCTGCACTATATTGATCATGTATGATACTACCTCTCATGTGGGTTCTTTAGTATTCCTCTGTTATCTGGTCTCCATATTATGATGTTCACATCAAAAATATGGAATCAGTTCAACATCGATTTTAAAGAAAGATAGCCTGGAGGTTGGGCCTATCATGAGACCAATATACGTATGAGTTAGAAACTACCTTAAATATATCTTCTCTTCAAGACCGTTGAATAAATTCGACCTTCCAGTCTTATTTACAATTCTCAACTCACTCTTTGTTGCACCTGAACTACTGAGCCCAATAAAATTTAATATCCCAACTAGAAACATAGACAAAACTTACTTTTGCACACCGATAACCATAGAACTAACTATGGTTTTCATTCCCCTGTGCCCAGAACTCATAGGTCTGCCAACAAACATACTAGTCTTTATTTCTTTGATAACAAGTGGTCTTTTTTCATACGATCACTGAATAAAATTCAATTATAAACACCCCTCTCCCGCTTCCACACCCACCAAGTCTACTATATACTAGTGTGTCTTTCTACTTTCTTAAACAATAATTTTATATATACATATGTCCTTAAAAATGCCAATTAGTCGTGTATATAAATAAATAAATAAATGAATGTAAGCCCTATAAATGCCTAGACTTCCATATTCCCTTCTCAAAAATGTTTTCCCTGTGTTACAACAAATTTAGATTTGAATCACTTCCTAGGGAGGAAAACCAGCCAGTCTGCAAACATTTCGACATACTTAAAACATTGTTGAATCAACCAACTGGTAAAAGAAGTATAAAATTGAAAAATTGTTTTCGGGCGTTGCCTAGTAGGTGTATTGGTTCAGCCGGATGAATCTCACCCACGTATAAAGGTTTCAGCACTTTTACTTTACGAAAGTCAACAGACGGAAGAGTTGACGGAATGTGGATGATTAAACATAGGCAGAATGGTGAATGTTACAGTGTGAAAAGTGGCCACTCAAATCAGCCAACGACAGGTCATAAGCCATGTAAATGCCTTCTTCTTCTTTAGCCTTATTCTCTCCTCTGCTGGATCAAGGCCTCTTTCAAACGTATCCATTCCTTCCTATCACCTGCTTTCATCATCCACGTTTTACCGGCAATAGAGGCATTTTCGTCGACCCATCTTTTCTTGGGCTTCCAACACTTCTTTTGTTTGCCCATTGTCTTTACTTTATTATTCTGGTTGTCCACCTGCCATCATTTTCTCTCGCCAAGTGTCCTGCCCACTGCCGTTTCAATTTCGCTGCGCGATCCATAATATCCACGACTCCGGCTCGGCGCCTTATTTCTTCATTTCTTACTCTGTCTCTAGACATACACCGAGCATCTGTCTTTCCATGGATCGTGTCGTGCATTTTAATTTCTGGCTACTTTTCTGTGTTATAGACATGGTTTCTAGTCCGTATGTTGTACGATTCATATAATTGTCTTTTCAAGCATAAAGGGACTTTTTTATTTTCAAAAATATATTTAAGTTTGCCAAAAGCAACCTAACTTAGCCCTAGTCTTCTTGGTAACTTCGCTATCTGGTTATCTTTACCAAGTTTGACTTTGTGTCTTAGATATATGTATTCATCAACTACTTCGATTTTATTATTGTTAATGAAAATGTCTCGTCCTGTTGGACTCATAATCTTTGTTTTATGAATATTCATTTCCAAACCAATTTTTTTTGAAGCCTCATTTAGTTCTATAATCATTTCGCCTAGTTTATCCATGTTTTTACTTATGACCACTATATCATCTGCGAATCTGAGGTGACTCAAATACATGGCAACGATCTTTACACCCTTATTTTCCCAATTTAGGGTTTTGAATACATCCTCTAAGGTTAGCGTAAAGAGCTTTGGCGATATTAATTGTTGATTATTAATTTGTTGCAATGTAAATGCCTAGACTTCCATATTCCTTTCTCAAAATTGATTTCCATGTGTTAAAACAAATTTACAGCCAGTCTGCAATCATTTGGACATACTCAAAACATTGTTGCTTTTAACTTATTCAAATAAGTTTCAATTTCGGTTTCGGCTGAAACTAGAACAGAAGCCGAAATTTCGTTTCGGCTATGTTTTGGTTGGTCACAGTAACTAGTACAAGTACAATGTGTCGTCATATGTCAGTGCGTCTACTTGAATTACTATATGTCTCGTACGTCATGGCTCCAAGTATTACTCTACATACATACATAGTTACTTGTACAATATTCTGCCTTGACATACAATCATACATCTTGTTCGCAATGCATTTTCTTTTTTCGTGAATAATACATCAGTAAGAAGTGCTTCCATCATGTATATTGTATAATATGATATTATACAGCGCTCCATATAAACTCAAGCTAATGACTCAAAAGGAGATACTCTTATTTTATTCATGGTGACGTAAATTATGAATGTTATATAATATGAGCTCAGCTTGTTGACATCGTAAACGTAAAAAAAATAGCAATTAAGAACTTGTTCTAAAAACATCAAATGTCCAAAATATTATTCTTTGTCTATAAGTCCATACAATTATTCTTCCAAAATATGTCTGAAAAAAATCATAGGTACCTCAAATTCACTGCTAAAAATATGATCTTTTTGTGAAAACAGCAATTGTCTACCTCAATTTGTTTGAAAACAGCAATAGGGAAATATTACATACTACGAATACCGATAGAAATATATGAAATGGATTTATAATAATTAATAGTATTTTCAAAATCAATACGGATCTTGTGGAGAAATGTTTTCATACAATTTATTTTTTTTTACATTAAATAAAAATACGTTACTAGAAAAACGCAACATGTTTGGCCTTGGTAGATGAGACGTCAAGATTTGTGACAATTTTCTAAACAAATTTGAATGGGCAGGAACAAATAAACATGAATCGTTGCGTATAAATCTTATTCAATAAGTACACACGTACAACTTATTTATTATTGCATTGTATCCTGTATAAAAAAAATTATTGAAAAATACCAAAAATGTATTACAACTTAATATATTGATCTATTTGTGTGTAATTCTATAATTGAAGATATATATGCATGTAAAATTGTATCGACAAATGCTTTCAAATTGTATGTTTTTCTAGTATGTATCTTTGTTGAATTACCTTATAAAATAAAATAAAATAAAATAAAATAAAATAAATTAAAATAAATAAATAAAATTAGGGGCGCGGCGAATGAAATGACCGTTTTTGCGGGAATTCAAAATTACAAAATTAAAAAGGTTGTTTATGCCACTAATAATTAAGAAAAAAAAATTTTTCACTTGACGTATTTCATTGGCCTTTATTACTTTAAAAATGTTTTTAAAAAACCTGATATTTCCCTATTGTCGAAATCGGTCTGCATGAATGAACCAAAAATATCCTTGAATTTCATATATATAATTTCTGTAGCTCCACATTACTCATTGTTTGACAGTTTAAAGGTTAACGGCTTTGATGATTTTAACATTAGCAAGTTTTGACCACAGATCAATAAAAAATAATTTACTAAATATGATTATTCTGTAATATGTATTCAATAACATATGGTATAATAGGCTAGGAAGGAGTCTTTGACATGCAAAGTCGCTCAATAGAAATTGTACAGAAAAATATAATTGAGATAATTTGCAAAAAACATAGACTATTTCCTGGTCATAAATTTTACGTAGAGAGTGGACTCCTTAGTTTTAGAAAATTATATTTATTTCAGTGCCTGAAATATGTTTACTTGAATAGAAAATTCCTAGGATTGTTTTCATTTTCATTTTTTTACCTTCTTTAAAATTACTTTACTTTTATTTGCTAATAATATATGGACGGAAAAAAAACAAAAATATAAAAATAATAAAAAAATGAAAAAAACATAACAGTTATTTTTTTTTTTAAATCTTTAACTGTCAATTTTGACACTTAATAAATACGAGTGTGTTATGACTATAAATAAATAACATTATAGAGTGCCATTTTGCGTTTTAGCAGTTTAGCACAGTTGTGGCACCCATGACGGGGGTACGAATTTGCTAAAAAAATAGGCATAAGTCTAGCTTTGTGATTTAACCACTTAATGGCTTTTTGACACACTTATATTAACACTTATGTATTTGATTGTGGCCATTTTCAGACAGTAAATAATGTGATAGTATTTTTTGAGACAAATCTAAATTTGATACATCGGCGTTGCTTTAAAAAGTGGAAAGAAAAATTAAAAACTGAATAAAGAAAACATGGTTTAAAGGCAACGTGTTATTTTAGTTTTTTCCGCCTTGAATATTCTGCCGTTTTGAGTTATGGTTGTTTTATCGGATGTGCGATATGCAGAAGATTATTAACTTAAATTGTCATGGTAATATTTCGAAGTATGTATAACTACCTTTGTTAACGAAAAGGCGGACTGTAAACGAAAATCGAATTTCGTTCAGTTTTGCGAATTGAGAAATATTTGAGAAAGGAATAGGTACATGGAGTGGATACCCACCTTTAATATAATCAGAATGTTCTTCAATTTCTGGCACTGGATCACAAATGAACTTTAATATAACAATGTTTTCCTCGACGCGCGACGATTCCAACCACTTTTTATCGGATTTTATGTAAAGTCAAAAATGTTGTTTTGTTTTTGTTCTAAATCCGAATCTTCTAATTTTGAATATCATCTATCTTGATGTTAGGTAAGTACTATAAAGATGGGTCAAAGGAAGGATGGGGACGAAAGGTAATCGGCCAGGAAAAGTATCGATAAATGCTGTTATTTACTTAACAACCTTAAAAAATTCATTTTCCATACATGCTATCACCGATCTTTTCAATATTATTATGTTATATTCCTAAAGCAATAAAAATATTTTCAATTTAATCAAGCTTTAATCTCTTCTATGGGAATGTCTTGATAAATTCCAAATTTTTCAGCTTTTTGAATTCCTCCGACCTTCGCTGAGAACTAAACTTCGCATTTATTTTGAGAAAAATATTATTTCTCGGTCAGAGTTCCTATTATTACCACCAAAATTGCAAGAAACTTGGGTCTTCCTTTTTATTTCAAAGCGAGAATTCTCGAAAGTTATTTTATTTTATGGAAAAACAAAATGTTCGTATTCGATATCTACAAAATAAATGACTCCAAGTAAATATTATTCGGCGAATGGATTTTAAAAGCTCGCTATGACATATTTTTTGTTCTGGATTTCTTTTAATTGAATAAGTTTCCTTACCAGTTTTTTCTTCTGTTTCAGGTAAATGAAAAACCAGCCGAAAAATCATGAAGAAATTCCAAGTAATTAAAAATTAATCAATCCTCAAATTGAAAGATGTGCTTGCAAAACCACTATTTTTTACAATAGTGACTGAAGGTAAAGCAAGAGGTTTTAATTACTTTTACTAGACTAATATGGTACGTTGTATCATGATATTATCATGACTCTATAAATAATTTCTTACAAGAAAATGAGAATCAAGTTGTGGTAGAGTAGGGTTCGAAACAAAAATGAGTGTTTCAGTTATATAGAATTACGAGCAGCAACAGTTACTATTTTACAAATTAAACTGTTTTTAAACAACCTTTTAGCGCAATGTCAAGCTCGTAGATTAGTGGTCAGTGCGTTTGCCTGCACGAGGTCTCGGGTTCGATTCCCGACATGGATGACATGAAATATTTTTTTAAAAGGGGGTTTTTACACTAGAATATTTAACAGTCCCTAGACTGGCACATGAAGCCTAAGACTGATAATCTTACCTTCATGCACCTAACAGAAATTATCAAGATACGCTGCGATTGGTATACCAATGCAGTGTTCTATGCACCATTAGGTACAAAAAGAGAATGATAATGATGATCCAGTGTTGGCAAAAAATCTAGTACAAGCAACTGCTGGAACGTTTCACAAAAGTTAGTTAAACTGTAACTTGTTACGAGCTACGCAGATCTAAACTGTTGTTTAAACGTTTTATTGGCTACGGTTTTCTCACACATATTTAAACTGTTGTTTTAAGAAACAGTTCAATTTAATATCCTGACAAGTTTTTCTTTACAATAAAAGTTTTAATAACCGTTTTAGCTATTTTCAAAGAATAACTGTTTTAAAATAAGAGACTATTTTTTGTGAAACTGCCTCTAGTTCGAACCTCGGACATTTGCCTGGACAAGGAACCTGAACCACAACCCGTTTCCGTTTAAAATCTAATATTTATAACATTTTTCTCAAATTCTACTACTTGTTTAGCTACTTGTAGTTTCATGGAATTGATTTTCAAATTTAATAAAACGGCAATTTACATTACCTCCAATAACACCAACCCGCTGCAATAAGAAAAATCGTTAAACACAACTTTGATTTCAAACGAAGTGCCAATAGCGCGATCCGTATTGCCGCATAAATTGCATTTAATCTCGCGACTTGAACTAATATTTTGTAATTTGGGGAACAAATTTTGGATTGAATCGCCCTATTTTCAATATTCGGAACTAATTTGGAAAGAAAGTCTGACGATAATGTATATAGGCCATCTACGAGGCAACATTAGGGTAGGATTGAGACCTTATGAAATTTTATGTATAAAGCCTTCTGTAGACTTTCCCCCATCAGTTGTTGGCTTTTTTCATCATTTTCAGCTGAAAATTTTGATATTGGAGCGATAGATACTTGATTAGATTTTCAAAGCTTGTCATGATGTAAAAAAACATTTACTATTTTCCATTCTTCATTATTATATAGGTTTATTAAAGGTCGTTTATTATTTTTAGCGAAAATGTTTTCTACTAACTATTTTCTTCCAACTTCTGCCAACTTGCGACTTCACGACATTTTTTTTTAATGTCGTGATATTCATTATAAATATATATGTTTATATTGTCCGCTTTGTGTTCTAATGGTAGCGCAGTTGCCTGTCATACAGGAAGTCTCAGGTTTAATTCCCGACGTGATTAACATGAAATATTTATTCAAAAAGGTGTTTTACATTAAACTATTTTAAAGTCCCTGGGCTAGCAAAAAATATCACAATAAACTCTTGTTGGTGTACCAATGTAGTGTTCTTTTTATCGTTAGGCGTAAAAAGGAAATGATCATGATTATGAATCTGTTAACGTTAACAAATCATAGTAATTTTTTGATTGGCCTACTACTTTTTTCACACATAAATAATTTAAAACCAAAAAAAAAGTGAAATCTATCGTATACATTTTTATAAAACCTTTAAGTTACCAAATGCTAATTCTTAATGGAAGTTCATTGTAATTTATTTTAGAAAATAAAAGACGAGTGATACTTTAATACACAAATTTGATATAACCAATGATCGGTTTCATCGCTTCAAGACTGGTATCTTGATTAAGAAATTCAATGTATTTATACAAAACAAAGATAAGGATAGAGAATTCAAAATTATATGAGAATAAATTGAGTTATATTATTTTTGTCTTAGGATTAGGATCATTAACAAAGTGTTTCGGGTTAACTAATGAGTTTTTGTTTTTCAGAAATCATAATTGACAGAAATTAGACTCATGAAGTATGGGACAATTAAGAATAATATATGTATATACAATACTTAAACTCATTAGAAATATCATAGTATCAACTCATTAGTTAACCTGAATCACTTTGTTTATGATCCTTTTGACAAAAGTATTTTAATTTAATTTACTCTTAATTAATTTTAATTCTCTATCCTTACCTCTGTTTTGTATAAATACATTGAATTTCTTAATAAAGATACCAGTCTCGAAGATGTCGTGAAAGCGATGAAACCTGTCACTGGATATTCCAAAGTTGTGGGTTAAAGTATCGCTCGTCTTTCATTTTCTATAATAAAATATATTTTTATTGCACTATGCCTGATTTGAGACATTTCTAATTTGAACATTTATGTTTTAAAAAAATCCGTACCTCAGAGGCAGACTGATGCAAATCCAAACGTCAAATGTTCAACAATAGCCTCAAGAATCTACTTTCTCTAAGTGATTACTAATAATTCAAAACATTTATTTTTATTTTCAGTATCTAAATACATTGGTTCTTTTATTATAAGACTTATGTTTCTTCAAAATCAATAGGTGTGATAATAAACTTTATACGAAAATCGAAATGTCATTTCATGAAATTCTGGATTTGCATCCGTCTGCCTCTGAGGTACATAAATAAAGTTCACAGTACAAATTCCTTTTACATTACACTTTTGAGGTTTTTTCTAAAATGGTTCGCACAGTATAGTAAATTATACATTTATCAATTACTTTAAGTTACAGAATAGAAAATAAATTGGAATTTATAAAATATCGTCGGGTTTCTGGCACAAGTTGGTAACTAAATTTTTTTGGAAAATGGGATGTCTTCATAAATGGCATCCAATCATCATTGTTTAGAAAGTAAATAAAAATATTTAACATTTTATAAATACAAAAAATTATATATTATAAAATTTTATTTTCAATTTTATTTGAATTATTCATTTAGGATGAGGTTTTAACTTTAAAAGTGCAATTTCACACACCTACTGAAATGTTATTACCAACTTGTGCCAGAAACCCGACGATATACATTAAATTACAGCATATTACAACAGAGATGAAGAACACTTTAGAGAAGGTTATATATAAGTCTAGGTATCTACAGGGCTTATGACCTGTCATTGGCTGGTTTAAGTGGCCACTTTACACATTGTGTAACATTCACCATTCTGCCCATATTTGAACATCTTTATTCCTTCAATTCTGTCATCTGTAGAAGTTTGTGAAGTGAAAGAGCTGAAACCTTTATTTGTGCGGGTGAGATTTATCTAATTGAATTATTTCACTTACATACTAGGCAACGCCTGAAAATTATATTTTTTTCAATTTCGATACATCTTCACGAACCAGGTGGATTTATCAACAATATTTTGAGTTTGTCCAAATTTTTGTAGAAAAGATCTGGATTCAACTCCTTGGGGAGCTGTCCACTTAAACCAGCCAATGACAGGTCATAAGCCCTGTGGATGCCTAGACTTATATATTACTTTATTTAAAGTATTTTTCATCTCTGTTGTAATATGTTAATATTCACAGCTCCTCGGGGATTTGAATCCAGTCCTTATCTACAAAAATTTGGACAAACTCAAAATATTGTTGTTAAATTAAAAATTACACATAACTTTAAAGATTTAAAAATAAACCAAAACTAAACTTGTAATAATGAAAAGTTAAAGTTTGGTTATAACTGTAGCAAAATTAATTTATAATATTTTGCAAGTCCTTGTTCTATATTAATTTAAGCGAAATTTCTCTCGCTGTTATTTTGATTATAATTAATCCTTTAACGTGAGCGCAGCTAAAACTTCTTTTAAAATAGATGATTTGATTCAAAGTTAATCAGGTTTATAGATAAGATAAACGTAATTTAAGAACTGAACCTTTATCTTGTGCGGGGAGGACTTTCATTATATCCGATGCCTTGTTTCGACACAATTCTTGATAGCGGCTTATCTGCAAAATAATGCCTCAATTATTTTTAAAATGAGAAAATCTTGAGCTCGGTTTACTTTCCTTAAGGTTGTGTTATATCAGGCACCACGTGTATGGAATGTATTTAAATTTTCCCTTCAAAACGGCATTCGAACGGAAAGCTTTGTTTTTTCGCCACGTCAGAGCAGGAACTATTCCATTTTATTAGTGTTTGTTTTTTTTTCTTATCATTTCCCTATACACACCTAGTGGTGCATGTGGCATTCCAATTGCAGCGTATCTATCCTCGTTTTCAACTAGACGTACGGTAGCTGATGTTGTTACACTACATAATATTATTTATTTATTCATTCAAAATTACAAAATTAAATATTTATGAACTTATTAAGGCTTTTTAGGCTATGCCCGTATCAAGCCACAATTTATAACAATAAAAATACATAGTAAAATTAAATAGATCCAATTATTATGACATAGAATAACAATCTAGAAAAAAGGTAAATGTAATAAATAATCAAATTCCAAAGAATATAATGCAAAAAAAGATAATCAGAAATATTTTTTTAAATATAAATTATACAAATTAAGAATCACACATAATCAAATATACAAAATAGTGGTGTCATTAAAATCAACATAATAATAGTAAAATATAGTGGTATTAAAAAAAAACAAAATAAGAGTATCATTTAAATCAACAGAAAAAGAATATATATATAAAAGCATAATTGAAATGATAATTGAGATATGTATTCTAGAAACTCACTCAATACTATAGTAAGAAATAGGAGCAATAAATCATATGCCAAATAATAGTACGTACTAAATTAAATTAAACAAAAATACATAATGAGAAAAAAAAAACATAAAAATTATTATGAATTATGAGATTTTCTAAGCTTGGTAAATAAATCAATTTTATAATTCCATTTAGATCACCAGTAGCTCAATCACAAATAACTATCGACGTGCTAATAAGCGATGTGATAATAATTTCTCACCATGGTTGTTAATTGTATTTGCGATCACTATGCAACATCCGTGAACACCTAATATTAAATATCTAAAAAGTTTTGCGACGCGACGTATAATCCTGCTGCGCAATCACCTATTTGAATTTCACCGGTGTAAATATGGAAAATATTCCAAAGCTTCTATTTTGATTTATTTATTTACTTATTATTCATCATGCGCTATTGATTGCATTTAGCCAATGGTTGGCAAGCCAATATACGAGTACAAAGTGCATGTGCTTGTTAAAATGCATGTCGTGTTGGTTTTATATTTTTGTGCAACAACTATGGTGAAGGTGTATAGTGGGTTTTGCATTTTGGTTTGCATGTCGGTTTAATTGGTGTCCTGATGAAGAGACGGTTACGTCTCGAAACCGGTAGACATAGAAAAGTCGGTAAGTGGTTATATACAAATATTTGATAACATTTCGTTATATATTTATTTATGTATGTCGCTTTATTAATCCCTTAGCTCGACCCTGGAAGATTCGGGATCCCAGTTTATTGTATTATGAAGTAACCTCGACACTTGGATCCCTATATCCCACAACCTCCGTAATAAACTTTGAAGAACTGCCATACTTTTGCTCTTTCGCACTCTAAATAGTGAGAAATTTCAAACTTTTTTTCATTTAGACACCGTGGCGAGGATGAGTCGGTTAATATATTTGACGAAACTTAACAAGAAATCTCCGAGAACTACTCAACTTGATGCGGTAAGTTGTTTAATAGAAGCTTCCACACCCTCCATAAAAAAGTTTCCCGAAGGCTAGTACCAAACGAAACATAAGTTATTAATAAAAGCGCTAACTTCGGCGCTCCCTTTTAAATTTAAGATACCTACTCTTAAGTCCGTTTTGTATTTTTTTAAATTTTTTTTTCAAAAATATTTACAAAATAGTCTTAAATTAAAGTCCTGCTGAGTTGCATACATACAACTCGTCAGCAGGTTCTTATAAATTACATCGATTATTTACACTTAACCTACATTATCAATAATTTTACTTGAAAAACATTACATATTACATTATCAAAAATTAAAAACTATCACTAATACAAAAAACTTTTTTCTAATAACCATAATTTGAGCAAACTTCTCACTCCTGTATTTAACTCAGTATTTTTGGTAACATGTTAAATATTTTAGGTATACTGTATTGTAGTGTCCTTTTGCCATATTTATTGCAATATCTAAGAACAGCTAGCCCTTCCATACTAGTAAACCTGGTGTTGTAATCATGTACCAACTTGTGTTTATACTCGGAGTGCGACGCATGCTGACAAATTAATTTGTACCAAAGTAGAGCCCTAACAGATAATTTATTTACAGATTTAGACATAAATGATATTGAAACATTGTGCAAATCAGAAAACAAAAAAATAATGAGGAAGTTCGGCGCTAAGGGAAATTAGATATAATTTTTCTTTTTACACTTAATTGTACATCTAAAATGGACGAAAAAAAAATTAAATATGATTTTAATCAAAATGACCCCCTTTATAAAGTCACATGATTATTTAACCGCGAGTTTGTTATCGCCAATATTAGGAGCGGTGTTATTTGACTGTGGCAACTATTGGCGATCATGATTGCAACCGGCAACATATTTCTGGCTTCCGGGGTAGACATGTTTTTCGACGTTAAGCGTGTTTTTCTTTCCTACAAACAAATCCGATCATGTCCAACGATGCCGTAGAATACCTGCAAGTCAGTGATTCGTACAATAAACGTCAGTTAAATCCATGTTTTCTTATCTTCTTGTCAGTTATTTTTCACCGTTTAGATGTGTATTTAGATCACTCGTCGACCAGAACTCGTGACGTCGCAGGCAGTATGATTTCAATGTTTTTGTGGAGATTTTTAAAATTATAAAACTTTAAAAAAATCATAGCAATGATACTACCTATGATCCATACAAATAAAAAAAACCGCTAGACTACATTTTTTCACTTAAATTTTACACGTGTACACAAATTTTAAGTAAATATAGTAAAAAACTCCCCTCAATAAATTTTAAAATGTATACGATTTCAGTTGCGTCGGATATAAATCTATTTTAATTCCATCTGTGATTTGCAAGATCAATGAACTCGTGTCGATTAGAGGGAATAAATCAGTATCAAAAGAACACTTGCTTATTATATTTGATGTATTTCGTTAATTTACTTTGTAATAATAATGCCAATGAAAATTATTTTATTGTGTTTTTTTCAACCTAAACATTATTCAGAATAGTGAAATTTTCTCAATATTAGTTGTACAAAGAATCGTCTGTTATAGGGGCTTAATAAACTTCTCGAATCCCATTTTTCTTCGTCTAATTTCCCCTCAGCCCTCCGTCGGTTAATCCTAAGATGATTCATGGTGATATATAGCTCTCGTGTGCTGGATACTGAAGATTACCTCTAGAGGGTCCTGAACCTCCGATTGAATTTTCCTCAACACCATCTCTGATTCTCCTGGTTTTAAAGCATTTCTGTATGTGAGCTTCCGGGAAATCACTGAAAAGTAATCCGATTATTTATGGCCTATTGTGTCTCGCATTTTTATTTATTTTCTTTAGCTTTTGTCATTTTTCCTAAGTACCCATAGGCCGCGCCTATTATGCCTGACGACTTGGCACATAAGCTGGGAAAAACATTTCCTCGAATTCGAAAACTTTATTTGCCGTAGATATTATTTGTTTCCTTTGAACGGAAAATATCAACCGTTTTTGTATTCGTTTTCCATCAGAATAAACGATTTCATCGTATGTCTACAGTACATCAAAGTATAATTATTTAAATTAAAACGTTTTTTTTTTCAATATTTTATAACCAAAAGTCATTTGAAAGGATATCGAAAGATCAGAGTAAGGTATTATTAAGATACTGTATTGTTTTCAAGTATAATATTATATCGTAATGTATCTCTAACCTATCGATCGTTTAAAAATCATATCAAACTTTCATTTAAGAAATTTCGGCTTTTTAAAATGTGATAGAAATACTTAAATATGTTATTTTCGTTTACTCAAAATGTTTAATAAAAACCATTATAAAATAAATATCTACTCTAGAATCAAAATAAGAATTTTGAATCAAACAAATTTACTCTCTCCTTTGCCATATTTAGATTTTTACATACAATAAAAAAGACTAACGAGTTTTCCCAGTACATGAGTACTGTTATATTACATTATTATTCAATTAATCTTGTAATTTTCTAGTTATGTTACCCGATAAAAAAGCTAGCCACCACCTTTACAGTATACGGCATGTCGTAACATATTTTTTATACTTTTTTGTGTATTCTCTCCTAGTTTATGATTTTATGTGTATTTATTAAAATGTGTAAAAATAAGGTTTTTATATATTTGCTTAGTTGCAAAAAAACACACGTGGCACCGCGTCATTAGCTGAAGAAATAAATTGTACCTACCTTTCCTAGAAGTTTCGTTTCCGGGTACATATTAAGTTCCACAAACGCGCCGAGGGTGACATCTACCGTAATTTCTCGCAACACCTGCGTCACCAAACTTGCATATTGCCGACCCAAGTATTACTTCTAGATACGATATAAGGTTGATATGAAACGTTAAATCTTAACCCAACTTCTGTTGTATTTATATAAACTTTATATAAGGACTCAACCCTATTTTGCTTCTAATTTGACGACAACCCAGGATTACGGTGAACTTGTATTAAGAAAATTATTTATCATATGTCTTTTTTCTTATTCTTATGGAATTCGTCCTAAGGAAATTAATTCTACCAGATCGAGGAATATCCATCTACTGCTCTCAAAAACTCTGTGACGTAGAGTAAGGCGATGATGCGGTTAAAATTGGCGATTAAGTTAATGGTCTTCTAGTCACTGTAGATCGGTTAAGTAGGTACTCCACATGCAGAGTTAAACTTTTAAAAGGCTATGCTAAAAAAATATTTACAAGCAGTGATGTAACATCGTGTAACCTCAAGCAAAAGACAGAATATTCTGAAGTTCAGAAATTTGAGAAAACAAAACAGCTTTACATACAAAACATTTTTTATTTTATTTTATTTTTTTAACATAAACGGCAAATCTGCCTTTTTCAAAAATTTATAATACTATCATATTTGCCTTAACATAATAAAAAAAAAAAAAAAAACATAAATTTCCTTTTACCCAAAATTAAAAAAAAAATTAAACCTAAAAATTATACAACATATTTAATAGAAAGTTTAAACAATTCAAAAATAAATGTAAAAAAACAAATAAAATAATATATAAGATTTTTGCTCTACACATACATTTATTTTTTTACTATGACTTTAAATATGTTTCTTACTATGTATCCTGTTTTTACTTCGCATTTTACTGAGTTTTGAAATATTTATAATTAATGTTATTTACTATGTTTTCATTACATTTTTTATTGTTTAGACTTCATTTATTACTTTGTTTTTACTATGTTATTGCTTCATTTTTAGTTACATTTTTACTTTGTTTTAACTACATTTTTTACCATGTTTTAACTCTATTTTTTACTTTGTTTTTCACTTTGTTCACTATCTTTATAACTGTTTCTATATATTGATAACTATTTTTGTATATTTATTTTACTGTCTTAGAACGGGGTAAATAACCCTAGTTAGATAGTCAAAGAAACTTTGTATAAATTATAATTATGTGCATGTAATATAATATGATAATGATAATAATAATAACACACGTTACGTAACTGTTTAATTATTTCTATAATTTATAAAAATAATAATATAAATTCGGCCTGTTATAGCAAAATAAAAATCATCAATACGCCGGTCATATAACTAGCGTGCATTGCCAATAACCAACTGATTGAACGAATTTTTTCTTTTGTTTTT
Organism: Micrasema longulum; assembly: GCF_059751315.1. Lineage (NCBI taxonomy): Eukaryota > Metazoa > Arthropoda > Insecta > Trichoptera > Brachycentridae > Micrasema > Micrasema longulum. The sequence goes on from NW_028277972.1 coordinate 153,850, forward strand.
GTCTCTTTCTGCAAATACCGTGATGTACTAATGCAGTGCCATGTGCACCATTTGGTGCAGAAAGAGAATGCTGATGATATTCTGTTGATCATAATGAGAAATAGATAACTTTGAAAAAGAAAAATCATTGAACAGATATTGCTGGCGCACCGATATATTTTGGTCTTGTATTTTTGTAGTAGACTAACGGATCAGATAACAGGAGTTTGAATCGAACTATACCCCACTGAATTCCTATTTACTAGCGCAGTTATATCCTACTTCTTAAAAATAAACCCAAAATTGAAGTATTTTTTAATGAATAAAAATGCAAGTACATGATTATTGTATCAGTATAAAAAGTATAAAAAGATATGTTTTGTAACACTCATTCATTAAAAAAAATATGTTTTCATCTTGGTATGGTTTAAAATAATATTATAAATAAATTAATACCTCAACCTTCTTGAAACTCTTGTTGCCCTCGTATTTTTTTGCTACGAACATTACGAAAATAATATGAAATTGAAAAAAACTCAATGCGGCTTTATTTGCACTTCAATAGTGAGCTTCTCCTGTGGGATTTGCTCCGCGGGGCTTCTAAGAAGTTTCCTAAGAAAGTGAGTATAAGGAAAAAGAATTTCCTTGGTCCCCTGGCTTCTAGCTACTACAGCATACATTTTCTTTGAGCTACTCGGCTGTATTTTAAAATATTTATTCTGCAGAGGTTTTTTCCAAAAACAAAAAGGTGTAATTTATATTTAGCGGGAGGGATTTGAGTGCAAAACTCCTTGATGATTTTCCAAATGTTTGTTGTTTACCGTATTGATCTGCCATAAATATATATTTTTAAATTATTATTATGTTTCTGATCCTTTATAATATTTGTGGTGATATACTCGTGTGCCTGTGTTAACTGATTACTCGTCTCAACTCAACACAGAACTTTTAGTCCCATGGAGTTAGGACTTGTGTCTCAAAAAATGTGTAATAAACTGTTTATAAGTAAATTAATAAATAAATAAAAATACATAAATAAATTATTCGGTTTTGTGTTTTCCCGAATGTATTTCTTATATGCTTTTCGGATAAATAAAAATATATTCCAACAATATTTTGAGTTTGCCCAAATTTTTGTAGACAAGGACTGGATTCAACTCCCTGTGGAGCTGTTAATATTAACATATTACTACAGAAATAAAGAGATGAAAAAACAGGCGAGATATAGAATATAGAAGTCTAGATGCCTAGATGCCTAGACTTCTATATTACCTTCTCTAAGATGTTCTTCATCTCTGTTGTAATATGTTAATATTAACAGCTTCACAGGGAGTTGAATCCAGTCCTTGTCTACAAAAATTTGGACAAACTCAAAATATCTGTTGTAATATGTTAATATTAACAGCTCCCCGGGGAGTTGAATCCAGTCCTTGTCTACAAAACTTTGGACAAACTCAAAATATTGTTGATAAATCTAACTGATCCATGAAGAAGAATAGAAATTGAAAAAAAAAAATTCAGGCGTTGCCTAGTATGTAGGTGAAATAATTCAATTAGATGAATCTCATTCGCATAAATAAAGGTTTCAGCTCTTTAACTTCACAAACATCAACAAATGAAAGAAGTAAAGGATTATAGATGTTCAAATGTGGCAGAATAGTGAATGTTACATAGTGTGTACAATGGCCATTTGAACCAGCCAATGACAGGTCATAAGCCCTGTAGATGCCTAGACTTCTATATCACCTTCTCTAAAATGTTCTTCATCTGTGTTGAAACATGTTAAAATATATTCTGTTCAATGTAAACTGTTTAGCTGTAAATCATTCAAATAAATAATCGCTTTTTTAGATCTAAATTCGTTGCAACAGAGAAGGTTCGGCCAGATGAATCTCACCTACATGATCAAGGTTTTGGCTCTTGTACTTCACAAAAAAATAACAGATGGAAGAGTTGAGGAAGTTTGAATGCTTGAACATGGGCAGAATGGTGAACTGTCTGTTATGTTTGCACCTAAATCAGCCAGTGACAGGACATAAGCCATGTAAATGTCTAGACTTCATTCACTATCGGTTTTTTTTTATTGCGTTGGTACACCAACCACAGAGAATTTTTTTTATTTACATGATATTATAGTTTATTTTTATTGATGATATTTAGAGGAATTGGAAATCTTACCTATGATAATGATGACCCTAAATACTTAATTAAAAGTTCTTATAATTACAACATAATCAATTAGAAAAACACGATCGTGTCGGCTTACTATACATTATATGGACGGATGAAGCAAATTATGCGCGTGGAAGATTATTATATTTTAGTTATTTTATTTATTTTTTTTTATTTAATAGCATAATTATAAATTTTTACAATTTAAAAAAAAATTCACTTGTTATATTTTTACTAAAACTAAAATCCCACCAAGCCACTTTTTGTAGCTTGGTGGTTCTTGCTCATTTTTGTGACATGAAGGTAAGATAATCAGTGATAAGTCTATTGCTTCAGATACCTGTCCCTGATTCTGAAAGTTTCTAGTGGATAAACTCCTTTTAAAATTAATGCATTACTGCTAACGCTGCGCTGACCATTATTAGACTACGAGTCGAATTAAGGGAATTTGTTTTTTTTTTATGTAATACGTTTTCGCGTTTTTTATGATTTACCCAAATATTTCAATTTCAGGACTATTATCTTTTAGTCGTAAATAACCGTGTTAGAAAATTAGAACCAAGTCAGAGCAGAGCACGGTTTGAATCTCGGACCTCCTGATCCGGAGTCCACGACACTATCCATGGGAACGCAGGCCGTCTCAATCGTGAGATTACAAGAAAAGAAAAAAAAGAAGAGATTACGTGAAAAACTTATATAAGAGGAAATGAATGATTCCTTGTCACATATATTTGTAATATGTAGTGATAATAAACATTTCACTACCTCATTTAAAGATTTATTGAAATTTCAAAGAAAAGTTGTACATTTGGTAAGATAAAGCCTTTGAAAGTATAGGAAAAGCATCGTATTTCTGTATGCGTATATATTTGGATTTTTCTTTCTTCAATCAATTTACCTGTATTAGATGAGCGTCTTCATTCGATTGACATTTCCCTACATCGTAAGTACGCAAAATGTAAAAGGATAGACATTTCAAAAGAGAAATTTAGTTATTTTTAAAGCTGTTTGGGGTTGTGCTTTCGCGTGTTCTTGGAAGGGAATCAGCTTGTTTCGTCACCCTTGACACATTAGGGGTGGGATCTTTCAATGAAGATTGATTGACGTCGATAACACCCCAGCTTTATTATAGACCTCCAGCTGCTGAATTATAAGGTAGTAAATTTATCTACCAGTGTTATCAGCTATCGAATAATCATTTTATAAGCCAATACACATAGATGTTGAGAAAATAGAATCTCTGTAAGAGCATGTTTTTAAAAAAAACTACTGCTTTTACTACCATCACGCCATTTCCCAGTAGTGGTAAGCAGAGAGAATGGACCACCACACACGCCATTTTTTAAATAATCTTATGTGGGCCACACAAAAGCACTTATTCAATAAAATTCTAAATAATTGAAGCTTTTCTCATTTATTTTTGTAAGTATGTGTATTATATATGGTGTAGTATACGTATTAAGGACTTCTGCTCTACTTGAAATTGGATACAAAAATGTTTTCTTACGCGCGGTAAAAATAAGAACATTTAATCATACGGCAAAGTTTCTTGAAAATGCACCATTTTTTTCTTATGTATTTTAATAAAAATGAACAACTTTGAACGACGTCACTAGTTCATATGATTCAACCAATGATAAGAGAGTTGTGAAACATTTGCGGTTTACGGTGAGACAACGGACCAATCGGCAGAATAGACCGAGAAGAATCAGAAGAGAACTTGAGACGTCACACGCGAAGTAATTTCAGAAATACAAAACTTTGAAAATCATACCGAAAATACGATACATGTAAAAAAAAAATTCCAGGAACCACTGAATTTCCTCATTGATAGGTTAGTGTTTTTGTTATATTTTTTTTATATATCATATCAGCATTGTACTCTTTGCACATTTAAAAAAAAATAAAGTATGTAGGACGTAGTATTTTTTAGATAATGGAAGTCAGCCTCTATGGCGTAATCGTTACGACTCTTGTCTCTCACACGGAAGGTTCCGGGTTCGATTCCCGGTGAGAACTCAAAAATTATGTGTGATTATTCTTAAACCTGGGTATTCTGTGTTGTAATTCACCACTGTAATTTGGTCTTCTAGCCTGTTGTAAATCAAATAATTTTTCAAAAAATTATAATTACAATAATAACCTTTGTATGGGTAGTAAAATCTAAACTAAATTCGTGTCATTTATTGTTTTCAATAAACGCAACTAGTGGAACTAAAACTAAATTATATTGATATTTTCATTATCAATTTTGCTTGTTCAAATATGAATGTTCTATTTTTAATCCGATTTTATTATGTTTTTAAATATGGCAATTATTAATATTATGCTGTTTTTTTTAATTTTTTTAATATACTATTGACTTTTCATATTTACAGGGGTCGGCACTTGAAGTGTTGTCCATCGATAATTCTGTAATTCTGTCAATTGTGATTTTTTAATTTAAAAACGTCAGTATATCGTAAAAACATTTCAACTTAAAGCGAGCGTCATTTAGTAGTTACCGCGGCCCAAACCATCACTGATGCAGGCGCTGGTTTTTGCAGAGCAGTTCACAAATTGTCTTTTAATATGCACTGTAGCGATACACGATCGTACAAAAAATTTCATCGGAAAAAAAATTTCATCAGAAAAGACCAAATTTTCTAGCTCGCCACCAACGTGCAAGTGTTTTAACACCTTTGCTTTTGCTAGGTGAATTGCCTTTTGTGCAAGCGTTAAATCTTGCACTTTTTGTATTTTGTAGGGCTTCAATCCTAGTTCATTTTTTAATATGCGCCTCATACTACGACCAGACATATTGAGATTTTTCGCCAATTAAACTGCGCTTTGTCGTTGATTACGTTGAATTCTGGCCTTCACCTTTCCATTTCTGTCAATGTTTCTGTTTTTGGATGTCCACCTCCATGGTGTTTTTTATGTTACCAGTATCATTGTAACGTGAAATGGTCCGATACACAAACATTTTGTTCACATGTAAATGTCGTATCTCATTAATAATGTCTGGTTGCAATTTTCCAGCTAAATACAGAGCAATAACACTGTTTAGTTTGAATTCCATTTTGTTACCTTTTTTTAACTGTGACGTAAAACTATATGCTTTGGTAGAATTATTAACGATATAATAGACTGACACGTGCCAAAGCAGCGTGAAGTTGGTAACACTTTGAGCGCCTACCCCGTACATTGAATAAATTAAAACATCGTAAAATTACATTTATTTAGTTTTTCTACGGACATTATTTTTTGGTGAGACTGCATTTTAGTTGTAGTTAATAATTATTAATTTTCAATAAGCTAAAACACTTAATTTAGTTTTATTCACTTGTCTATATAACATATTTAAGGTTCATACAGTAGACACTCTTTATAAAATAAATTCAATTATACAAATTTATAAAGAAGACAAAATAAAATAATTTGAAATTAATGAGTCACTTAGATACCAAAGTAATATTAAAATTCCTAAATTCCACACTACTCATGGTCAAAATAGCTTTGTCTTCAAAGGTGTAAAAAATTAAAATAATCTCCCCAGTGAACTCAAAATAATATATCAATAAATAAATTTAAAGTATATCTAAAAAAAAATTTTGAACACGTGTAAAAACTGCATTAAATGTTAATAAGTATGAATATATCATTATTTTATGTTTTTTTCTTTATATTTTCTATGTTTTTTTTTCTCATATACTCGTTTATTCAGAATTATATAAACTCTTAATAAATAAACAACTACAACGGTGTTAGTCACTCTCCAAGCACAAGAGTTAGTCTCTTTTTTTGGAGAGTTACAGTGATAACATTTACTAGATGTACGTATCAATAATTTTCACCAGCGATCGGGTTTCGTCGTGACGGACATCCTAAAACATATAAATTAGACCCATGTCTAGGAAAATGGGAAAATATGTGAGACTGTCTATTAGATAAAGGACTCGATTATTATGAGTCACCCCCTTATTGAACATTTAATCAATTATCCTGGATAGTATAACAATCATATTCTTTTGTTACAAAATGAATTTCGTTTTTACCGCCCCGAACTGACACGGCAGTCTTTATGAGTTTATTGTGCTAACTAAAAGCTGGTTTCAAACGAAAATCTTAATGCATTTTGAGTATGAGCAGTACAGTTGCGTATTTTCATAATTAACTTAATAAAAGTTTGTAATAAAATGATTCATTTCTCCTTTAATTAATTATCTGTATGTTAATATAATCTCCGTTAGTTAATATAAGGGTTGATGGATAAAATAGGCTGTGACAAGCAACAACATTAGATATATTATTAATAACTTTTTTCCGTGTTCGGGCAGAATAAACAATATGGTTGTCGTCTTGTCAAATGTTTTTTTTACACACTTTACACTATGTAATATATTTACCATTCGTGTGTCCCTATCGTCTTATTTTTTTTATTTATTATTTACAAACTACACACTATTATAACAAGAACAAGAACCATCCAAAAACTCTTAAAAACTCCAGTTTTAACTGCTGTTTCGGACGTGCCATCTATGTTTTTTTCTGTTTTTTAGTTTTCAAAAGTTTTAATCAATATTTCAGTAAATACACATAGATTTTAAAAAAAACACTGTAATTAAAAATGGTAATTCATTATTGAAAAGCAACACTAAAATATTTTGATTTGGGGATTGAAGTCTTGAAATTGAGTCGAATTTCATCTTTCCTGAACATTTTTGAAAATTACAGATGGTCCCTTCTGCCATCTGACTACCGAAATATGATAACTGTTTTTGAAAAATGCAAATTAATTCCGACACAGAAAATTTTATTCAGATAAAAAAAGGAACCAGGCATTATTATCCTGCAAGTTGTCTTTTTCGCACACTGTTTGGGAAATATTTGCGAGAGTGAGAGAAAAACAATGATCAAATAGTCCGCCTAGTAATGTACTGGTTAGCGCGTTCATGATAGAGGTTTAAGGTTTGGTGCCCGGTAGGGTCGACATGAAGTCCTTATTTTAAAATATATTTCATACTCTCTGGGTCTGTTTTACAATGTAACGTCAACAGAGTTTTCTTCAATTGTCTATAATTCAAATTCTATTTATCTGTAAAAAAAAAATTGAATATTCATATTTGTAAATTTGTTGCAACAGAGAGGGAAAACATTGAGACGGGAATATGGGAGCCTAGGCATTTACAGGGCTTATGACCTGTCATTAGCTGGTTTAAGTGGCTACTTTATACACTGTGTAACATTCACTACTCTGCCTATGTTTGAATTTCCACATTTCCTCAACTCTTCCGTCTGTTGACTAAAAGGAGAAGTATACAAAATTGAAAAATTGTTTTTAGGCGTTGCCTAGTAGACGAATTGGTTAAGCCGGATGAATCTCACCCGCATGATAAAGGTTTCAGCTCTTTTACTTCACAAAAGTCAAAAGGTGGAAGAGTTGAGAAAATATAGATGTTCAATCATTGTCAGAATGATGAATTTTACCCAGTGTGTAAAGTGACCACTTAAACCAGCCAATGACAGGTCATAAGGCCTGTAAATGCCTAGACTCCCATATTCCGTTCTCAAAAATGTTTTTCCTCTCTGTTGCAACAAATTTAAATATGAACAACTCCCTATGGAGAAAATCCAGCCAGTCTGCAAGCATTTGGACCTACTCAAAACATTGTTGGATTCATATATGTGTTTCAAACATGTTTATTTACTGGTTAGCATATACGGAAATTCGATTTTAGTTTATATACAATTTAGGATAACTCTGTACCCTCCTGTTGTAATTGGGGCCCTGGGTGGTATTTATCAGTTCAGTTCAGTTCAGTTCCGAAATACGTCGTTTATTAGCAAAAATAATTCAAGTACTCGCAATACAATATTTAAAAATATGATTGTTTGACATGTAAAAATTGCAAGAAAATATTCTTAGCAGTTTCACTAGACACAAATTTTTTTGTCCTAAACATACGTATTTAATATATAACTTTTACTTGCTTTTGTATGTATTACAAATGATCTCTGATACGCTGCAATTGAAGTATCTACATAGTAAAACAGAGATGAAGTACATTTTATAGAAGTCTGGGCATTTACTGGGCGTACGACCTGTCGTCAGCTGGTTTAAGTGCTCACTTTACACACTTTGATCGCTCTCCATTTGTGCAAACATTCCTTTTTCTTTAATTCTTCCATCTGTTGATTTTTATAAAGTTAAAGAGCTCACTGGTGAATTTAATCTGACTGAATTATTTCACCTGCTGGGCTACGCTTGTAAATATTAATCAGTTTCCACACTTCTTGAAAAAGCTATTTTTATCAACAATATTTTTTAGTTTGTCAGAATTGTTGAAGATAAGGGCTTGATTTAACCTTCTAGGGAGATTAAAAATCCAGTCCTTGTCTACAAACATTTCTACGAACTCAAAATATTATTGTTTGCCTACATATTGATAAAATGGCCATAATTTGCGATGGTTTAGTTATAACTAGGTATTCTATTAATATTAAAATGGCACAATAAAATTTAAAAAATTAATGCATTTTCTCGTAAAAATGACAATTAAGTTGACAATCTAATTTGTACTCTTATGACAAACATAGAACACACTTTAACTATGTAGCGGCATATTATTTATATCAAACCAAGAAAATTTTAACACACTAACCATGTTACGAAATAAATCTTTAAGAATTATTTTGAAATATAACCGATACATATTTGATGTTAAATGAATTAAAAGTATTAATATATATATCCAAAGAATATTTTACAGTATGATGATATTTGTGTGTAATACTAAAATTTTTTAAAAAAACACAGATTTTTGGAAAAAAATATTAAAGCCAACATAAACATGATCACAATACCAGAAAAAGGGTAAAAAACCTACTCTCATTTAGAAAAAAGGCGAAGTCACAAAATTTAATTTTAATTAAGGCAGTTAAAAAATATTATGATATGGGAAAAAACATTTACGAAGAAAAAAAAATCAAAATTCAATCAAAAGCTTAAGAAATACTCGTATATGTTTAACAAATTATAAACTAAATAAATGTACATTGTCATTATTAGAGAAGATAGGGGAATATGTTTATGTGAGCCCTATTTCAAGACACAAAATATTTTTTGAAAACTGTGTATGTAAAAAAAATTGGCTTAAAGTGTCTGCTTTTAGTGTTATGAATTTTAGTTGTTCAATTTATTCAATAAGTTAAATGGTTAATTACATTAAAAGGGATTAGATTTAACCAAACCTTTGTCGATCAATACTAACATTATTTGCTTTCAATTTATCTCAAAATTATCCTTAAACTCCATTATTTCATGCCAGCTTCCACATCAACATGATTAAATTTATGAAAACGTTATCTCGCTAGGCTCGATTTGATCAATCCTTTCTGTGAATTTTGTAATACATATTGGAAAACCAAAAATCAAAGCTCCTTGAATAATAATGTAATATTTTGCCTTGGATTATTAATTTTACAAGATTTAATTAATGTATTTGTTGAGGTAACGTACTTACATAATATGTATGTCAATAGCCCTCAAAATTATTTAGTTGAGAATTACCGATACATATATTTATTTAGAAAATTTAATTTTACTATAAAGACAATTGAAAATGACTCTCTTAACTTCGTATAATACAAGCTCCAGTTGCTTATAAATGTGAAACATCCGTTACTGTCCTCAAAATACCAAAAATATCATTCGAATCAAAAACGCATTTCAAAAATTAATTTGGGACTCGCAATTTGACAAATGCCAGACAATTGCTGTGACAGTTGAAATTATATCCCTGTGGGTCGTATTTGTATATTGATTGCGCTCAAATCATTTAGGCTGTCACTATTTCATCCCAAATCCACATCTCGCCCTACCAGGAGAGCAGAACCAACTGACAATCACTGCCTGATCAACTGATCAACTATTCACCGGTGTACATCTGGGTAATCGTCTATGCACTGAGACAAACCATGAACGATTTAGCCCTATGTTTTCCTGGTACCCAATCTGGACTGCACATTTTGGGGACAGTAAATTGTATATTTCCAGCTCTCTCTTACCCCTCTCGGGAGCCCACCCTTCTCTACCACATCACCTGAACAATCTACCTCCCCGAGACTAATGGACCACCCGTAGTAATGAACAATGCACGCTGTAGAAATAAGAGATGCACCAGACACCAATTATTCTGAAATGGCACACGATTTTTGACTCGAGAAAAACTTTTACGTGTTTGGTCTGATAAGACTATGCATGTACTAAATTTTTTTTCTGAAGAAAGTTAGTAAAGTACGAAAAAGTAAGGGAATCGTAAAATTCAGCAATTTTAAAAACGCCTTTTTATATTGCGCCATTAAAAAAAAACATTTGGTATCTGATAAAAAATATTCCTTCTTAAATTTTTTTTTATAATTTATGTTTTACCTAAAGATAACGCCTCTCGAAATTTAGACCAAATTTAGGTACATTAGTGCTCATGTAAAGACAAAGTATTGTAGCAATATTATTGTTCTAATAATTCAAAGATAGTAAAAAACGAGGAGAACAACTTTTAAAATTTTGTTTGATGAACAGAAATACATGAAAAGAAAGAAATGCATACAAGCATTTTAAATAGCACGAATTTTGTAAACAGTATTTTTATCAAATTCTAGACCTTCAATAACCGTTTAAGAAAAATAAAAAATAAAATGAGTATTTTACTTCAAGTCCTCTTTAATGTTTATTTTCTTTATTTTAAGAATAATATTTTGATTGTAAATATTAATTTAGTTTCTACAATACATTTTCTGCAAAATTTTAATCGGCCATTCGACGGCATTTTATTTTTTTACGCAGCTTTGCGTCAGGTTTTACGCTTCGGGCTAAAACTTCTAGTATCAATACAAGTTTGAATCTCAAGACTTTTCGAGTCTAATCGATACTAACGGTAATTCGTATATAAAATACTGAATAGGGGTCGTTCTCAATTTTAACGATCTTTGCGCGTCTGCCTGTGAGAATGTATTTAATTGTAACTGCAGAGTTCGGAAAATAGATTACAGTAAACAAAGTGTTACATCAAAAATAGTTTTTATTAGCTTTTTTGAAAACAGTCTCAAAAATACTTTACGTCTGAATACTCTACCAAACTGCGAGTTCCGTCACCTCCCTGTCAAGTTAAACGTAGATATAAGTAAATAATTTTTTATACGTAAACGATTTCCTATATTATATGGACTAGACAGGTTTTAAACAGATTACATTCAAAATTGTATTAATCTAAATTCACTATTAACAAAGTTAGAAAAGCAAAAGTTAGCGTCCGCGGAACATATTTATCTAATTTACTCGAACAGAACCAAGATACGACGATATGTATCGAAATGATATTATCCAGCGCTCACCATTCATTGCGTATGATACTCTTTTTTTAACAACTGTAGAGGAAGCGTTCCTAGTTTGTAATAATCAGATAAATTACGCGCTAGCAACGCGTTATCTACCCCCTAGAGAGCGTTTAAAGTAGCACTGCTGGTCTCCAAATTTTGATACTAGCATCTAGAGTCTCGATATTGAAAATGTCTCGAGACACGAAATTTCCCCCTTTCGTTAAACGTTTGTTCAACGAACGGCCTAGCCATTCAGTTGAATGCCTGCATTAATGAACAACCTCGCCGCTCAGTGAAGTGGCTGATTTAACTATTTGGTTGCGACATATGCACACATACTTTCATACACATATATACGAGTAAAATATAAATATTTCAATTTGAAAATATAAAAAAAGGAACATATTTTGCTAGCAATTGAGCTTAAGTTATCAAGAACATCTCTTTCCGTGACCCACTTTTTATCATATTTTCAAAAGGCGTAATTGGTTAAGCTTCTTATGTCTCTCACATTATTAGTATATACATTATCATATTGAGCTATAATAATACTGAAGATTTATATTATAGCTTGTAAATAGCACATTATGTATCTTTATAGGTCAACTCCGTTATTCAGTTCGAAGGTGTGATTTATTTCTATACTCTCGTAAAATAGTACCTACGTCAAGCATAAGTGAAATATACTTCTTACCGAAGTCAAATTGGATTTCTTTCTTTTCAGTTATCCAGTAAAATTGAACAAAGAAAAGCCGAAAAACTTTTAAATTCCCTTTTTCCTCCATCTTAGTACAATCCGTATAAGGAGGCGCCAGATTTTACAATAAATCAGCTCAATCATGTTGTGTGGAAACCGTATTTTCAGAATTTTCCGTTATTTTCTGAGTCATCCGACTAATATATTTTTTTACGTGAGATGTTGAGTTGGCTAATATTTATTACAACAGACAGGAAATATGGAAAACAAGGTATTTACAGGGCTTACAATCTGTCATTGGCTGATTTAAGTGGCCAATTTGCACACTGCGTAACATTCACCGATGATAGGTCATAAGCCCTGTAAATGCCTTGACTTTAGTATTCTCTTTGCGAAAATGTTTTCCTTACCCGCTTCAATATTATGATTTTTGTAACTTCCTAGGGAATGAAATCCAACCCTGTCTACAAACAGTTTGCACACTATATACCGCACTCAGCATTTGAGAACATAAGCCTCCTTGGCGGTGTCCACAAACACGGAAAAATTGCTCGTTGCCGAACGAGAAAAGCTGCTCGAAGAAACTCTCTGTAATCTGGTAGCCTTAGCATCTTTATGCTGAAAGGTTATCCAAAAGTGCATAATATGCACTTTATTGAGTTGAGGAAAAAAAGAAAAATGAATTCCTCTTCGAGTTGGGCTAAATTGATTGATTCAATTCGCCGAAACTATTATAAAACAAAAAAAAAAGGTCTTTTTTTTGGAGCCTCTGGATCAGTATATCTGACAGGACCTATAACAGGGCCACGGATTGTAACAAGGAGCTCCGTTCGGTAATGATAGAGGAGGAAATGGACACGAACGCAAAATGTGTTCAGAAGATTGATTAGGATATCCGCAGCAGCACGAAGGGGAATCAACAATATTAAAAACAAATAATTTTTCATTAAAATTACAATGACCTGATAAAAACTGCGTATTACAGTGATCGGGGATAACGCAAGAAGATTTTAAGCGCTGGCGGATTGAAGAAAAAAATAAAGGTAGCTCTGTCTGCAGGGGAAGATTCCATCGCAATTGCGAAACATCAAGAAACTATTTCAAACCATTTCCTTTTAGGGCCAGTTTCAGCAAATGAAGTTCAGTTTAAAAATCTTTAAGCTCCAATAATTGTTGCCTTTAGGTCAAAATAACACCTTAATTCGTGTAACAAAAATAATCTAGATACGTTGCTATTATAGCATCAATGCAGCGTCCTATGAACCACTGGGTGCTGATAGAGAAATGGTAATGATAATGAAATAAATCCAAAATGAAAGTACCAGCATACTGCAAGTTCAATAGAAACGCGTGCCGTCATGTTCAATCCACCAACGCATGTTTTTTTTTCGAATCAGCCTACCCTTGGGCAGACATAGCCTGCTCGTAGGGACCATCCCTTGATCGCAGTCAGAGCACGTACATTACCCGCCCTGTCACGTGACGTCAACCCCCCATGGCAACAATTGCACCCCCAACTCCCCGTGGTAGACCCTTGAACAGACACCCTTGTCGCGAGACCACTAGACACCGCAGTCTGATGATGTACCTGCAAAAATGGATAAAAAATATACATTTTACGTAACTCCGAATAACTTTCTCATTATATGTTACATTTTTCTATAAGATTAAAACGTTATTTAGTTTTGATCAATTTTATTTGTTATCTTTTACCATTGGCCGGATTTTGCTGTGACAACACGTCGTCAGACTGGTGGACTAAATAACAATTTATTGATAGAAGAAAAAGCAGGGGTTTTTAATCGTGATGTCATATAATTAGGTAAGAGGATGATTTTGAATAGTTAAATAATTATGGAAATTGACGGGTTTACATTAAATGCATGCAATTTTTTTAAGAAAAATGAATTGTGGAAGTTCATTGTAATTTAGTATAGAAATAAAAGCCGAGTGATACTTAAATTCACAAATTTGGAATAACCAGTGATCGGTTTCATCGCTTTAACGATATCTTCGAGACTATTATCATTATTATAGAATTAAAAGTATTTACCTTTACAAAATCATCTACTATAGAGGAAACAAAATTATACCATATAATGGTAATTGTAATAATATACGCAAAATCGCAAAAGAAGAAAGTAAATAGTTAATAACACAATTTACTTTCTTCTTTTGCGATTTCCCAAAAAGTTGATTTTTTTAGTTGAGTCGTTTTCGTCGATATCAGCGATCATTTCAAATATTTCACAGAAACCTTACCAAGATTCGAGACCTCTGAATGGTCAGAAAACGCAATAACCAGTAGACGGCGAAGCGGGTTAATCTCAACTCGATTTCCTTTTCCAGAATTTCTCCTAAAAAAAACATGTTTTATAAAAATATAAAATGATTATTATTGTTTTCAACTCCTTCTTTTCAACACCAATTGACAAGATCTTTTATATATTATTATTGCAGTAAATCGTTCCGCCCCCAATGTCTTATCTCCTATTTCTTCCGCTTGTACTAACACCCTATCGATTTTTCCGCCTTTTCATAGAATATATCTCTTCCTCCATAAATATGACGATATCTTTTAAAGGACGCACGAACTTTCAGCAATAAAATTTATTTTCTCGAGTTTCACTTTTTATTTGACTTAAAAAGTATCATTTTGTTTTACAGTCGATTCAATCAAATTCTATCATCAAAATTTTAAAGCCCCTTTTTAACTTGCTTAAAAAGTTTTACTTGCGTTTGAAATGACGGAAAAAATTCTGAAACCTAATAATAACAAAACACAAGCAGGTTTTTGCTTAGCATTTACATTTTCTTATCATTTAACTCTGTTTACATTCAAATTAATGAATTTTCTTAATTACCATTACCTACACGTAAGACCGATCACGTAACTCTAGTGTAATTTATTGCATAGACAACGCTGCACCCATTTAAACAATCTAGTTCTCATTGTTTTATTAGTTTATTTCATGAATTTCAAAATAATGTATATAAGATGTAAGAGTATATAAAATAATTTTATTTGTACTTTTCAATTATCGTATCGTAGAAAAAATTGCAATTTATTCGTTGTTAGAATTTCACAACTGTTGTTATATACACAAATATATAAATACCTATTGCAATTTTTTAACATATTATTTCTAAATGTTTTAATCGGATCCACCGCTGGAGTAAATAATACGCCACCTGCTTATAGAGTTGCCCATACGAACAAAAACCATTATATGGATATCAATCATGAAGTTAACAACAGTTAACAGAAATACAACGGGCCGTAGGTACTCAGATCGAGACTTGCAAGCGAAAACCGAAACCGTCCGTTTAACGTTTGCTGTTAAACCAAATATTTGTAACGCTTTTGTTCCATGCAATATAGCAAAAAGGTTTTTCAATGAACGGGTAGCGAATTATTACTCTGAGGGTCCGCATGACAAACTTAATCACGTTTCAATCTGTGATAACTAACAACCCTTCATCCCTTATATAATAACCGAACTCATAAGTACCATCATGTGGGGATAATTAATAGTAAAGTGCGACCGTAAAGGGTTTACGAACGTGAAAGATTGTGTTGAATTTCCTTTATTTATAATTTTTCGCTAATTTTCACCCCTCATTTT
Organism: Micrasema longulum; assembly: GCF_059751315.1. Classification (NCBI taxonomy): domain Eukaryota; kingdom Metazoa; phylum Arthropoda; class Insecta; order Trichoptera; family Brachycentridae; genus Micrasema; species Micrasema longulum. Next base: position 169,684 of record NW_028277972.1, read on the forward strand.
TGTACCACTTAAATTTCCAAGCATCGGGGGCCTCTGTTTTGTGTAAGAAATGTTTTATCTGGAACCGAAACTCAAGACCTTTGTTTATTTACGTGAAATATAGCAAGCCCTCCGTGAACTTTTCATGTCTCATGAATAGTATCTCTTAAATATTAATTTAATTAAATTTGTCATAAATATTTATTAGACGTACCCGGTATGAATATTCACTGTATTTTGTAAAATTTAATAATAGTGAAGCGTCTATGGATAACCTAAACTTAATGTATTCACGACCTACTTTATTCGCTTATTTACTTCAGCAATAAATATGAAATTTATATTTATATTACTTAAATAAATTTCATGCCAAGAAACTTTTCTTACTTTTTATACCTATACAACGTTTTAAATTGCTATGCTATTTTTCACAATTCCAACCGACCTTCGCCTATATATAAATAATATATATAGGGGTTGGGCCTTACTCATAAACTTGGTATAATGTTACGCCTAGGCATAGTCATAAAATACGGATGGGAAGGATGGTACCCCCATCCTTATTTCACCACTATCCCTAGGCGTAACTTTATACCAGGTTTATAAGTAAGGCCCATAGAGTTTTAATGGAGTAGAAGAGCATGTTTTTTTCTCTATAAATTAAGGGGCTTACGTCTAGGCATAGTGGTAGAATAAGGATGGAAAAACCATTCCTATTCTACTTATATAATAAGGATGATATTCCCATCCTTATTCTACCACTGCCTAGGCGTAACTTTATACCAAGTTTAAGAGTACGGCTCTTTGTGTTTTACACATGTTTATTTAAGAGATAATCTAACATTATAATAAATTTATGAAAATGTACATAGTGTATATATTTTACGCGTCCATGCGGATAAATAATACAGTTTTGTATGAAATAGAACCAGGACGCCGGTCGAGTATTCGACTCGATATCTGCTCTCAGATAAAAATCCTGAATAAAAAATTCGAGTGGAGATAAGTGTGACTCGTTGTGTAGTGTTGGCACGTTCGCTTTCTATTCTTGAGGTCCTGAGTTCGATTCCTGGCAGGGTGGCCCTGGTCATGAAATATTTACTATAAAGATTTTTTAAAGTGCCGTGTTTTCTTATTCTTGGACTGGCACCTGAAGCGTAGGACTGATCACTTTACCTCCATGTAAGAGATAATCAAATGTACTGCAGTATTTTACATATATAGAATGCAGTGCCTTATTCATCACTGGGTGTGGAAAGAATAAATGATAATAATAATGATTAACTCTTTTTTTTAGTTACATTCATCCTTACAATTTACAATATCGATATGTCGCAGCCGGGTTGTCATTTTAGGCGGATTACATATTGCCTAGCCAAATAATTACAAAACGACTTCGTCTTGTAAAACGGCGGATCGACGATTAGCCATATCACATTACGGCTGACCGAACGAACAGCCGTAATGTTTTGGCCGGTTATGGATGGCGCCCGATTGTTATTTTTAGTCATTTTTTCTACAATTTAAAGCGTCACACGTCGTGGTAATTGAGTAAAAATAGCGTTTTGCAGTAAAACTATTCCACAAATATTATCAAATATCGCGATAAAATTTAAAAGAAGCTATGGTGACTATAGTTTCCGGTGAAAAACAGATATTTACTCAATACTACTGGAAGAAGAAATATACCAATAATTATTAAATTATTATTTTAAAGAAAACACCTAAGACTTTACGGTGCATGTACTTAATACCGACGGAACAATAGTTTGATGTGTTATTTATTTTATTTATTATTTTTGCAATTTCGCAACTTTGTATTTATTTTGGTATGTAAGTTTGGGTTATGTTAAGATAGGATGGGTTAGGTTACTAAAATTGTTTATTTACTAAACTTAACCCAAACTATCCTAACCTAACCTTACTTCACTTAACAAAATAAATGCATATTTTTTTAAATCTAAGATTAAAATAGCAGGAAATACAAGAAACCGAACCTAACCGCATCAATTATTCATTTCAAAACAAACGTTTTTTTAAAAAGTAAAAAATATTATTATATTGGACGCTTTCTCTAAAATATTCGCCAATTTACAAAGCGGCTAAACATGGCTCGTTGATTTGTAAAATGCCAAGTATTGCCAGTACGGTTAATTGTCGATCCGCGGTTTTACAATTCGAAGCCGTTTTATAATTTGGCTAGACAATATGTATTCTGCCTAAAATGACAATCCGACTGCGACAGGTATAAATACAAAGTATCATAATACATATTATTATCAGTATGCATAAAATCTGTAAAGGAGCTTTGTACGAATGTGCTATTAATGTAATATATAGGTAGGTGTGCCATTTATTCCGCCCTTTTCGAAACCGCTACGTAACATAATATGTTCACTAATATTAGCAATGTAAATAGCGTAACATCTTAATAATACTTTAATGTATTTATCTGAATGTATTCATCTACAAGCATTACATGTAATATCATCAATTGGTTTGAATGCATCCCACGTACAAGAGACTTAATTCTACAACATCTATTTATAACCATGAGTGATACCTCTGTAATTTCAATTGCATCCATAAATTTAAGGATTAAAATAAGGATTTGCAAAAAGAATATTATTTTCTGTAAAATAAAACCTGAATATATTACAAATATATTTTTTAATTGAAAACCCCTAAAGAAAAACCGAGGGAATAAAATCTACTTTTTGTAAGAGTTTATTATTGAGGTCCCAGATTAAATTACTGGCAAGTTCGACATGGAATATTAGTTTCCAAAGATGATTTTATACTTTAAAAATATATAATGAATCGAAGTAGCTGATAACTTTAACACAAGCGGTGTTAATAATTGCATGGTTATGGAATTAATCTTTAGGTGACTTTATAAAGGGCGTATGTTGAGTTAAGTAACCTTCGTTTGTGTCAGTACCACACTTCTTTGAAGTCGTTTGCTCTCGGCAGAGCAATCATGATCACGTAGGCAGGAGGGAAGCACGTCGTTACGATCCGCCTCCATCCCCTTCTATCTATAGTTCTTTTAGAGGCCTCCTGAAGATGGACGCCAGTTGCTTCTGTCACCAAGTCTGGCTATCTGATAGGACTTCTTCCGTGAGATCGAGTTCCCTCTACTCGTCTTTGTACCACTAATGTTTCCATATTGTCCCTTCGTCTTGTAACGTGGCCGAAGTATCTGAGAACACGTATTTGTACAGTGGAAGAATAACGCTTTTCAATACCCAGTTCTCGGATTATAAAGACATTAGTCATATGGGCCTGTCCATGATATCCGCAGCATTCCACACCAACACATTTCGAAAATTGTATATCTTTCTTCGTTCTCATTTTCTTGGGGTTCACGTTTCTGCGGCGTACAAGAATATAAATAGGAATAATAATTCGGGTTTTGCCCATGATTATTTTTGTAGACTTTGTGAAACTACGTTGTTGGCACATTACTTCTTTGAAATTCCTACTTTAAATTTCTTTGAACTTCTTATTATGCACACATAAAGTAGAGGCCATTTAAGATTTAGAAGGGGTGTACATATTTAATCTGAGAACGATTGCGATTGGGTGCAAATTGACTGTGATTCAAATACAATACACCCCACTCTACCACAACTTGGTTCCCATTTTCTAATATTTAGTTTACAACCCGTTTAAAATATTTGGGTAAATCATAAGAACGCAAATATTTCTTTACTCAAAAAAATAAATAAATGTATAATATGTAATTACTTGAATATTGTCAGCCTCGTAAAGTAGTGGTCTCGGGTTCGATTCCCGGCATGGTTGATATGACACATTTATTTGAAAATGTGTTTTTACACTAGAATATTTCATCGTCTCTGGCAGTCCAGGTACTAGTGCACCTGAAGCATAAGACTGATCATCTTACCTTCATGTAACAAAAATGATCAAGATGCGCTACGATTGTTGTACCAACGCAGTGCCCTATGCATTTTTATGTGTGTAAATGGAATGATGATGATGAATATTTGAGATTTTCCTTTTCTCTTCTTTTTTCCTTCCCACTTATACCCTTCCTCTCCACGTAGTATATTGCAGCTGTTTACTTCAATTATTTTTTTCATTTTTATTACGATTGAAATCGTTTAATTATACTTACAATATGTTCGTATTTTCCATTTATTTTCTCTAATCTAAGGTAGTAAAAAATTACTTCTATATTTACAAAATGTATATGTTTGTAAGGTCTACATATCAATAAATTATTATAATTTATTGATCGAAGATTAAGACCACAATACTAATAACTAATTCACTATTTTCCTGCAAATAACTAGATTAGATTAACAAAAGTCAAAATAAATACAAATTCCATTGTATTCAAAGTGTATTGTTATAAATTCGTTTTCCGATCAGATAGTAGGAAAATATCAGATTCCCTCTCCCTTTACATTTTCTCTCAACTTGCGGCCCTTGACTTATTGTATAAAAGGAATAATAAAATAATATATCCTTAAACATTTATCAGAGCTTTATGTGAAAAGTTGTACGTCCATCGCGTAATGCAATTTTATTTCGGCGTTCACCCTAAGGCAATAATATTCGGCCATGCAGAAATATAGCATTTTTCTTCAAAATGGCTTCGCTCCAACGAATTTGCGATTTTGTCTGCATGCGACAAGCTGCCCAAATGGTTATGCAGTTGTAGTTTCTTTATATTTTAGCTACTTTTATAAATTGTCATAAGTTAATTTTCCTTGCATGAAAACATCATCATATGCTGTTGTAAAGTGTATTTCAATTAACGTTTGAAAATATCATGATATTTATTTTTATTTATTTAATTTTACAATACGCCCAAGGGGCATTTACAAAAAATATACAGTTAAGTACAAACATAGTGCGTAAAAATTTAAAAGATAAACAATGCTTTTTTGTATACATTTAGAAACAATAAGAAGCATACTGCCATGCAAAATAAAAAGTGAAACTTTACATAGTAAAAAAGAAAAAAAATATTTTAGATGGATATAATAAAAGTAATTGAAATAAAAAGCAAATTGTAAATAACTTCTAAAGAATTCAAACAAAAAAATATATACATTTTCATATACTTATAAGTATAAAAAAAAAATGGTATCAACAAATTTTTGTTAAAAACAGATAATGAAAATTAGTTAAGAGTAAGTATATATGTGAAAATAATATAATATACGGTACACAAAAATATTTGATAAATTAATATCAGAAAGAGATAAGATAATAATAATACACATCAAAAACAGAGAAAGAATTGTATGAAAAAGAAAGTTTTATTACGACATTAATAATTTGTTTCAAACAGTGCATTTAAGAACGTTTTAAAATTGATAATTGTCGTATTAAAAATGTCTATTTCACAAGTAAATTTGTTGGCTAAGGAATGTAAACGCGGAATCGGAGAGTTTCGTGCATAGTTAGTACCCACGTATGTACTCGTAGTTGCAAACAACTCCGTACTTCTAGTGACTCGATTAGGTATTTTGAAGTTAATGAGATTTAGGAGTTCACAACAATCGAGCTCCGAATTTAAAATTTTAAATAAAAAAAGGAGGTCATTTATTTTTCTACGATCTTCTAATAAAATTAAAATTTTATTAGAAGATCGTAGTATTTGTGTAATATTTGTGTAAATATCAAAATATCCAATATATACAGGGTGTTCAGACGCCAGACGTAATAAAAATGTTGTAATAGAACATACTTACGCCAGTAAAATAAAGGTTCATCATGTTCAGTAAAATGCTAACTGTTTACGAGATATTCAAATTTTACTGGTTTTTCCCCTTGATTTCGCTTTAGGTACTTAAATTTTATTTAAAATATATAATTATTTTTTCTTATTTTCTTTTGGTATAACAATATGTTATCTTTTAGAATACTTTATTATGTACAAATAATGAGATCTGTCGCATTATCTTAAGTATTTTTAGTTCATTATTTTATTTGTGAAAATAGTGTTCCTTAACGCGCGTCCGGAATCGCCTGTTTAAATAATTATTTTAAAATCCTTGTATTTTTTTTTCACTTAAACTTATTAAATTATAAGTATTTTCGATAATGCGAATGATCCAAATTATTTTTTTGTGATGAAGTGTTAGATACTTAATTGATATGTACGAGTACAAAGAAAAAAAAATCCGTCAAATATAAGTTTAGGCAACTAAAACGAAATCAAAGGAAAGAAACAATAAAAATGAATCATCTCGAAAATAATTAACGTTTAACTGAAAATGATAGGTCTAAGGATATTTTATCATCATAATTATTGTTACGTCTAGTGTCTGGCTACCTTATATATCAAAAAGTTATATATGCAAAAACCGCCCTTGAACCTGTAGCAATTGCACAGAAATATTTAATCCGAGTCATCTTAAAAAAAACATTTCGCTATCCAAGTGACTTGTTCTTCAAAGAATTCAGAGCACTAAATATTATTCAACAGTATATATTGAGAACGGTAGTGGTTACACACATAAAGAGAGACATTTACCCAAGCGTCAACCACAACCATAATACAAGATACTCTAATAGGGATCTGATACTAAGTGAAGGGGTCAACACTGTTCTGGCATCGAGACAACACTATAACGTAGGCAAAAAGGTCCATAACCTTTTGCCAGAATCGTGGAAAGACGGGAGTGTTGTCAAGTTACGGAAGGTGTTGACCTCGCTCTTTCATGGCATTGGTCGTAGGGAGTCAGAAAAGTTGATGCATGCCACGGATTGGGGAACCTTACTGGATGTCAAAAATAAAATATAAAAATTAAGGAAAAATTAAAAAAATATATATTTATAGATGACAACCATGAAGTTTCGCATAAAGAAATTGTCTATGTTTTTATGAATGTATGTATGTGTATGCGCATGGGTGTATGTACGTGTGTGTGTATGTACATGTGTATATATGTGTATATTTATATATACATGTGTGTATATATGTGTATGTCTGTATGTATATGAATCAAAATGTGTATCCGAATAAGTTTATGTTTTGTTTGTCTGTGCTCTATATTAATTTGTTAACTATTATAATATATAAAAATGTAATTGCCTAGCTTGGAACTGGGTATGTACCCTTGTTAGCTGGGCAAAGTGAATATGGAATTGTATTTTGATAAAGAGTGTGAATAAATAAATGAATAAATAAATAAATGTTTTGGCGGCCTCTGTAGTGTAGTGGTTAAGACACTTGACCAACGCACGGAAGGTTCCGGGTTCGATTCCCGGTGAGAACACAAAAAATAACAATGTGATTCTTCTCAAGCCTTGGCGTTCTGTGCCGTAATTCACCAGGGTCTCCTGGCCTGTTGTGATGAAAAAAAAGTTTTCATTTTGTATGAATATTGCTACAGGTCAACTGTTGTAATATTAGCAGATGTATATGAAATATTCTAAGTTTAGACGAAACCAAACCAAAATATCTCTCTAAAGCTGTATTTGCTGCATATTATTTCCATGCTCCGAGTGAATTCCCATTTTGGTCCACAGCGCGCAACAAACGCGACTTTATGGTGTCCGAAGAACCTCAGTAAGAGAAACACAGAAGGTCTCGTAAAAACTAAGACACTGACTAAGTTATATCTATAATTTATGTATTTAATTCTGCAATAAATAATATCGCGATATATACCGTGATATATATTATCAATTGTGAGTGTTTAAATCATTTTATTTTTTTAAAATTGTTTTCTGTACTATTTATCTGTAAAAATCTTATTTTTTTTAAATTCCTAACTCTCCACAACCAAAACGTTCTATACCTAAAGTTTTCCTAGGAATATTTATCAAGTTGAAGACTTATGGGTTTGAATTTCTTCATTTGAATTTCTATTGAGCCTTAATATAATTTTCTAAATAACACTGATTTGCATATCATAATATTATTTGGACCCACACCTTTAAATACATAATATAATAATAACGATACTTTTGATTTAGTTTACCAGTTAATCGAAGTAAAAATATTGTAATACTTTTTTTATATTCTTAAGAAAAACCTCATGGTTGAAAATCTCTTTACTTGTTGTTTTTTTTATCTTGTGAAATTCTAGACCTTTCAATTATTTTCTTATTTACGTTGATGATGTATTATTATAAGCACCAAGCTAATTTTCTTCTGTATTTAATATTGTGTTCTTTGTTTTTAACATTAAAAATAATGAATAATATTATTTTTAGTGTAGTAATTTCACAATAATCATAGTTATAATTTAAATGTTTTTTTTAAATAATTTTATTTATTTATTGTTTACTGCTTATTTCAGTTTTTTTTAAATGTCATACTAAATGAAAAATTTTGGTCCCAAAACATTATTTACATCCCTCTTACTTGAGCATAATTTTACTTGACATTTACTAGAGCCCTGAAGACCAGACAAAGGTCACTCGTAAAAAAATCTCCAAAATAAATCATAACTGCGCAACAGAGTGCAATCAGACTCGGTACTTGGTACGTGGAACCCCCCCATAACATACAAAAATACTTCTACGATATAATATAATATTTTTATGGGTCTTGGACATTCATGTTGACTTTAGATTTCCCTTGCCATTTTAGGGGTGTGTTTACATTGGCCTCTTGTCGAGAATTTTGATGTAAGACGTGTTTTTAGAAGTTGTAACTTATTCAAACCATGAAACTACTACTACACTCTTAGAAACTACGCATGTGTCCATACTGACATTCCTAGCCTCTTCTACATTCATACATCTTGGTTAACATGCCTTTTGATTATATCTGCTTTTGACATATACATTGAATATTTTTTGTATCGAGATTCATTTAATTGAATTATTACACCTACATCCTAGGCAACGCCTGAAAATGTTATTTTTTTGAATTTCTATACTTCTTCATGGATCAGGTGGATTTATCAACAATATTTTGAGTTTGTCCAAATTTTTGTAGACAAGGACTGGATTCAACTCCCTGGGGAGCTGTTTATATTAACATATTACAACAGAGATCTCTGTAATAAACAGCTCCCCAGGGAGTTAAATCCAGTCCTTGTCTACAAAAATTTGGACAAACTCAAAATATTGTTTGGAAAATGAATATATAGATAAAAAAAATATTGAAATGGTAATTGAGATATGGTTTTTAGAAACTCACTCTACACTGTACTAAGAAATAGGAATAATAAATAATATGCTAAATAAGATTGAGTACTAAATTAAAAAATACAAAAATACATTATAAAAAAACATAAAAATATATTACGTTGCCTTTTTGGTGTAGCTACACCCAGAGCTTTTCTGTTTTCGATTGATTAAGGATGAGTGAATTTTTAGCCACCCGCTCACCTATTTTGCCTATGCGGCACTATGCACTGGGTGATGGCTCATTGTAAATTATCTTTATGGATTGGTTTACAGAAAAAGTATATGTGGGCATCATCAGCATGACAATGAGCGCAAAATCCGCAAGATTTAATTATTTTTTCAACGTCTTCTATAATCCACGATATCTGTTATACCTATTTTATTTGATTCCAAATTGCATTGTACTTAAACGTGCATTCAGTTAATAATTTTACGTTTAATGTGTTTATTGTCTTCCTTCCATATGTTGTTAATTATTGTGTCGGCTGTACAATTGTGGGACCCCTCACTCTAGACGTGAGTAGCATACTACGTCATCAACCCCCTCCACCAACTCCCATATCCGGCTCCCCTTACATCCCAAAGCTTAAAATTCAAACTTAATGTAAAATTTAAAACTTCCGAAAAATCGTGTGAATTTAAATAGTAAAAAGGAATTTATATGCATTTCAATAGAGACGGAGAACTTCTTTGTATGAATGTCTAGGCGTATACATAGGATTCTTGTATTTACTTATGTATGTTTTTTTGTTTTGTATCATATAAACTTGTGTACCTATATTTTAATAAAGTAAAATATTAACCCTCTGTCCTTCTCGGTGGAGTAAAATAAGCACTTGAGTAATTATTACCACAATTTACCGGCATATTTATTAAATTAGTTTTATGTATAGAGACTTTAATAAGCTAAGCAACATAAAGCTAATTATTACAAAATAAATCATGAGACCCTTTCATCTAAATTTATGCTTTGGGGTAGAATAATTAATGTTACCCGAAAAAACTGTTTTTTTAAACCATAAACAAACTTTCGTACCTTTAGGCTCGCATCACTTCTAATAAAGGTTCATTAAAAAAAACATCCCCGTCATTAATTTGATAACGGTAAAGCTTCTTTAGGTATGTACAACAACAATGGAGCTTGTAAAGCTTGTTCATTAACTAAATAAATTTCTAAACCGTTTGGCGTCTCTTTAAATGCGTTGTTTACTATTCGTGAGCAGAATGCCAATTGCGTTGCACTTTGACTCGTGAAATTCTATACTAAAACAGGAATTAATACTGAATAAATATTTGCTAATACTCAGAAGAGAGCTGAGCAGAGCTGATGTCGGATGTATGTATTATTCCTCGTTTTGTAGACTCTGCCATTTGGGTTGCTATACATCGAGGGTCTTGCATTCGATTATAAATTATAGCATCCCCTTTGGAATATCTGCCCCCTAATAGAGGAGCGTGCATAAAAAGCCGCATCATCCCTCCTCTATCAACATTTACTCCCGGCGCAGCTAAACAATTAATAAACCAAACTCGATTGTTCGCGAAAGGGTACGCGGAGTGTCAATTTTACTCAAATTTCTCCAGATTGTTAAGGGAAAATTTATAACACAATAACTTTATGGTGTCGCGTTAATACGCGGGGAATAAAGACTGAGGGTGAAGTGGAGGGCACTCGAGTGGATCTTCAGACTAGAAAGGAAAGGGCTCTCGTCTCCGGTTTTAGCTTAGCGAATAGAGTTCGTGGAGGAAACAATGCCACTCAATCACGTATAACCTTATCCCTGTTTGCTTAGCGATACATCATACGTCGAATATCGAAGTACGAGTATATTGCAGCCGACATGACTCAGCTCGGTAGACATTACCAGAGTAAGATCACCGCACCTCGTTCCGGACTGTAAGCGCTTTGTTCTCCTAAATTAGGCGAGTGAAAGCCCTCCGCAGATAAGGATATTACATTCTATAGGAAAGTTATCACCGTCACTAGATCTATATTGTTTCAAGCCCCGCTTAAGGCCTTTAGAAACGTTTTACAGTTTCTAAATAAGACAGTTTTCTGTTCTCAAATTTAATCTCCCGCCATTATTTCCGCCACTTCTCGTGTAACATTCCGTCGTCTTAAATAGATCTGCATAAATTTATACCGAGACACAAATTTTATTTAACTTGGCGATATAATTTAGTCGTTCTTGTAATATATTACTACTATACGTTGGCTCATATCTCTTATCACCCATATCAATTCCGACAGAGCCCGTCTTAATGTGCATAAAGCACATTAATGGTGCTTTAGAGAAATTCTGGCTTTATACGTAAGACTTCCGAGCCCTCTAGAAGGTAGGTACTAGGCACTAGCTACAGCTACCCGGAGTTTGGAGCTGTCGTTTATCATTTTACGAAGCTGACCATAATTCAAACGCGTAAAACGGATACCTTCGTTTAATGATATAAAGGAAATTAATTTACCTACTTTTGGCCTTGGGCTACCTATAAATTGTAAATTTTCTACGCCTCTTTGCCTCCAAATTGGTTAACTCGATTACTTTGAAATTAAGACTTCGGTCAGCATGCTCATTCGTCTAGTTTGTGTATACAGCTCAGGCAATATAAAATACTTTTGACAGCTTACAATAGTGTTGTGGCAGTCTTTTTTCTTTCGATTTTCGATATATCAATTTTTAATAATTTTCCGCCGAATGGGGAGAATAGAAACGGGTTTTCATATTTACGGTTTTTATATTTACGACTTTAGCTTGATTTGAAATTTGGTAAGGTATCCAAAATAAAACACTTTTATTGGATTTATTTACACTCTTTATCAAAATACAATTTTATGTTCACTTTGCCCAGCTAAAAAGGGTACATACCCCGTTCCAAGCTAGGAAATTACATTTTAATATATTACAATAGTTAACAAATTAATAGAGAGCACAGACAAATAAAATATAAACTTATTCGCATACACATTTTGATACATATACATACACACATACATATATATACACATATATAATATATATATATGTATATATATATATATATACACACACACACACACACACACATACATACACCCATACGCATACACATACATACATTAATAAAAACATAGACAATTTATTTATGCGAAACTTCATGGTTGCCATCTATAAATATATTTTTTTAATTATTCCTTATTTTTATATTTTATTTTCGACACCCAGTAAGAATCTCCAATCCGTGGCATGCATCAATTTTTCTGACTCCCTACAACCAATGTCATGAAAGAGCGAGGTCAACACCTTCCGCAACTTGACAACACTCCCGTCTTTCCACGATTCTGGCAAAAGGTTATGGACCTTTTTGCCTACGTAATAGTGTTGTTTCGATGCCAGAATAGTGTTGACCCCTTCACTGAGTATCAGATCCCTATTAGAGTATCTTGTATTATGGTTGTGGTTGACGCTTGGGTAAATGTCTCTATTTATGTGTGTAACCACTACCGTTCTCAATTTATACTGTTGAATAATATTCAGTACTCCGAATTCTTTGAAGAGCAATTTAATTCAATTCTACTTTTACTTTTTAAAAATATAAATATAGGCTAAAAACATGTTTTTTTTAAAAAAGTAAAAGTTGAATTAAATCCAATAAAAGTGTTTTATTTTGGATATCTTACCAAATTTTCAAAATAATATTTAAAAAACAAATATTTAAAAAAAATATTTGTAAAGAATGTCCAAAAAAATAACAAAAAAGCTGTGGGTTTTTTTTTCATCTGTATTAAGTGTATTTTTTATTTGCAGATGGATGCCAAGCAGACAGCGACCCCGGATTGGAAATTTTGCCCTCCCAAGCTGTGCAAAGCAAGGCGGTCGGGTCCAAGCTCCTCCTCACGTGCCGACCCAACGTCGCGGATACGGGACTCATCACAGACCTGCAATGGAGAGACAATAACAACCGCACTATCACTGAAGCGTAAGCCCTTATCTATTGTATAATGCCCCTTTAAAAATAATATTATTTTTATTAATTTATAATTTTTTTTTTATAACGGTTTGAATTCATTTTTACAATTAATTCTAAAATATTTTTTTACTCTTACTTCTACCACTACCACCATCACGCCATTTTCCCGTAGGGGTAGGCAGAGAGAATGGACCGCCACACACGTCTATCCTGGCATACATTACTAGCTTCTTCCACATTCATACATCTTGTCATACATGCCCTTCGGTTCTGTCTGCTTTTGACATGACCAGACTTAATATTTTGGTTTATCTGATTATACCACGTCTTCCTTGGTCGTCCTCGTCTCACGTTACCTTTCATTTTCGCCATATTATATACTTGTTTTACCATTCTTTCGTCGTCCATTCGTTCTACATAACCAAACCCTTTCTTAATCTTATCAATTATACTTCACTCAGATTTACAGTCTTGCCTGATTTCATCATTCGTAACCCTGTCATACATTTATTTCCCACACATTCGTCTAAGAGATCACATTTAAACCGCGTTCTCTCGGCTTTCATCCTTCCTCTGCCAGTTCCATGTTTCACTTCCATACAAAGGTTTTTTTTTTAATTTAATAAATTAACCGACAAAGTCCATGCATAATACAGTACCAATTCAAGCAATAGCTATTGCCTGAACTAACCTTAAAAACGGTAGTATTTAGTCGCCCATGCGAACAAAAATCATTGCATGATTACTAACTACGAAATTAGGTACAGCCAGCAATACAACGGGCTAGGTACTCGGGTCGAGAATTGCAAGCGCAAACCGAAACCGTCCGTTACACGTTTGTTTTTCAATTAAAAACCAAACCAAAAATTTTGAACGCATTTGTTCTATGTAATATTTTTTAGCGAATTATTACTCTGAGATTCAGTTAAATATGCCATTCGAAGTGTAAAATTATGTTCTTTAAGAGGCAAGGTAGCTTAAGTAAAAATAAGCTGAGTAAATCTGATTTTTTTTCTTTTTATTCATAAATTTCATAAAAAGTACATGTTTTTATAAAATTCTAAACATATCTACTTTTACACGTCTAGTAAATATTATCACTGTAACTCTCCAAAAAAAGAGACTTACTCTTGTGCTTGGAGAGTGACTTACACTGTTTTAGTTGTTTATTTATAAGATTTTATTTAATTTTAAATATGAGTGCATTGAAAATGAAAAATAAAAACACAGTAAATATAAATAAAAAACATAAAACAATAATACATTCATACTAATTAAAAATTAATGTTGTTTTTACATGAGTTGAAAAAATTTCTTTAGATTAACTTAAAATTTATTATTTTTAATAGTTTTTAGTTCATAAGGAAGATTTTTATAATTTTTTACACCTTTAAAGACAAAGCTATTTTGACCATGACTTGTATAGAATTTAGGTACTCGTATTTTAATATTATGTTGGTATCTGAGTGACTTATTCATTTCAAATTCTTTTATTCTTTCTTTTTTATATATTTGAATAATAGAAAGAGTGTCTACTGTATGAACCTTAAATATTTTATTTAGACTTTTCGTAATGAATATTGAGGGTTTCTTTAAAATTACTTAAATAATTATTCTTTGTACTATTTTAAGAGGGTTTAATATATTGGCATATACACCAGCCCATCCTACAATACCATATTGTAACAAGTGAGGAATTATTTGTTTTTTTACTATGCGACTTTATATTATTATTTATTGAAACATTTTTTTTAATGTATTTGAAAATACTTATTTAAATAAAAATTTACAATAGCAACAATGCAAGCTATAATTATATGTCGAGGCTTTACTGACAGAATGCATTAAGTCATTAAAACAAGTTACGGGATAATCGCATTTAAAGCTTTTTTATTATTTTAACGCATTATTTCTCACACAATTTTCTTTTATTTAATTTTTTTTAAAGCTTTAAAGCAGTAAACTTGGGAGACATAATTCGTTTAAAAAAAAAAAAGCTTTAATTGCGATTATCCCGTAACTTGTTTAAATGACTTAATGCACCATATCAGTAAAGCCTCGATATATAACGATAGTTTGCATTGTTCATATTATAAACAAGCAAATGTCACATAGCCAAATTTAGACACCTTGTCTCATAAAAAACCTTTCAGGGCCCCGATTACAATGAAGGGTTAACAATTATCTTCAATTTTATCTATTTTATTTTATTTTATTTTTATTTATTTTTAGTTATTAAGGAAAAACAACAGTTGTTATATAAGAATACAAAATATAAAAAATAGTACATACATCCAGTTGAAGTTTTTCACAAATATAATGAGAAAACATGTTACACAGTAAAGAGAAAAATAATATATTATATAAGACATGAGAAACAGCTCGTAAGAAGGTTAATGGATGAGGAAATAGAGTGGAGGAGTGGAGGAGAGGAATTTTCATAATATAGTTGACCAATTCAAAATTTTAATATTATAATAAAATAAACATAATTAAAGGAACATAAACTTATTACACACTGACAAATGTTTCATTTTACAGTGTTTCAAAATTTTTTTTTCAATTCACAAAATTTTGTATTAAAAATATCTAAATGGGGACAAAGTAAATAAAAAATAAAGTAATATTAAGTTTTCTGTATGAAAAGCAGAATATGAATAAAAAAATCTTCTTAACATATTCAATTAAAGGTTACCGAGGAAGATATTTTAAATGTTCATGCAAATATACCCATTTTTGTACACAAATATCGGTTTTTCTTTATGGACAGTCGAAAATAACTCTATTGACTTCCCATTGTAATCGGGGCGCCGATATATAAAAACATATCAGAGGAAAATGTTACCAATGGAATTTATTAAAAAGACATGAATGAATTATGTTGTATATATAAAACCTCAAAAATACAACAATCAGATTTTACTTTGTCTCCAAAACTTTGAATTGCGATTTCTGAAAACGATGTTTTTTGGGTTAGTGACTTGCCTGAACGGCGACGATATAAATTATAACTTAATAATCATAATAATATAAACAGTAACATGAAACTAGAAATTAAACAGTAAAAAGAAAAAGGAAAGACAAATTAGTATAATAGACAACATTATCGGATCTAGGTTGATGATATATGTAGAGAATTTACTGTTTTTTATATTTTTATTATTTACTTACGGTATTTAAATTCGCAATACCTTTTTAATGAAGAGTTCAACTCTTGTGCTTGGAAAAGTACATTACACTTCAAATTTTATAACAATTGAAACATGTTATGAATAAATAGTAGTAAATAATAATTAATCAAAATTTTTATCATAGGTATGTACTATCTTTATGTAGAATTTTCATTTTATTATTTTCGAGTTTGTCTTGTAATATTTTTAAGTTGCAGTAGAAGCTTGTTGAAATATTTTGCTCCAAAGTAAGCATATTTATTTTGGTTTTATTAGGTGTTTCTATACATATTGGGTTTTTTTTTATTGTTTTTAAATCTCAAGGACATATTTTCATATTTGATCGAATAAAATTGACATTTTTTTGTTTTTTTTTGCAAAATAAAAAAATGTATTATGTGCAGACAGTAGGTAGGTATCTGTGGTATAGTGCTCAAACAAAATATTTTTTCATAAAATGTCTGCTTTATTATTTAACATTTCAGTATAGAACAGCATGATAAAAATGTTTATTAGAACCATATAGTAAATTGTTTTATTTGCACACAGGAGAGGAGGACACAGACCAGCGATGTACACCGAATTGATGCCCGAAGGGATGTCCCTAGCCCTTTTTATATCTTCTCTCACTGAAGCAATGGCAGGAACTTACCATTGCTCTGCCAGCTATGCCAATACTGAAAGACTGTATGCCAATGTCACCATTGGAACTATTAGTAAGGAATCTTTTATTTTATTCATCCTGTTTTTTTCTTACATGAGCAGTTTTATGCTTCAGTTAAATTAGTACATAAGTACCTAATCCATTTCAAATCCACAGAATCACACCTGGGACCGCATGTGTGCTATTTCATTATGTACATGCACACCACTATTGTTTTATTTCAATGTAAGAAAATGTGTCACGTAGTCTTAGAAAACATTTTCCTTTTTCAGAAGTCAGACATTTAAAAAGCAAACAATTTAATACCAAAGAATCTATTTTTATGGGCGGACGTAACAGTATAACTGCATTTTTGATCATTTTACATTGTTGAAAACGTTCCTTGTGTATGCCTGCATCAATGGTATTAACAGTACTCTTATATGACAACTCAAAACATAAATAAACTATTAAATTTATTTAAAACAATGGTTTCAATAAAATAAGTATGCGCATTTGTGTCACATTTTCAGTGGCATAAATTGTACAAGATGGTCTCAGTAATATAAGTAGACTCATTTGTATCATTCATTGTGTAGTACAAATAATATGAGCTAGTTCTAGTAGTATAAGTAAACTCATTTCTGTTCCATCTTGAAAAGTTCAGGAAGTTGCATCTAGAATAATTTCATATTTGTACAAATTACTCAAATGTGGTTACACAGACGAAAGTATCTGTAAATGATAAATCATTTTGCTAAATATGAGTTCTTTAGCTAAGTAATTGGGTTCATAATAACGCCTTTTGCTCTCCTGAAAAGTAACAGTTTTGCAGTTAAAATTTTATGTATGCCTATCAAATATTCAAAATCAATGGCAAAAGTTTTTTTTCTATAATCAAATAATGCAGTAATGGAATATGCTGTAGAACTCGTCATATTATATGTCTTTCTTTTACATATAATGCACATTCTTATTCTCCGCTTTTAAGAATTCACCGAACTTTCAAATGGGATTCAGCTTTTAACTAATAACTGGGTTTTTTTATTATTCCAGTTGCCATAACATGGAAAGATGCTCCTTTAAATCAGTACCCAATAAAAGGACAAGATTATAAAGTAAAGTGTGACGTATCGGCTCGACCCCCACCAACTGTGGATTGGTCAAGAAACGGAGAACAGGTGAAACATCATAATTTAAATTGATATCTAACACTTTTTTCGGAATCAGACATTTTATCTAAGCTATCTTTACAACATTTGAATAAATTCATCTTAATATACCCATATTCAAATTTGTCTAAAGTGGGTTGTACATAACTCTAGAACTCATTTCAAAAATGGACATGGTGAAAAGGAACCGACAATAATGCAAGCATGCAGTGAATAAAAATACTGCTATTTTTATTCCTTATCTATGGTTTTGTGTTTAATCTCAAGCAATGGTGACTGAAATTTTAATCAGCTATCCTTTTTCTTTGCAGCTTTTGACTAGTGGGCGTTATGTTTTGGATGCAAAGGGTCTTCTCATCAAGAATGTGGATGAGTCTGATGATGGAACTTACACATGCAGAGCTGCCGTCATGCTTACTGGAGAACTTGCCGAGAGGAACATCAAACTTGAGGTTTTATTCAAATCATTTATTGGAATGTCACAAATGACAAAACAATTCGTTTAAAATATAATTAAATTAATGTGTTAAGATTATTCACTGGTTTTCATATAATTATTCAGGTTCATACTCCTCCAAGCATGGAACCAATGCCAGAAGTTGTGGAAGTTTTAGAAGGAGAAACTACATCCATAACATGTCAGGCCAAAGGAAAACCCCCTCCAGTCTATTCGTGGACCAAAGTTAATACCCAACAGGTACAAATATTTGGAATGATATCCTGAATATTTTTTTATTTTTTTTGTATAACCAATATACGTTTTATTTGTTATTATTTGTATTTTATTTATTCAGCAACTCAATTTAATAATATACCAACCATTCATCAAATATACTTTTTAGTCAAATTAGTGCAAAAAGTCACAACAAAGGTGCACTATTTTTACAGTTGAATTTAATTTAATTCAAAAGGAAGCCGATTTATTAGAATGAATGTTTTATCACAATATGATGACTTTTGCTTCGACAAACGCAGATTTCTAAAAACATTAATCTAAAATTAGACTGATGTTTTCTAAATCTATCTTGTGATTATTATTTCATCATAAAAAAACTTTTCAGTACCTATTTCACATTGCATTATAAAATAATAGCATGTCATAACGAACTCTTTTCATAATCATGCGTGTTTCAGGACCTCAGCAAAGCAGACAGATTTACAGTTAACCAGCACACTGGTATTCTCACTATGTCCAGAGTAGACCAATCTGATATTGGACCATTCAAATGTGTCGCTTCAAACAAAGCTGGAAATGCTGAAGTTAATGTGAAAATTGAGGTAATAACTATTCAAATTTGAATAAATCCATCAATTTACATCTGAGCAGATAAGAACATATTTAATTTTTTATTTACAGGTTTTGGTGAAACCGAAGATTTATGAATTGCTAAACGTTACTTCATCAACAAAAAAAGAGACAAGACTGATATGTAAAGCTTCTGGACGTCCTGCACCCACAATTACATTCAAAAAGTTTGGAGTAGCCAATAACTACTTCGTTAAGGGACCTCAACCGGATGATGACAGGTATGATGGTGATTATGATTGATGATTGGCATTTTAGCCATTTTTATTTAACAGTGGACAAGTTGTCTATGAAGGATTGTTTGCAATTTCTGAGTACAATAGTTAGATATCCTTTATACACAAACAAATCCCAAAATTATACATTAATTCACTTAGATTCATGTTTTCCTTATAGGATTATAGTTGATCAAGATGTTAACCCTGATAAGAGTGAAACTATTGGAATATTAACCATTTTGAATACTCAGCGATCTGACGATGGGTTGTACGAATGTATGGCTTCCAACAAGGGTGATAAGGCATACAAGAATGGCCATATTACAGTGGAATTCCCACCGAGCTTCGAGGCCTCAGTGAACCAGCCTCCTGTGTGGACTTGGGATATGAATCCAGCTAATCTTAGCTGCTTGGCTGAAAGTATTCCAAATGCGACTATTGAGTGGAGGTAAATACATAAGATTTTAAAAGTAACAGAAATTAGAATCTAAATAATTTGTATACATTTGCTTGATCAAATTGTGCTTATATCCTCTAATTTAAAATAATTTTCTGAATCTATTTTATTATATTACCTACAGATACCCTTCTAAGGACTTCAAAATACATTATTATTCTAAATAAAAACACATGTAGCGTACTTAGCAGGTAATCAATCAAAATTCACATATTCACTGTAAGCAGCTATCAATTCATTAAGCTTAATAGGATTCGCAGTCTGACCTTTCTTCATACAAACGTATTCACTACAGCAATGATCTTTTTGCACACTACAACCATTGGCGTGTCCCTATAATTAGTTTATTTTGATAAATTGTCTATTATATGAGCTAGGACCATCCAAAAACCCTTCAAGCACCTAGTTTTATCTACCGTCTTCGGACGTGCGGAATACAAATATGATGACTATTTTTTTTTAAAAGGCTTTTTTTTTACACTCTCTTTAAAAATTTTTTTTTTCAGTTTTGGGGTGTAGAAAACGGAAATAAGAGTCCTCGATTTTGTCTACTTTATTTAGTTAGGCATAATCAGTCATTGTCTTTTTGGCACAGTGTAATGTTAATTTTTAACACTTTACTCTTTTTCACAGACTTAACAACGTTCCACTTTTGGAGGACTCTAATGTGAAAATATTCGGCTCTGGCCCCTCCAGCTACTTGTATGTCACTCCTCGTGACAGGAGATACTATACGGTGTACAGATGTGTAGCTACCAATAAGTGGGGGAGAGCAGAACATAACGTGGAACTGAGGCTGGCTACTATCCCCGGATCTGTACTTCAGGTATAGTTTACTCACACCTACAGTATAGTCTTTATAATCCGAACAATTTAAAACAGAGCTTATTCAGTTTGATGATTTTTCAAATTACTTTAATCAAAAAATAAAACAAACTTTCTACATATTTTTCATCGGTCTAACTTATAAATGGATTAATGTTGCATTATTTTATGTTATTAAATATCATTTTTTAGTTATTTTTTTCTTCATCCAAAATATATTTGAACTAGAATAACCACATGCGAATTACAAAATATTTGTAAATATTTTTTTCAGTCTAAACTTGAGAAAATCACTGCAACATCTATTACATACTCCCTGATCGGTCCGGGAGAGAACTTTGGCCTACCAATCAAGGCATATGTGGTGCAGTACAAAGATGAAAGGAATTACGATTGGAATCATGCCAAGAATAAAACGTGGAGTGTAGACTCTCCGTACATTATTGAGAATCTAGCGCCCATGTCTACTTACAACTTTCGGTTCGCGGCATTGAACGATGTTGGATTAGGTCCATTTGGGGCTCCACAAATTTACACTTTACCCAAAAGGTAATTAATGTCAAAATATTTTACATTTAAATCCTTAATAAGAATCATTATGTAGGTATCATAAAACATTTCAAATTGAATAAAGTATATGGCTCTAATGTTAACATTTTCTAAAGCTGTAAGATGATATTTATTTTGAAATGTTCAATGCCCTTTATTTTTTTAAATAACACTGAATAAATCATTCCATTTGTGTGTCATTCATTTATATTCTATGTTTTTTAATGTTCACGGTGTACTGATGAAGATGGCAGTAGTGAGAATGTTGTATTACTATTTCAATCCTATTTTTGTATGAATTAAGGTCATCCCCTGAACCTCCGAGACTCCTGCTGGGAACCGCAAGTGAGACAGGAGCAGTTCCTTCACCTTACGCTGACCACTTCGAGCTGAGATGGAAGATTCCTGCTGATAATGGGGAACCCATTGATGTTTATGAGCTCATTTACTGCCCGGTTAGCTCTTCGTTATGTTTTCCTATGCATCATAAGATTTCTTACTATCAGCTTATAGATATTAATTTTATACATAATCCACAAAAAGGTTTAAATATTTTATTTTTAGAAAAACCATAAGTTCAATGTAAAATAAAATCTAAGAATTTGTATCAAATGAATGTGTTTTTTTAAACATTTTTTTCTATTTTTAAACTCTACCAAAAAATTTGCTTTGCGTGAGTCATGGTAACTTCTTTTATTGCGTTATGATAATTTAAACTCAATACCTAATAAAAATCAAAATTTTAGTTTTTTAAATATTTTTTATTTATAAAGAAACCTTTTTTTAAGGTAAATGTGAATTATGTGGAGTCTTTTAAACATAGCAGAAATTGAGAGTGTTAGTGTTCTTATTTATGGTAATGCTTTGAAAACAGCTCAACTAAATTAGAAGTTACTAATAATTTTGGTATTGCATATTTTTTACTCTTTTTTGACAAATTTTTATTTTTATAGGTGCACAAAGTTAATGGCGAATGGACCGAGATATCCGAATCTCAATGCATGAAGGAAGAGATGAAGGCGTATGAGAACACGGCTTACGAAATGAACAACCTAGATGCTGACACATATTACCGCATTAGATTACGCGCCCACAACATCATCGGCTACTCATCACCCGGAGAAATGTACATGAAAACTGCCAGAGGTAAGTGGAATGAAGAGGAAGGAGACCAAGTCAAAAAAGCTGGATTTTACAATGTGTATTACAGTCACGACACCACAAGCGGGGTTGCGAATGCTAAACATTCCGCCCCTCTCATGCCTGTAGTCTTGTCTTTGTATTTATATCTGTGTTATGTCCGATAAACTTATTATTTACATTAATATTTTAGTTTTTGTGATGTGTCTCCATCATTTGTCTCGAAGTTGTGTGGAATATTTTTTGTTTTGTGTTCGTCGATCGTATGTTTGTGTTATTATTATTTTTGTACTTTGGTAATTGCATTTTTTATCATAAATAAATTTTGTTTTACTAAGTTTTTTTTTCTTCATCCCCCATTCGCTCTCACCACATGACATTTTCAAAAGGTAAAAAGAATAGTG
Source organism: Micrasema longulum (assembly GCF_059751315.1). Taxonomy (NCBI): domain Eukaryota; kingdom Metazoa; phylum Arthropoda; class Insecta; order Trichoptera; family Brachycentridae; genus Micrasema; species Micrasema longulum. Next base: position 192,621 of record NW_028277972.1, read on the forward strand.
AAATAAAAAAGAGGACTCTCTGTTTCTTTTAAAAACACTGATTTGCATGAAACAAATTCATTTAGGGACAAACGAGAGTAATAATCATCTCCAAATGTGGTTAAATAATAATTTTAACATTAATAGTTTAGGAATACTTTAAACAGTAGTTCTGGATTTAGACCTCGAGGGCTTGTAGATAGATTTTTATTATTAACAAAACTTTCACTTTTACATGCAGCATGACTTTAACTTTATTGTTGTGTTGGTTGTTTTTGTTGGGTGTGGGTTTTTATTTAATTTGATTTTATTTTACAGCTTCGTCTCCATAAATAAATTGATAAGTTTCCATTGCGCCTTTAATGCTGGGGATTTTAAATTTATATCTGCTTACAACACGCAAAGTTCTTTTCATTTCTTTTGTTCCCTAAAAAATTTTCCTATCCATAAAACTAATAATATTTCTTCAATTATAACTTCATAAATTCTTATTAATATTGACTATCAACTTAACTGTACCTATCTTATTTTATTTTATTATTTTGTGTATTATTATTTATATCAAATATATTTTTTATTCTTTTCGCTTTTTAGCAGTTTATTCTTACAAGATCGGTTTTGTTTGTTAAAATATTTCAAAATCATTACTCATTCATTGGAATTCAACCTCATATCATCATCCCATTTTAGAAATAACTATAGAATAATTGTATCAAAATGTATGGTTATTTTATTACCACATTTACTGCACTGCTATTGATTTATCAATCGGTTTCAACCAAAGTACTTTCCTTAAGCCAATTAGTGTATTATTCAGAAAAATACACTAGTTGGATGAAAAATTAATGACACATTTTTTATCGATCTGGACGTCACGCTAAATAATCCAATCACTTTCTCATTAAATTTAATTTAATTTATAACTTTAAAATAATTTAAAAGGAGAGGATTTAAGTACAGACAGTATTAGTTTTGTTAAATTTTCGTGTCACTATCGACTGAATTCAAGAAGAACTTTTGAATATTTGACACACTGACTAAAAGATTTCCATAAATTAGTCTATACTAGATAATTTTATAGTTATATATTATATTTATTTACTATACGTAAAACAAAATATAAAATATGTATATGCAGTATCCTTATTTATTGTATATTTAAATATGTAAATATTTTTGATGAAATATATATGGAGTTCTCCCCTATTCAGGTAATTACTATGGAAGTGCAACAAAAGCTACATCAACATCATCATTGGTGAAGGGAATATCACTAATCATCTCTATAAATCTCGCTAAAACCCTTTTTTACCTCCAATAATATTATTATGTGTGTTATTAGGCAATTATAAAATATCGACATACTTAAATATATACATATATTGTTTTTTAAAAAAAACTTCCAGGATACTTTATGCAAATATACTAACAAATGTCTTAGCTTTGTAATTACTACATATTGTATTACCTACAATAATAAATCAAAGCCAGTTAGTTTTTTCGGTGTCTTTCGGCACTAGAAATGATGTTTTATCCATATTAATTTATTATGTTTGTATATTTCATAAATGCGTTTTATAAAATAAAATACAATTTTTTTTAAAGATCACATTCAACATTAGCGGTCAATTTAATATTATGTAATACAATAATATTAGTTTTTAAACATGCTATTCAAACATATTTCATTCTAAAGATTTTACATAGTGTTCATATAAATCTATTGTTTAAGTAAATTATCAACGGATATTTGAAATTTGTAAATATTAGGGGTTATGGTGGTTTTAAATGATTTTTTGTAATGTATAATATAATTATGGCATCTGTAATTTTCAATCCCAAAACACCATAGATAAACATAAATGTGCAAGTATCATCATAAGATTTTTTCCATCTTTAAAACTGTAGAAAACAATTGATTTTATTGGTGATAGTTATTTTCACACGTGTAGATAATGTTTGCATTTTGCCTTTGGTGGCTGATCTTTCTCTTCTTTTTAAAATTTTGCTTTGTGTTTATTCCTTCACCCATATTGCTAACTATAGTTTGCAATATATAATTAACATTACAGCATATCACAAGTAAGCGATACTTAAACACTGAAGTGACACGAAGGGGAAGGTTTTTAAAATATAGATATTTTTTAGGGTGGCTTTCGAGTTTTTTCAAATCTGGCTTATTATGCCTATTTCACTATTTTTATTACTGCCTTAAAACAATTGACATAATTAAAGAAATAAAAATGTTTTATGATTTCTAAAACCAGTTATATAATTAAAAGTGATATAACTTATCAAGCATCAAATTTATATTTGAATAACATTTTTGTGCTATAATATTTTATGAGATACAAAGTTAACACCTTTTTTTTAAAGTACTTAATAATAAATATGTATGTTTATAAGGTTTACGTCTTAAAACAGTTCATAATTACCTATATGGACCAATAATATATTACATTCATATTAAATTACATTTTCGCCCATCAAATTTTATATTAAAATTTACACCATGAGATTTATCGATGTTTTGAATTGTACTAACATTTTTGGTGAACACCTTCTTCATAAAAGTCAACAAGTATTTACTTTAAAAAATACATTTATTAATGGAAAAAAAATTACCCGTTTCTACCCTTGCAAAATCTGATTTCAGTTTACTTGAAATTCATTTCGACTTCACGCAATACATCTCTACCCACATTCTTTTAATAACATTTTTATGCTAAAATAAGAATTTTATTGGTTTATTTTAAATAAATAAACTTTGTGAGATACCCTAACCGACTTTTCAAGAAATGATATTGTATACAGAAATGTGTACTTATATTTTACCAAGTATAATTGTTATTTAAAGAAACAAATTTATTACATTATATTCAGCAACATAAAGTTGAAAATGACAATAATAATGTTTGTGAATATGAAATAGGCCAGAACATCAACAACAAGCCGTCATTACTCAAAAATAATTTAGCTTATCGCCATTGCGCCGGCAATATCTGTCAAATAACATTGCGAATATTTGTTAAGGAGATTAATAAAACAACTTACCTTTTGATGGTGGATTTTTTTACATATTTTTTTATTGATAACAAAAAGGTAAAATGCCCAATTTTATTTTGACTTAAACATACTTGACTTAGGACTTAAATTAAAAATCCTTTCAAAAAAGAAAAACCACTTAACGGATATTGGCGGCGTAGTGACAATATGAAGGATTTACAACTGTGGATATTTATATTAAAAAGTGAAGATTTTCATTCATCGAGATTCATCGCATCATCAGAAGAAGAGCATTGGATTTAACTGTCCTCTAAATATAATATCATATCATTATGGTGGGTAACAGGAGGGACTGAATTTAAAATTATTACTAGACCAGTATCGAAATAGCTATGCCTAAGTGTGCTGATATTAAATATTGCATTGAACTTAAATTGACTTAATGTTATGTATATACATTTTCAGTAGTCAATAATGCACCTTACTTTAATATTTTACTTCATAAGTAATTTTGCATTAGAGTTTCAACATTTCGCCCAAAAAATACAGGATACTCTTTAGTGATATGGGCTTAGAGTGAATTTCACATAATATTATGTAGTTCCAATACCTATTAGTACTAAAGGAGTTTAGTCGTGTGATCGCATTTCTGATTAAAATTTAACATTTCAACATAATTATTGAGGAAATATCAAAGACATATAGTTAAATAGACACGTTACAAGCGCGTAAAAGATGGTATTTCAATTTGTATCCTTGCCTTTCTTTCAAATTGTTGAGGGCAATGCAATATTTGCCAAAACTGATATGCATTTTGTAAAGAAATAATGTGCCTATTTATTATATGTCAATGGGAAAGATCTACCTACTATTTTTTTTTAGAATACTGAAGGTAGTTAATGTAAATTTTATTAAAATAACCATTTTCATTTTATTCCTTTGTTCTCCAGTGTGCGTGTAATTAGATCCTAATACTTAAAATTGACAATAAGCATTTTGTGTGATTGTGGATTTCATCAGTAGGTATTACAATATATTATCTCTAAACTAAATGCTAGATTGATGAATGATTGTTACTCATTATAAATTATGCATAACTTATAACGAGTTCATCGATTATATTCGTGGCTGTCAGTGTGTTCTTATAGATATTAATAAAATTGTAAACTTCATGTCTTGAATAATATAATATACGCGTAAATTAATTTAATATATTTATTTACATTATTTAATGAATATGAAAGATGTTTTGTATCAAATACGGTCAAGTATATTTTAAACTGACTAAAATTCGTTTTTACATGAATAGGAATCTAAATGCTCTTGATAGCTCTTCATATTATCTACCGATACCGTTTCAAAATCCACCAATTTTCCATAATAGCTTGACCATCTTTGATATTTGTCAATTTTTATTAGTTTATCCAAATATGAAAATGGAATACAAACATTTTTTCGGTTTCTTATACCCGTAATATGTGGAGTAATTATATTACTATTGATGTAAAATCATTGTAAAAATATACGCTAGTTATGTTTGATAAATTTTCAAGCTTTATTGTAAATAATTGTTACATAATCTTAGATACATTTATTTTAAAATATTTAGTTTCTTGCACAAAAGTAGCAAATGTTTAAAAGAATTTCCATTTTCATCCACATTACATAGAATTTGTAGATCAAAATTGTACATTTAAAAACAAGTTCATTTTTTTTTGCTTATTCTATAACAATTCTTGTTGTCTAGTATTTCATAATAAACAAAGACAGAGTCTATTGCGAAATTTCTTTTCTCTACTTTATAGCATTTTGAAAAAGTCATTTTACATTAATACAGTACTTTTGAAACACATTTTGTGCACTTCAGATGTATGTATGTATCACTATTTACAATGGATATTTAAATAATATGTTTGTTTATATATTTGTTAATTTATGAATAAAGCCAATGGTTAAAACATAATTATTTTGTTTGTCTATATTCGGTTTTTTTAATGCAGAACCTATTGTTTACCTACTTTAATCGTATTTAAACCTGAGTAAACTTTTCTGCATTGTACCAGTTATCAAACAAAGCATAATTCCATGATTTGTATAAGTACTGCTTTGTAATATTTTGATTTAATTTATATCAACACCCACTTAGTGTTTAGCAGGGTAATAGGTAATTTGCAATTTTAGTGCATAGCTATTTCTTGTAAAATTTTAATTTATGAGCAAGATACGAAAAAAGATTGTTTATTTATCTTTTTTAAGATCATTGATTTTACATTATTATTAATTTATGGAAATTATATGCGACTGGAAACTTGACACAATGCCAGACCAATTTCCACCAATTCAAATACTTTTCTTGTGATTGTATTGCCTTTTAAATTTTTAAACTTGAATACAAATTTATAATTGGTTTAATATAAATTATTCACAGCAATAATTGACTGTGATATTTTTTCCCTTGCAACTAAAACATAAGGTAGCATTGGTAAAAGTAAAATATAATTTCTCAATCTACATAAATAGAAAAAAAACATTGCTTCAAAATTGCCTGTTTCCATGCCACACTATAACATAACTACTTCCCTGTTTCCCAAAAATTATAATGTGATAACAATGTTTTATGAGTGTTTATTTTTGCATTTTTAAAAAGATGTACGTAAATGTGTTGAACGAAGACAATACATAAACTAATCTAGTTGTGTTCACTAATGGCAAGGTCCTACATTTCCATTAAACACCCTCCATGCGTGAATATTCAAGGTAATATGACATAATAAGTACTTTATGTATAACATTAACTGCATGTTATGCATTCCAGTTAAGCTGGCTTTTAAATTAACATTTATTAGCACTATTAATCAACTTATTTTCAACTTTAACTCTTGTATAACTGTAGAAACCTTTCTGTATAAAATAACCAAACGCTGCCCTATTTTTATTTACTAAACAAACTCGGATAACTGTTCACGGTCAGTTTCTTTTACCGGAGTTAAAGGTACATAGCATGTTTGCTCACTATTAATAGAATATGAGCAAATTTTTATTTTTCAAAATAGATTTTTTTATCATGATTCTAGATCAATTTTTTGGTATGCTCCATCGAAATGAACCTAAATTAAATAGTATTTCACTATTCTGAATTATCTTTGTGTATTCATCATTGGAGTATTCTTATGTTTTTGTGAAACTTTTGTATTCCATGATGTTTTATATTTTATTACATTTTCTAAAATCTCATTTAGAGACCACAGCATTTAAATTTTTAATTTCGAAATAGATTATTGGTTCATCTTGCACGTTTATGTTTACAATTTTGTATAGTTAAATGTTTAGAAATTTCATCAGTTTATCTACCACACTTACTGAAAATGTCTTATTTAGTGAAGTTGTTTCACATACTCGTAGTGGTCATCTATATTGTTTAGCATGATATCATTTCCGAAATCGGAACATGGTGCGTATGTCTCCACACTTTATTTATGATGTTTTTTAGATTATTTAATTTAGAGCGGTGATGGTCTTTTGCCATATGGTGCAGGATTCGTTAATTATTTTTAAATGTTGTCAGTTTTAAAACATTGCTGCTTCATTATTATAATATTCCTCGACATTTACAATGTCAAATACTTGAATTATTTTCATAAAATCTACCAAATTGATCAGACTGAAAATAATCAAATTCATCTCATTTCACATTCACGTACATTTAAATTCTACAAGCACCTAACCTTCACATTTCAATTAAGTCATCAACATTCCAGCATCTGCACAAACCGCTATTGTTACTAACCACTGATCAAATGCAATTTTCCGCACACCTGTCATAATTTTTAATTGCGTCCTCTAAAACTTCACCTTTGCCTGCCAACATTTTTCACTTAATTAATAAGCAAAACATTGAAACCAGTTTAATAAAATGTTTACCTGCTAGGTTGAAATAAATTGCTAAGCAAGTAGTGAATGTGCCAGTAAACTTTGAGCATATCCTTAATTTAATCAATTCCCAATAAGCAATTACATTACCCATAATCACGATTGTAAATATATTTTCTTTCTCGATTAAAGATAATTTTGATGAAAATAATATACATTTCTCGATATTTTCAAGGTTTGGATACAACTGTTCACCGTCACGAAGGACCTGCATTGTCAAGTGCGGCTATTATTGGAATAGTAATTGCCGGAGTACTCCTCATGCTGCTGGTTGTGGACTTGATGCTCTGCTGCATCAGACGTCAGGGAGTCATTGCCACTATCTGCCACAGGAAATCCAAACAACACGAAGAAGATGAAGCCAAGTTAGGAAGGTAAGCTTAGAACAATACATTTTTCAATTTGAGTAACAAATTTAAAGGGTCTCATGACAAAAATCCAAGATTTCATAGTATTTTATAAAATCAGTAATTTATTAACATAACAATTACATACAATATTAGTGAAAAAAGTCATTAATATTTTAGCCATGCGGCCCTTTATTTCGTTTTATTTGGTAGTTTTGAATTATTTCCTCATTGTACAAATAATAACTTTTTGCACCAGAAAAAATAGTTTCTTTACCTTAAATAAAAGCTTCTCACTTACATCAATATGTACCTATTTAATATTAAATTTAATTCTTGTATGACAATTTAGAATGTGATAAATAACTTTTTACATTTGAATTACTATTCCTTCCACCAACTGTTCTGTATTTTTTAACTAATACGAGTATTGTAAAGAAAATAACACATTTTATAATAATAACAAACTAACGAATATAAGTATAAAAAAACTAGGTACCACATTAATTTACAAAATTCTAGTTGTTTCCTTTAGTTTTTACTTCTCCGTGTGATGACTTGTGTGTTTCCATGTTTTCGATGTTAGATATTTAATTTCCTAGTGTCCGAGTTTATGTGGAAGCATTTTGAATGTTTATCATTCATTAATCATTAGACTAAAATCATTGAACTTCAATCTGATCATTTTTACCAAACATCCTTAGAGCATGTTTTCCTGTAGAGTTAGGACATAACTTCTTAAAGTTTTTTTAGCACCATTCCTTCCACTGACACACAAAGTGCAATAATATACAACCATACATACATTTTCTTATAATTTCAGTGTCTAAGTAAAATTTTCAATAATAAATTATCCTGCAGACGAAGCAAGTTGTAGTGTACAAATTTGTTTTCTCTTCTACCAATACGAAGAGTTTTCTACAACCCAAAGTCATTATCACTAACAGCATATTTCATTTTCCAAGCAAACCCTTAATACGTGTAATTTATTATTACTTACATTGAGTTGAAAAACCAAGTTATTAGTTATTAAGTTCTTATTACTGCATTAAAAATCATTTTAAAATACTAAAAGTGGAATAGTGAAACAAATTATTTTTAAACAATGTAGTTCCCAAAATGTTTATTTTTCTTCAATTATTAATGTAATTTATTAATAGCTTTCCTTTCTTAATAAGTTATATTCAGACTTTAAATTTATGAACAATTAAAGTTAATTTAAAAAATAGAAAATATATGGCTATTCAATGTTATTTTTATAATAATTAATAAAAAACTATATGATTTTATTCTTCGGCAAGTTACTTCAAACGATTTCACTTTTTATTGGTTCTAGTTCAAAGAATCGATCACAATATCACTTAAACCAACTTAAATATACACTATATGTTTTATAAACAAAGCCATATAACAAAAACAACAGTTGACACGTTGAGACTGTTTTTGCCATACAAAATACTTATTTTATTATTAACACAATGGCAATTTTTAATTTTTTTTTGGATGAGGAAATTCAGAGATATAAAAAAAAAATAATTGTTAATGAACTATCAAAATAAGCCAAAAAAATATTATTTTGTATCGTATTATCATCTCTATAATTTTTTAGTTAAGTTAAAATTTTGTAATTACTCCGCTCATGAAGTCACTAGTTGTCGTCAGTGAGTTGTCCTGACATTTAAAAAGAGAACCCCGTATGTATGAAAACACGCTAAACATGGCTTAATTGAAATCTAAAATATGTCAAAACACATTGTTGATTGGCTATTCGAAACAGATGTTCATTAGAACTTATGACGTTCAATTTTTGAGAAACTTTGCCATACAATTAAATGCTTTAACTTTTATCGCGTAAGAAAACATTTTTCATATCCAATTTCCTGTGGCTTTTTTACTACTATTTGCCTACTTTTTATATTATTAGAAAAATGAGTATGGAAGAACTCTTTAGTAAAAAATTTTTTAACATAAAATCGACGGTATAAGTAATCCTATTCCAAACTGTTAAAAACGCATATTAAAACATATTATATATTTATTTTTTTAATTTTACATGAGGGGCTCATTAAATTTATATTCCTTATAAATTTCAAATTGTAATTTTTTTTACATATTAAATTTAATTGAACTGAGGCCAAACGATTATGTATCTTCAGAAAAAGTGGCCAAAAGTGAATATCTACATTTTTTTGTAAGACTTTTTTGGCCTTCGGTCAATGTAATTTCCCATTTTAGAAAAAAATATGTGGCGAAATAAAACCTTGAAACTTTAAAAAAAAAATTTTGGGTGTATCGATCATACCCAGCAAATCGGTACTTGTGGAATTTTATTTTTCTTGTGTTTTACAATATTTAAAACCTAAGTGCATTAGATGTAGTACAAATGTATCAAAGTGTCGACATAAAACTGTTAATAATTTCGGTTATATCGATTAATTTTTTGTCAAGATTAGTTATATTAAATAACAGTTGAATGAAAAAATTACATTCAGTATTTTGAGTATGTGGACAAGTATTTGATTTAATCATCGGAGGATTTTATCAGAATAGGGTCTATCCTTAACATTTTGTATATTGAGAAGATAATTTTGAAGGACATAAATGTTTGTCTCAGTCTGTACGGCTGGCGCTTCCCGCTCCCTTATTGCAGTAACAAGGCGCCCCCTGCACCCCCCTCGCCCGCCCCCCTGCCGCCACCCGTCAAGCTGGCCACCACACCAACGTAAGGCCCTACTCCGCCGTGCTGATACAAAACGATTTCACAATTCCATCTCAGTTTACCAAACAGCAAAACGGAAATATTTGTCACATTCAGTTTAGCCTATCAAAAAGACGAGGGATCTTATTGTACGTCAATTGATGAGTTTGCGCAGCAAAATAATTCATTGTTTTTATAACCGATTAGATTTGGTGATAGTGATAAGTCGTGAGGACTTGTCAGGGAGAGGTAACATTATACATGAAAGATATAGTTAAACCAATAAAAGGTATCAATGAAAGCAGGACACCAAATGCCGAACACTCTTTCAGTGGATCGGAAGGCCTGTTGGCAAACAACAACATTCCCCTTCTCCTGGCGGTTTTCCTGTGGTATCCTTGTCATTAAAGCTAATGCAGAGAAGCTCCTAAAATAGGCCACAACCGGAACGCCCCACCTCGCATATTATAAACATAACAACTTTATAAAGTTTTTCTTTGATATAAATTTAAAAGTACATTATTTTTTCAAATATGCCTGCCCGTCTATCTTCGTGACAATGTCTCGGAATAATGTTTTGTCCTACAAATTGCTTTTACACATGGACAATGGTCGAGTCCTGGCACAAAACAATATCGTATTGATCACGTGTAAACGACCTTTGACATTACCGATTTGATAGTTGCAATTAATCTATTTTTAAAATAGTGTAATTATTTTATAAAAATTATTGGATATTATTCCAAACTACAAAACTGTCTATCATAAAAATTATCAAATGTTTTGGTGCACAAACTTATTGATTATTGACCAACAATAGTTTTAAAATAAATAAATTGATTGAAAGTTAAATTACAAAGATTACTTTCAAAGTAAACATATGTGTAGGATTCATAAAAATCCAGTAAATTTACTAAATAAAGCAGTAAAAAAAATGTTGAAAAATGAGTTAAAATGTGTTTCTTTTAAATAATATTTTAAACTTTAATCTTTTAAAAAAAACATTTGAAATCATTAATTTTCTCATATTGCCTATGAGAGAATAAAGTAAAATTTTAACACAATGCAAAATATAGAAGTAAAGAGATTAATTATTGTTAATTACTCCTTACATTATATAACTTTTCACTGCAATATATCAAATTCATCCTGTTTTGCTCTGGTACAAGTGAAATGTTATTGATATTCAATAGTCTATCAGCATCACGGTGGTTATTTCTGTAATGATGTCTGCTGTATCACAAAATCAAATATTATTATTTTTTAAATCATTAGTTTGATGCATGCGTTTAAGTTTGAGCTTTATCGTTTTACGTGAATCCATTTTTACTTTTTATTTTGAGTTCTCTACCTCACAAAACTATATTACGTTTTTTACCAAACAAAATATCTATTAAATTTATTACAAATGTCTCATCATATCCTCATCCTTTTCTCTGGCCTTATTAAAGTTTTAGTTCCGACTGCTTGATTGGGAAAATACTTAGTATCTTATTTAAATGATATTATTATGTGTGCAATGCTCAATCAATTCAAAGCAGTTCTCAATATTTATATATTTATTAATATATACGCCCAGTGACAAAATACAAATACAAATTTACAATGACAAAATACAGTACATACAAAAAAATTGATATATTATACATATTTTTTTGTCAAGTAAAGTACAAGAATATATACAAACCCATTGCTATATCATTAAGGAACAGAGTAAACAAAACAAGACTACGTGTTTATGGAAGGTGAAGACAGATAGCTATATATAGTTGATAAATGTTATTAAATATTTGTAAATAACCACTTACCGACTTTTCTATGTCTACCGGTTTCGAGACGTATCCGTCTCTCTGCCAGGACACCAATCAAACCAACATGTATACCAACATGCAAAAACCACTATACACCTTCACCATAGTTGTTGCACAAAAATATAAAACCAACACGATATGCATTTTAATAAGCACATGCACTGTGATTAGAACAAAATTTGGAGTGACAAAAGATGGAGGAAGGGGGTAAGCTTAATAGGTTTAATAGGGTGACCATTAAAGTGGAACATCGTATAAAGGACTATATTGGAAGTTTGTTTGATTATTGATCAAAGGAACATTATTTTCTAAAGGTTTCCTAATGTGAAATATCTCCATATTATTTACTTTTAACCCTTTATTATTTGTATGTAAGATTTTAACTCCTGTATTTTTATTAAAGTCGAGGTTTAACTTGATTAGGTGATTTGCGAATTCAGAGAAATTATTATTGTGAAGACACCTTATACCTATGTTCTTTAACACGAATATCAAAATTTCAAACAAATGAAAATTTTTATAATTTAATCAGTGCATGTTTGTCCTAATCAGTGCATATGCTTATTAAAATACATGTCGTGTTGGTTTTATATTTTTGTGCAACAACTATGGTGAAGGTGTGTGGTGGGTTTTGCATGTTGGTTTGATTGGTGTCCTGACGAAGAGACGGGTACGTCTCGAAACCGGTAGACATAGAAAAGTCGGTAAGTGGTTATATACAAATATTTAATAACATTTATTAAAATGTTTGACCACAAAGTTAATGCTTTAAATATTACTAATATATATGGTTGAATTTGTTTCCGTGATCGCATGAAAGAAGACAGTTTGTTATCAAAGAAATCATAGTTTTTAAGTATGAAGAAGTAAATTTTGTCTTGGGTTTCTTGTTGGGATATTTAATTTTACAGAGCTTTTCATTTCGAGAAACGAATGACATTAAAGGATTTTTACAAATATAAATTTCCCTTCATTTCAGGCATCAGATGATTAAATTTTACAACATCTGGCTAGCCTGGAACTAAACTGATCTATGTTTGTAACATTTTTGGCAAAATTGAGTACAATAGTACTTCAATAGTAGTTCAATAGAACTATAAAAAATTAAATCTATCCGAGCAAAAGTGGTCTATAATATGTTATTTCACACCCATTTGGGTTTCTAGTATTTCTTCATACTTTTGTATCAGTTTAAAATTTATATGTTTTTTTTTTCATTTTATGCAATTCTAGCGTGGTCTATGTAACAAGTTTTTCTTTTATATAATATTTTTTGGCACTTATTGTTTCAGTATCAAATCTTTTTGAATGTTGAGTGTTAGGTTAAATACTAAGAATATAAAAGATTAACTTAACATAAATGAATAAGTGCACACTGAATTTAAACATATTTCATCTGTTTTCTCGCATTTTTGATTTTGTAACATAGAACCGTTATGTTCCAGGCTAGCTACATGTTATTTCCATTGCTAAAATTACCCTTCAAAATCGTACAAATAAAATCAACGCAACATTATTCTATGCATCACCCCATCATAATGATTTTATTAGCAATGCATCCATTTTATTTTAATATTTCATTGTAGGTAGTACATATATTTCATTGTATCCATAACAGAGGTTATTGTTTTCGCACATTACATTCAATTCATATCACATGTTCATATTACAATATTCATATGTCATTCAGATTGTTAATGTGAGAATGTTACAGTCACAAGTTGGACAGCAAATTATTTATTAATTGATTAGAAAAGCGATTTTTTCAAGAAATTAGTTTGTGATGCATTTAAGATATTTCCAATAAAAAATACTTATCGACAGTTTTCTATCAACTTTCATAGAATATAAACATCTGCAGTTATCCGCAGACCATAAAAAACTAAACGTAAATGCTAAAAACTTTTTTGCTCCGTGTTCAAGCAATTGAAGAATACTGTTCTGTGTGTATAATAGAACCAGAACCCTGGAAAAGTGTTTTCAACTCGATGGCTACTCTCAGGTAAAAATTTTGAAAAGGGAAATCAAATGGGGATAAGTTCGCCATGTAGTGTAGTGGTTAGCGCGTTTGTCTATCGCGCTTGAGGTCCCGAGTTCGATTCCTGGGTGGATGTGAAAACAATATTTTAAAGGTGGTGTTTTTACTTTTCCCAGACTGGCACCTGGGCTGCTATTCCAAACGCTCTCGTGGTCGTATTATCTCGTGTATTTACATACAAAATGCACGAGAAAAACTGTTTTCTCGTGCCATGAGTGGTTCAGAATAGCACCCCTGAAGGGTACCTTAATGAAACAGATGATCAAGATAAACTGACTTTGATGTTTTAATGCAGTGCCTTATGCACTATCGGGTCTGAATAAGGGGTATGATGATGAATGCTATGAAAATGTGGAAACACCTTAGAAATTTCAATTATTTTCTAAAACCGTATTACAAATTAAAACACTATCTTTAAATAAACTAACTTTTCATAGAAAAAAAGTTACATCTACATAATAATATTTATATACCCTTGTACAGATTACAATAGTAGGTACATTACGTAATAAAATATTACAAATTAATCCACTTCCTCAAACAGCCCTTATACATTGTGTTTTTGTACTTTGAGACATACTTTGACACTATGTTCCCTATGTTATATGCTTGCCCTACTTGCTGATGTCCCGACACACCCAATAGTTACCTAGCTACCACGCCAATGTAAGAAAACTAACACATTTCACATTTCTTCCTTTCCATTGCACGGCACTAACCTTCTAGAGTATGCATAATTTCCCACTTTGGTTGCTATCTTTTCAAGAATGTATTTCACACTGCAATAGAAAGTTCTGAAGAGTCAAATGTAAAATCCTATGTAAAAATGACAGATTACTGTTGTTATCTTGGACTTTTGAAGAATCAATTTATATAAAATTTGTTTGTTTGTGTTTAAGAAAGACTTATAGGAACTGATTTCCATGCGAATCATTTCTACCTGGGACTTATTTGTTTAGCTTACCAATAGATGTATGTCACTATTAGCCAAGTGGTGGATTTTTGATAAATTTTCAAAAATAAAATGGACTTGATGTTAATTACTTATATTTACATATAAGTTATTAATTTAAAAATACTGGGTACACTTCCACTTATTTATTTTGACCAATTTAGTGCTTTCACCCTCTAAATGGAAGTGTACCAAGTATTTTTAAATTAATAACTTACATGTAAATATAAGTAATTACATCACTACAATGGAATTCCATCAAGAATTGTCAATAAATAATTTAAATAAAATAAAATGGACTTGTTTTAAATGTACAATAATGTATAATCAAACAGATACATTACAAGCGAAGTTGACTTCATTTCCTTCATTCTATAATGGACTTTTGTTGTAATCAGACAATGAATAATGCTGCCGTGTGTGATGATAAAATAATTTATTTAGGTACACTCTGTGAGAAAAACAGTACAGATGTATCCATAGAATTAAGAATAGTCCAGGAACCGCATACGCACATCAAGCAGAAGGCGACTCAACTACTCATAAATGAGTAGGTTTACGTTTTGACCCATTAGTTTCTTTGTAGACGTCGCTCAGTACACAACTCCTGATTCGAATTTAACCATGCCGTGTTGTGTCCTTTTAAAGTGTAGAAATACTGCTTGGATCATAAAGAAACAGGATGCAATCACATTTCATGTGTAATTATCAAATGAATGTGTTTGTCACTAATGCATTACATAAAAATTGAATTATTTTGCATCTGTCAGATTGTCGAAGAAACAAAATGAAAATTTCGTTAGTGTTGCCAGGGTAAAAAATTTTACCCTACTTCGCTCATATAATAAGAGAAATAATGAAAATTGAACCTCGGATTCAACAACGTCGTGGTGGACATTTGGCCGACATTACCTTTAAAACATAAAATATTATTTAACATGATATAAAAATATCCGTTTTATGTCAAATAAAATTTGTTTTATATTTTATGTTCAAAGTTCATTAATTCAATTACTCTTATTAAATGACCCCTTACTTATCTACTCTGTTGTGTCAATCAATGTTTCCGAGTGCACAATAAAATTTTAGAAAAATTAACAAATTGGTTTTTTTTACCTTACATTTGTGTTATGGTTATATTCTTCGCGATCTGGCAATATTAATTGGTGACTTTAAGTATGCGCGCGGCGAAAGTGTGTGTGAGTGGGGGAATTATTGGACACAGTCCGATGTATTCAAATATGATTCTACGCTTCTTCTGGACTATTCTTAATTCTATTGTGTGTATTGTTTCATTTGTAAATACAATTGTATTCATTGAATATGAGGGGGCTAAAAGCAAAAACATCACAGTGATCATCTGCTGTTTTGGGGATCATTTGTTGTTAATGAGAAATACATTGTTAATTCAATTATATATGTATTCTTGTGAAGTATTAAATACATAAGTTGAAAACGAATAGTCGTTTCACCACTGGTGATGCCACACACGAGTTACACATTGAACTTAAAAGAAATAGTCTTTTCACTAGCGGTTTTCCCAAAAACAGTGATGCAGTGGCATTTTTGCTTTTACCCCTTTCATAAACAGAAATTAGTTATATTTTTCTCAATTTTACACAAATAATAACAATGAGAGTTATCAGCTTGTATCGTATTTATATTAACGAGTTTCACAGAAATAAAAAATAAACTAAGGAAATATGTACATATATCTTTTTTGTCTATCGTGATTTGCTAACTCTTTTTTTTTTCAAATTGTTTAGAGCAACACAATATTTACTAAATCAAAGATGTAGTTGGGTACAGGAATAATGTGTATATTTATTATAAGTCAGTTTGTAACTATGAAGAGTTCGATTTTGCACAAATCGTTTCTGTCTGAATGAACTTTGATCAACAATAAAGAGGATGAAGGAAAATAACAGATATTATAAATATGAATATTTAGGATTATAATTATATTTACCTTTGATCAAATCTAAATGAAGGTGGGCTGATTAGCCCACCTGAATTTATGTGGCAATCATTAGTATCTTTGTGCTTACTTTTTATTGTTGTATAATTCAAACATATCACGTTAGTTTAGTCCTAACAAAATTGCATGGTAATTATGTATTTTGGACAAAGCTTGTATTTGGAATGTAGTACTGTGATCTAGTTACCTAATTTCATTATGCGAGTTAACTTGTTCTGCACTATTTGTATTTGTACCTATAAGTATTACTAATGATAATAAGTTGTAAAACTATTTTGTTTTTATTTTTTTATTTATTTCTTAAAATCAGTTTTACACATCAAATTCGATGCTTGCATTTTGTCTTATAAATGGTTTAAAAATCCATAGCTCCAGTAAATTTTCACATCAATAAAATCATAATGTCACCGTCTGCTTTTGATGTTTTTTGTCATATTTGCGCATTGTTTCTCCTGTAAATTTAATTTTTGTTTTTTTATGTTATATAGAGATGAAAAGGAACCCTTAAAGGATAGTAACGACCGTGCAATCATCGATGGATCCATGATGCGGAATACTTCAGTTGAATTTGATGGACGAAGAGCACATGCCAAAACTGGAGATATTATTGGCAAAAATTCAGCAGTGTAAAATATGTACGTAATCACACTGAGCCACGAAATCGCAGTGAACCTCGTGTTATAAAAATGAAGTCGGTGATAATGACAGATGCTAGACTTATCAGTATTTATAACTCAAACTCATTTATCACTCTGCTTAAAAGAATAAAAGTGTTTCCTGAAACACAACCACACCTTTCTCTGGCTGACGTAAAATACTTGATATCGCTAATTCATTCCATAACACAACATATATGATAATATTTTCTGCCCTTAACTAACTTGTAAATACCAAATATTTGGGGCATGACAGCTCTTTTCTCAGAAAGTCTCTCTTTTTTATATAAAAATATATTTATTAATATTAAGATTTAATTATAAAATATTTATCAATAATTTGATCAAAGTATTTGTGATTTATCCTTGATTCAGTCGCTTTCTTTGTCTTATAAATGTTAAAATATAACATTACCTTTAGTATTTAACACACCTTCTCTTAATGTATGGTATCAAATATATTATAAAAATATTTATTTGGTTAAGGATTTGTATCCTTTTCACCAAAAACCTTTTAGAAGTAATTATGGGAGAAAAAAATATAAATTAGTGTTATATTGTGTGCTTATCAATATGTTATTATGCCATAATGTTACTTTACTATGAAACTAATGCATATACTTTTTAAAACGTATTTATTAGTTGTATATTATTTTTATGTCCATGACTATTATTTATAATGGAAATCAATATAATATTTGGTTACTTAAAACAAACTTAAGATTAAATTGCGGACCAACCAAATAAAGTTGTTAATTAACTTGTAACACTGAATTAACCAAATATTATTTTAATTTCTAATCAATAATCTCATTTCAAATTTACATGTTCACCATTTAAAAAAAACAACTAACTTTAATGTAATTTTTGTCACATTCTGCCTCGCGATGACAAATTAATTCTTAAGTATTTCTTGAAATTTATGAGAAAACATCCTCATGGATTTAAGGAAAATAATCAATAATAAAATATATTACCACTGTCTTAAAATCATATTTTATTGTGAATATATTAAGTGGTTGAAATATTTAGAACCAATTTTCTGTTAGTTATTTAATGTGCGTAAGTAACATAAGTACATTATTATTATTAAACAAATGTAACATTAATGTTTAGCTTGACTGAAAAGGCAGATGATAGCAAAGCTTTTGTTTTAGAAATTAATAGCTATTTCTACTCTTTATATGTGCAACAATTTTAATGGGAAAAATCATTCTAAAAAAAAAAACACAAAATCAATGTAGTTTTTGTTATGTTCATTTTATCTCATAACTAAACCAATTACAAAAAAATGTATTTAATAGATATTTAATTGTAATACACCTTGTTTATGGCATCTAATTATCAAAGACAACTACCGTATGTATAATAACATATATTTATAAATTATGAAATACAATCTATGAACATCAAAGGTTAATTAATGAAAACTGACAAAACTTCAGCAGCAGTTTACGTAATATAAAGTTAGTATATTTTTATGAAAAATGAAATAGGCAAGTTGCTTAGTACGTAAATATATATTTTCCATCTAACTCAAATTATTTTTAAAAATTGACAAAGCTACCAGTTTTTTTAAAACTATAATGTAAAGATTCCTAATTTTGTCATTTAATTGACTTTTGGCTAACAAAATTTCATATAATGCATTTACATAAGTGCCAGATAATAAATTTAATGAATGTACGCATTAAAAATATAACATTAAATTAATTTTATTGTTAGTATTATTTTAACTTGCAGAAAGAAACATTTGTTACAAAATCGTATACCATAGTTTTGTTTCTTAAGGCATACAAATTAATAGATAATTATGAATAGTCCATAGTAAATTACAGAATACACAGGAACCTCATTTTTTACACAGTGGATAAGTTCCACGCAGTACGGAGTAAAAAATATGCTAAAATAGTTCAACGGTTGATAGGTTTCCTTGCATCAAAATTAATTGGGGATTTCATAAAAATTTTCATTTTATTCAAAAATATAATATGACAATAAAATAATTTAAAAATTGTACCAAAGATTATTCACTTAAACGATCAGGCAGTAGACATTCCCGTTTACGCATATTTGGTACGACATCACTTTCATCGCTTGCGATATCCAGGCCTGTGTAATATTCCCATCCAAATCTCTCTTAACTTTTGTACTGAAAAACCGTAAAAAAGGAGGCTTCGGGGAAGAGTTAAAAATTTCCTGTTAAATTAATGATCTAGGTTACAATTTATTATTTTGAAATAATGCCATAATAAGTACGTAATATTTCATAATATTATATGTACATGATACTAAAAATACAATTTAATATGTGCATTAGTGCAATAAAAATTAATTGGTATAAATTCATTATAAAAACTATTCAGAATTTAACATTTTTGAAATTTGTCATTGGAATGAAATATTTTTTTATTATTAACAATATGTGAGGATGGTTACCCTACTATCGAATAATTAGTTTTATTTCTTTGTTTTCAATTATTATTAGTCAATTAATTACTATAAAAGTGTTGAAATACTTTTGCATTTAAACAAAACAGTGTTTAATATATTTTTCAAAAAAGGGGGATTCTCTTAAAAAAATATTTCATATATAAATGTGTGTGTATACCTTTTCCATAAATTTGTAAAAATGTTTAGTTTAAGATGTGTGTAACTTTAAAAAAAAATTAAGTTTTATACAGCTAAGTGCATTGTTTATATGTGAACTGGAGAATCTGCTTAAATAAAAGAAATTTTTGAATAATTTGTGTTTTTGATTATTGTCTTACGCAGAGGTAGATTTTTTTTAAACTGGCTGTTTTTTTTTGTAAGGTATCTATGATATCATCATCATTCCCTTTCCGCACCTTATAGTGCATAGGGCACTGCATTGTTAAACCAATCGCAGCGTATCTTATAATATACATTAAATTTATTATCCCTTAATTTAACCCTTTCAGACCTAAATTAATAACTATATATATCAACAATGTTTGAATATGTCCAAATGCTTGCACACTGGCTGGATCTCCTCCCTAGGGAGTTATTCATATTTTATTTAAAAATATAAATAACTCCCTAGGGAGGAGATCCAGCCAGTCCGCAAGCATTTGGACATACTCAAACATTGTTGAATTAACTACCTGGTAAAAAAAAAATAAACATTGGAAAATTGTTTTCAGGCGTTGCATAGTAGGTGATTTGGTTTAGCCGGATGAATCTCACCCACGTGATAAAGGTTTCACCTCTTTTACTTCACAAAAGTCAACAGATGGAAGAGTTGAGGAAATGTGGATGTTTAAACATGGGCAGAATGGTGAATGTTACACAGTGTGTAAAGTGGCCACTCAAACCAGCCAATGACAGGTCATAAGCCCTGTAAATGCCTAGACTTCCATATTCCCTCCTCAAAAATGTTTTCCCTCTATGTTGAAATAAATTTAACTATGTGTATCCAAAATATTTTCTTTTCTGTATATTGACAATGGCAATCCGACACCGGTAAGCAAAATTCTACTCTTATATAGAACAATGCAAAAAAATCTGCCGTACTTGCATTTAAACACAAGACGTCACTTTCTGAGTTCGTACACCCATCACCACCTGTATTCCTAGACAACAACAGTTTAACGGTAACTGCAAAAGTCAAATATCTAGGGCGCATACTGACTGATAATTGTAAAGACGATCAGGACATAGAGAGACAGAGAAGAGCCATCAATGTCAGGGCCTCTATGCTAGTGAGACGCTTCTTTCAATGCAGTAACGAAGTGAAGAAAATCATATTTACTTCGTATTTGACGTCCATGTATACAGCGGAACTTTGGAACAACTATACGCAAGGAGCGTGGAACAAATTAAGGATCACGTATAACAACTCATAAAGACAATTATTCGGATTGCCTAGGTACTGCAGTGCCTCTGAAATGTTTACAGCTGGACGAATAAACACCTTCGCTGCCCTGCTTCGCCAAAGAGCCTGGAGCCTATGGGAACGCCTAAAAAACTCTAATAACGAAATTCTCCAAGCCACTGCAGAGTGGATCCAATCACCGTTGTTTGAGCGATGGCGCGATATGTTAAGACCACCATAAGTGCTGCAATATAAAATTTTATTTTATGTTTATATTTATGTTTATTGTTATATTTTTGTTTATATTTATATTTATGTTCATGTTTATATGGTAGAATTGGCTCTGCACTTTATAGCCATTTTACTGGAATAACAATTAAAAAAAAAAAAAACAGCTTCAGATTTTTCTGTCCAGACTATCGAAGAAGTAAAGCCTTCATTGAAAAATTGCAAATTTGCACCGGTCTTGTCTCTTACCAAAAGGAGGCGGGAACACACAAGTTTGTAAATAAATTATGTGTACATTCTGTCCTGGGCTCGAGTGATTGGCTGTTGTCATATAAAAATACATGAAAAATTATTGACAAAAAACTTTGAAGGGGGGGTCTATCTCTTTTCAGTAAAAAGTTATTAATAAAAATAAAAAGTAAGTAATTTTAGTGAGCTCTTGAACATT
Organism: Micrasema longulum; assembly: GCF_059751315.1. Classification (NCBI taxonomy): domain Eukaryota; kingdom Metazoa; phylum Arthropoda; class Insecta; order Trichoptera; family Brachycentridae; genus Micrasema; species Micrasema longulum. Next base: position 214,527 of record NW_028277972.1, read on the forward strand.
TTTTTGAGAAATCATTAGATATTTGTTAAATCGTGGTAATTAAAAAAAAAGCTCAATTGTCATTACATTGTTTTAACTATTTTTTATTTTAAAAGCAAAAACAACCAAAAACAAAAAAAAATATGGGATCAAAAATTTTAAGTAATTTTGAATAAAAAATTAGGTAAATACCAATTTTATTGGAAAAACGCCCCGTTATGTACGCGAGATATTATTATTGATAATCATTCTACTAGAGACACTTTATAAAACAATAGAACAACGTTTTTATCAATAAGAAAGAATGGAATGGCTAATTGACATTGACAACAAGATGGTGTCTTGACAGCAAAATGGCGTCTTGCGAGCGGCGGTGGTAATTCACTGCACCGACTATAGTAGTTCCAAACACAGTACAGGACCATGTTTGGGGTCATATTTCTTGGAATCTATAAAAGATAGATAAAAACATTGTTCTCGTGTTTTATAAAGTGTCTCTAGTAGAATGATTATCAATAAGAAAACAAGTACTAAATGAGACATTTTTCCAATTTAATCGGTATTTACGTTTAAAAAAACCAATTAAATGACGTAAAATTTATGTTACCATGTTTTTTTTCCCATAAATCTGTTATTCTTGATCGATTTGCTTTTTTATAGTTAAAATGATACAATAACATGACAGAGAGAATTATTTTACTATTGCAATATGACTACTAATTAATTTTTTTTTAATTGTAAGAGCTATAACTAGTAAAAAGATTGCTTTTTATTTTTAATCAATAAATTCCCCCCTTTTAATGTTTTCAGTCGATAATTTTTCGTGTATTTTCATGACAATGGCTGGTCACTTGAGCCCGGGACATATTGTATATTTAAACAAAATAGTATTACATACACACATTTATATTGTACTTAAGTTAATATTATAATCCTACACCAAGCAGAAGAGGTTGTCTCGTTTTTGGTGATGGTGTACTTTCATATTAATATTTCTTTTGTAAACTTTTGTAACTTGTAAAACATATTGAATGAAAATAAATATAAGCATATTATTATCCTCTTCCTTGCAAGCGTCCTTTGTGCACTGAACCTATGGTAGGGTCCAGTTTAGAAAAGTAATTTTATTTATAAAATTATATGTTTTATATTGCAATTTGCAATCATACAAAACCGAAATCTGTAAATTTATGAAAATATGCAAATTTTCATTTTGTAAACTCAAATTAACTCTGAAAATAAAAGAAAAGAACTGTTTTTTTTCTCAACACTTTTTTTTAATTTTATTTTACAAAGATAATTTACATTATAAATTATTAAGTAAATCCTGGAATCAATTATGGATAATTCGCCAATAAAAAAACACACTTGGTAGATATTTACAAGGCATTATTATGTAATTGGAAGGATAAACATTACCAATAATATTATATATCAACGTTCAATATATATATTTTAAACATTACAGTTCGAAGTATATCAAATAAAAATGCAGAGAAAATGTCTTTATAAGCAAATCTAATTTATATCAGCCGCATACTTTAGTCATTTAATTTATTTTGTTGACAAACACCACAATTTGATTATAATTTTTTTTAAATATTCTCATGCTTGCAAGTAAATTTTTCATACATTAGAAACAGTATTAAATAATATTAGCATATAAGTACATTTGTTTTAAATACACATTTTTGCAGACAATATTGAATATTAAAAAAATATACATAAATAAATAAGTCATGGGTAAATTCATGCCATGCAAATTATCACGGGAAACAATTCTTTCTAGTAGTCATTATAAACCAATCTAATTTATATCAGCCAAGTACTTTTGTCATTTAATTTATTTTGATGACAAACACCACAATTTGATTTTTAAATTTTAAAAATATTCTTATTCTTGTAACTAAATTTTTCAGTATACAAAACTTTGCTTAGTTTAAAATAAACATATATCGAAATATATTATTTAATAAGTATTGATAGGCTTGGAGTATTTTTTTATAAATTACATACTAAAAAATAATAGCTAAGTTTTAAAAATCGATTAAGCATTAAAAAGTATAAAATAAAAGCTAAGAAATATTTTTCATTATTAATTTTTGGTTTGAAATTGAATAATTATAATGAAATTTAACATTTATTTAGACTTTTTATTTTTTTAATGCCACTTGGCATATTAATTTCTAAATATAAAGTAAATTAATTTTGTTTTGTTCTATAATTGTGAAGGTTGTGAATGTGTCTCTGCTACCTTTGTAATTATATTTTATAAACTTTTTGTAACTCTCTGTTGGGCAACCGAGCAAATAAAATTAAAATAATACATTAAGGTAACAATATGGCAGGTTGTTATATAACATGAAATTATAAATAGGTACAATACATGACAAAAGCTTGTTCATAAAAAAGATGTACAATCGATTTACATTATACGAGTAATTATTATGAAAATTTATAAACACTACATGAATTTGTTATTAAGGTACATTATCTATCTTATCATAACAAGAGATACCTTATATTAGTAGTATTGTGTTGCACCCTGATAATAAAAGTGGCAGAATTATAAAATGTGGGATCTTACGAAAGAAAACAAACATTTCCCATTGCAGTTTTTATGGCTGATAAATAATTCCAGCGATTTTTTAAAAATTGTTTCATCTCTTTTACTACCAGGGTGGAACATGTAAAAAGAATTTGTTATCATGGCACTAAAGCATTTTCTGTAATACGTATATAAGGACTCAATGAAGCCAGTTTCATCCCATAGCTGAATATATTAAACATACCGTATTTTGCTTAAGATAAGGACGCACCTTAAAATTTACCTGACAATTAAAAAAAAAAATGTTTTTGACGATAAGACGCATCGGACCATTAGACACACCCCAATTTTTGGTTGAATTTGCAGAGTAAAAAAGTGCATCTTACGGTCCGAAATAACATAAAAAACATAAAAGAATTTGAGATTTTAAAGAGTTAACTCAAAATAGTTGTATTTGTTCAGGATAGATTAAAATTGATAATACGAATATTGTTTAAAGAGAAACAAAAAAAAAGTTTTTGCCTATGGAACATGAATAGGTCCTTTTACTTTACATTATATTTTACTAGCACTCGTTATTTTTTATCGATTTCTAATAATAATAATAATAATAATAATAATTTGTGAAATTCATAACAAAAAAAGATCTAAAAAGGAGAAAGGGAGAAAAAAGCTAAGCTGTGAATAAATAAAAAAGTGTTAAAGAAATGAGACAAGTACAATTTCAAACAAGATTATTGTAAACAGGATATTGTAACTATGTACATAATAAGCAGTACGTCTAGTTAACTTATTGCAAAAAGCTATGAAAATCAATATTTTTTCAAAGTTAATGAATTTATGATTATACATTTTCAACATTGTATCAATTTTTTAAATCCTAAACCACAATATAATCGTACAATGGTAGGATACTATCTCATGTTTTCTATTTAACTAATTGATTGTCTATCAGCCACAAGATGAAACTTCTTTGTATTTATTGTATTTCTATTAACTCTAATGGTAAAGTTAAAATATGTAATAAAGCACATGTTTTATCAATATTGCATTGTTTGGTTATTAGACACGTGTACACACAAACCAATTCTGTAATTCAACTATCACATTTTCGTGGACTCACACGGAATAAGGTAATCTTATTCAAATTCATGCATTTATGTATTATCCTTCACTCATCTTCAATTACATTCATTAAATGTACAATTTTGTGCATGAATGATTTGGTATCATTTTAGAAAAGTGCACATTTGTTAACAGGTAATTCGTAAAAATAATTATTTGTTCCAATCTAATTTTAAAATTAGAAAAAAAATACATTAGAAAAATTCATCTCGCGATCAATAAAATGAAATAAATAAACTGAGTTGTTTCCAAGAAAAATAAATGGGGAATTTTCAGAATTCTGGAACAACGCTAAAAATATATTTAATATTTAGTGTCGATTTTTACAATTCTATTGATATAACTATCAATGTAAAAAAACTAGTTTTCATTAATAATTTTCAGATTTATTTTAATTTAAGTGCATACAACAGTTGGTGTCATGTCACTTTGACTTCACACGTCTTGCCCACCGAGCGCGCTTCTAACAAACACTGCGTACAAGAATGGCACTGTAATAATATGTGCGAAACATCTCATTTTAAAATATGCATATTTTAAACCATCGTAGAAAATTTATTCGATGTCGCACAGAAAAAATAATAAAACCGTTACCATCATAATTTCTTGGTTTTTTTAAATAATATTTTAAAATGTGCGAAGATTTTTTTGCTTTGAATATATGGAGTATTAATCTCAAGAACTATAAATTCACATTAATTTAGGATATTTATTCAGAACGGATCAATAACTATGTATGTTATACAGTAAGTACTTAAAGAATTCTATAAAAATTCTAAACAAGTCGATTTTAAATACACAAATCATATATATACATATATTTAAAAATCATAAGAAATATGATAAGTTTAGTTAGTAAAAAATAATTTGTCACTTGCTATAATTTACAGAAGAAAAAAAAACTTTTTTTTTTTATTTGATCAGCTTTTGGAAAGAGCAGAAAATCAATTTGGATAATTTTTTATTATGTATATACTTAATCAATGATTATACCCGATGAATCAGGACACACACATGAATCAGGAAACACACGTAATACTTTATAACTTGGCCTAAAATTATTATTTGTAAACATTTTCTTTCATTATCAACACATTTTTAAACATGCGTGTTTAAATTAAATTAGGTACGTACATACAATGTTATACATTATTTGAATTATAATCAATAATATTTAAGGCTCTGTATAAAAAGGACGTCTAACCAGATTGTTGGCTACACCAAATAAAGAAAAAATAAATAAAATTATAATTTCAGAAATAAACTATTCAATGACCAGATAATAATGATTCAAATTTAGCTACTCTCTTTATGAATTTGATGCCTACACCTGTGGATTGTAAGACAATACAATATATGTGTATGTCATATTTATCTAGCCAGGTTTGAAAACATAATTGTGGGGTTATAATGTAAAATGCACTATTTCCAAAATTAGCAATATTAAGGTAAATATATAGAAAGGGTTAATTTAAAGCTAAGGAAAATACTCGTATTATTAGTTTTACAATTAAAAAAGTTCATTTACTTCATCTTTAAATGCATGTAGTATTTCCAATAGAAAATTAAGTACCGTTTTTGCAAAAGAGGACTAATTTCATGTTACACAAAGTGCACTATTTTCAAAGAAAATAGATACTAGGGATATTTTTTTTCAAAGCGTACTACATATTTGTCTATGATTGACATAATCTAAAAAAAATTGACAGGTGTATGTTATAAATAACACTTGTCCAGTATTTTGTACATAGAATTATAGTATACCAGAAGGCGCGTAGAATCATGTTTGCATACATCGCACTGTGTCTAAAAGTCTGACATCTCGCCTGCACGCATGCGTGAAGTGGCCGCGTAATATTACCAGACCGTGAACAATATATTACCATAACACAAATATAAGATAATTTTGTGTAATGTTATTATATGTTTTACCACAAAAAATATTTTACTGACTAGACTATAAAAGTATTTTTACAAGGCAAATGTAAAACAAAACATAAAATAATAATTTGGTAATTAAGTAAATTAATACCATTTAATATTATACTAAGGTTTATTGATAGAAAGCCGGGTAAAAAAATCAACTTAGGGTAGTTGCCAGTTGCAATATTAAAAAAATGTCTACCTTGTTTTATTTAACAATCTGACAGACAGTAAAATAATCAAATTTTTAAATAATATTATCTGTGAATTCGCTACTTACACATGAAATGTGATCCCACCCTATTCCCTTAAAATCCCAGCAATATTTTGACACTTAAAAACGACACAAAACCGCATAGTTGAATTTAAAGCTGACTAAATTACTAATCCATGAGTAGTTTAGTTGGCTTCGGTTTGATGCGCGTACGCGGTTTCTGGACTATTATAATTCTATGATTTTGTATTTTGGAAAATGTTAGCTAAAAATGAATTAAAATAAGAGATTTAGAATGCTTTTCATGGAATGCAAAATTTAAGAATCTGTTCAAGAATTTCAAAATAATTTACTATATTTTACAGAATTATTCTAACTGTAGTAGTTGCTATAGTTTTTTCCCTTTCTGAAGAAAGGGCAAAATGGAAATAGTGTGTTTTGCATTATGATGGCCCTTATAATGTAGTGCTTTTTTTATTTGATGGCACTTTTAGTGAGTTTTCATGTTTCTGAAATTAAACGGGTATTATGACTTTTGTTTCGTAATGTATAACATTATTATTTTCATTACATTTTTTTCTAAATGAATAAGAAAATCACACTTTTAAAATTATAGCTTCCTGAGGACAATGCAAATATAAAAAATTACAATGGTTTTTAATAAAAAAATTAAAACTAGAATCATTAGTTAAATGATTTGAAAACATGCTAAAAAAGTTTTAAGAAAATAATTACAAAGTAGATACATATTTGTAGAATATGAATAAACAATAGAAAGATAAAACTACGAGTTCTTTTCACAAAGTTAATAATTATTAAAAGTAATTATTCAACTTATAAATAATAAAAAATTAGCATCTTAATATTATTGTTCTTACTTGTCAAGTCATAATAATAAATCATATAACTAAATAATAGAAAAATATTAATATCTAACGAGAATTGCACATTAGAGTTTTTGTTATTCTATATAACTGTGACATTGTCTTTGGCGAATATGGAAGGATTGTGCGAAGATAAATAAAACTTAAATACGTAATGAGTATCAAAAAATATTTAGAAAACTAACAATAAAAGGATTCTGAAGACGATCGAATGTTTATTTTAGAAAAAATAATTGAGTACAGATTTATTTATATAATGGGGAAAAATGGAAGATCTCTTCTCAAGCAATGAATTAAATAATAGCATTTTCGGAATATTAAAGGACTGATTTTAATAATGTACAAGAAATATATTTTAATTAATTTAACCATTTTCAGACCTGAATCAATTCTGTATCCTGCATTTACTCGAGAAATCATTTGTAAATTTTTGGTATTTTTTAGAAGTTATTTGACGTTCATTTTAAATTTATCAATAAATTTATTTCATAAATCTACAAAGTTCGTGAAACGTGCGTTTTAATCTAATAAAATATGTTTATTTGATCGAATTAGTTTAATTATAGCGAAATATATTTAAAACTCGCCTTAAATATCATTCGCAAGAATGATTTCTATCTAATTTCTATTCACCCCAAAGCAACCAAGCCAGTTGTTCAACTAAAAACCCAATGTTCTGTGCAATACCAATTGCCAACGAAGGCAGATAAAAACAAAGAAGTGTTTAGGAATACCGCCAATTAAAAAATTAGCTTGCTGTTTTTTTTAAAATTTTGGTAAGCATGCGAGTAAATAAATCTTCAACTTAATGGATGTATATTTGAATGAATAGCAGGTCTGAGAGGGTTAAATAAATTAAAGAGATATTGGGATACATTTTTGTTTTAAAAATCAGAACTGGAAGATGTGTAGAGGAAAACTTGTACATAATTATTAATATTTATAATTAACCACACAAACACATTATTTTGAAATGTACAAAATATCACTATCACACGCATTCATCTGATGTGCTCAAATTATTTATTTACAAATTAATAGAATAATTTATAAATAGGTGAAAATATCGCACACAATCTAAATAAATAATGAAACTGACAAAAATCACTATTAATATAAACATTGACAATCATTGCCAATTAATGCAAAGAGACATAGTTTTCAATTAAATTCAGATATTATTATATAATGCCCAAAAAAACTAAAAACAATACGGGAATCACAGGATTTATAGTAAAAAAATATGCATCGGAAGTCGAGATGAATAGTGGAACATTTAAACCTCTATACCATCATTTGAACCTTTAGAATTTTTGGCACGCAGTTTATTTTCCTCGATCATTTTTGGTTTTTCCGTTCTCGTGTGCCAAACATAAACCTTAGTACACTTATCTGCCAGGGGCTCCAACTCATCGCGTGTTATAAGTTGTCGTAAAATCTCACTTTCCTGCAATTACATTAGTAAAATGATCCTTTTAATACAAAGTTGAACTTAGCTCCTTGGTTTAATTTGTAAATTTTATTACTGAAATATGCTATTTTTACCTTTATTTTCATTTCATATAATGGGTACAGCAACAGAAAATAAACACGTGTTAGCTGTTTTTAGGTATGAAGTGATTATTCTCCAAACAAAAAAAAAACAAATGATCACCCTGATTCCCATGGGAGTAGGGAGAGTGGATGGAATGTCATATCAATCTTTCTCTGCTTAAAGACCTCACTTTCTCGACATTCATACATCTTCTCCTATGAGTCTATACTCATGCCTATTATTCTGACTTTCGGCGTGCCCTTCTTGAAGCATCTGTTAAACGGGTCACAAGCCCTTTAAATGTCTAGACTAAAATATTTTCTTTGCAAAAATGTTTTCCTTCTCTGTTACAACAAATTTTAGGTGTATTTTACTCCATTTTCGTTAAGAATGCACTAATGGAAATGGTAGGTTTGACAAAACATAACCAGGACCCAAGAACCTGGTTGTGGTCCCGTGATAGTATGTGGACTCGGGGACCAAATATCCGAAGTTCAAATTCCACTCTACTACAACTCGATTTCCATTTTTCAAGCACAGGTTATTTACGACTTTTAGGAAATGGTCTGAAAATTTAAATATTTGAGTTGATAATAAAAACTCAAGTATTTCTCTTTTTATTAAGAAAAAAATATATCACGGCACTTTGTACCGCAGTCCACAAAAAACTAAGATAATTATGTCGTTCCAATAATAATTATTAAAACAATGCACCTCGCTAAGCGAGACCGTATTTTAAAAGGTTTGTTTTTGTTTCTAAATAAGAAAGGGTTTACAACCGCTGTACAACGATGTGATGGGTTATGGTTATTTCGGCAAGTATTGGCTATCTTGCTAACTCCATTGGACATGAACTAGCAATATATAAAACGGAATATTTTTCTTGGAAGTGTAATTAATTTTTAAAACAGTTGTGTGTTTAGAAAATAATGTATTCGATAAAATATTTGTAAAATATTTCAATATTAGCATTTCTGATTAGATTCTTGAAAATCTGCTTAGCAGCCTAAGGGTTAATGGTTTATATGAATAAATTAATATGCCATTAAATTAATGTAAATGTGCTTTAAATTTAATAGTAATCTGATTTCCGCAGCAAATAAAAACTGCTTGTACCTCCAAAATAACACCTGAGTAAATTTAATCAAATTATTAAAAATAGGGAAGAAAAATCTGACCGATATCTCTCATTTATATACTAGCGCAGCAGGCAAGCTTCTTCCAAAACATGTTCTACTATATCGAATAAAGTTTTTCATGAATATTTTTTTGTATTCATATAAAATAAATTCTGCCTGTGTATTATTTTAATATTGTGTCCAATTAACATAAACTTTATTAAATTGACATCCCATGCAATTACAATTCAGAAAAAAAAATGGTTTTAAAGTCATTACCTGGTATCCGGCTTGCACTTTGTGCGTAAACACGGGCTTTGGGATTCTCCTTAATGTGTATAGCGAAACCTGCCATGTCAATTGGGAACGGGCGTTCTGGTCTCCAGACAGAGTTGAACCCGAGTACCTTGGTTCCGTCAGGATTCACCAGAGGCCTCTCCACCATCATACCGCCTACTAATCCAACGGGCCATACGCCAACCTTGTGGACTTGTCTCATCTACAGAAAAAGATTACATATTAAAAAACTGCTAGAAATTGTCCACAGGTAAACGACAATTTGTAGGACAGGATATTGTTCCAAGACATTGTCATGGAGATAGATGGGCAAGCTATATCTGTAGAACAATGATTACCCCGAACACCGCGCGTGCACAGACAGGACCTTATAACAATAGCGATTTTCTCTATGTGTACGTGTCGCTCCTGTGCATTTTTTCTGCCGAAAACGAGGGCAGATTTTTTTTATTTTATTATTTAGTATGTCCTTTAACAATTCCAATACATGTTGGTAAAAAATAAATAATAGTTTCGAGAACTAGCTTGTAATAAACGCTGTAATGTATTCATTCTTGAAAACATAACTCATAGAACCAGAATCCTCGGCAGGCGTTTTCTAATCAATGGCTACTCTCAGGTAAAAATCCAGATTTTGTTGATATCGTAGGGTTGGCACGTTTTCCTAAAATATTTGAGGTCCAAGGTTCGATTCCAGTGAATATTGATATTTTGTTTTTTGAGGTGATTTTACACTGAAATATTTCATTGTCCAGCCATTGTTCAATCCATGTGTGCATTCAGTATTTTTATTTACTACTCATAACCTCCATGGAAAACATGAATGTTAACGATTACTCTTTTCTCACTTATTGTTTATTCATTTATTTATTTTTTGTCGCATTTAATGTTTACATCTTTTATGAAAACTTAATTGGTCTTTTTATGTCAGGAAATCTTTGTTTTTAATAGAATTTAAAAAGACTATAAATTTTCGAAAAATGAAATTTTTTCATAACTGGCATCAAATAATTGATGAACGAGTAAATAAAAAATATGTCATATTTTGCAAACAGAAAAAAATTATATTTTATAATGTTCAACTTGTAGTTTCGTTTGAACTGTTGATTTGGGATGAACTTTTAACTTTAAAAATTCAATATCTCAGAACTAGAATGTTAGTTACCAACTTGTGCCAGAAACCTTACGATATTATGTATGTAATGTAACATGTGCACGATGCAACGTAAGGTTATCAGTTTAATTAACACAAAACAATAAATAATGGTAAAATAACTTTTCAGAACCCTCTGTGTGGCAATAGACGCTCTTAAAAAACTTTGTATTGATATTTTTCAGGATACATATTTTGATAACCATTATCAGTACTTTGTTGTATATAAAATTAGTTGGTTATGTAATTCTTCTTCTATGGGGCTAAAGGTCAAACAGCACTAGAGCGGCGCTGCGCGGCACGGCAACTTGAAATATTATTTTCACTGTTTTGGATGAAATGAACCGTACACCAGCTGTATCACACTGCACAGCACTCCATACAAAACTTTTTCACACAGCGCCACTGTAGTGCAAATTGACCTTTAACTTAAAACATAAGTAGATACCAGATTTAAGGTTTTGTAACAATATGTTATAGATGTGCTATCTTATAAACTATGTACTACAATCATCATCATCACTCTTTCCATACCCATTGTTGCATAGAGCACCACATCGGTAAACCAAATGCAGCATATTTCGATCATCTGTTACATGAAGAAAAAGCGATCAATCTTACGCTTCAAGTGCCAGTCCAGAAACAATGAAATATTGCAGCTTAAAAATCCTTAAGACTCTTTTTTTTTTTTTTTTAATTTTAATTTTACATCCACCCTGCCAGGAATCAAACCCAGAATCTAATGGTAGGCAAACCCATCAACCACTACACAACAAAGTGAACTTATCGCCACTCAATTTCCTAATTCGGGACTTTTACGTCAGAACAGCTGGTCCTATTTTTTTCCTTACATTTTGAATAAAATATTCTCCCCAATCAAAGTTTTTAACATTTGTCATATTTTACGCTGAAATTTTTTTTAAACTCGTTCGATGGTCTAGTATGTATTTATTTATTTAAATCTTAAAGTAGGGCACACATATCATACATATTGTTATGTGTGTTCTAATAATAACATTGCAAATATATTTCATTTATAAATTGTTTAATAATAATTTAATTTTAATTGTCTCATGCGAATTTTTGTTTTTGTGATTTTAAATTTAACACATTGTTCGCCAATAGGATTTTCATAAAATTCCAAAAAATGTTTTTAAGATAGAAAAACAATTATTTAATTTGAGATGAGGGTGTCAGCCACTGGTGGCCGACACGGCCGGATTGAATACCTCGGTGTCAGGCCACCAGTGGCTGACATGGCGATCAAATTATTTAAACATCTTTTTATTTAATTCAATAAAAAAAAAAAACACATAATATTGATTGAAAACATACAAAATATTTATAATGAAATCGTTGAAAACAGGTAAAAATATGAATAATATTCAATTTTTATTTTTTACTATTCTGGCAGTACATTTACACTAGTCAAGCACATTAATTTTATTTTTATGTAATTCTATCTTTTCCGCACATTTTTCATTTCATCGCTTTCAAGTTTTCCTCAGTTTTATACTTTTTTGTTGCAACATTGAAAAATGTAAAAACGGGGTTTTACTGTTAATGAAATATAAAATATCTCACCTCTTCGAAGATCTTGAGGGCGTAGGTGTTGTCATCATCCATGAAGAATACCACCCCATTGAGCTGGTCATCATTCAGGTTATCCCGTAGCCAACTTAATCCTGCATTCCTTTGTTCCACTCCACGAGCCTTCATCCAATGTGGTTCCTTTATTATATTGCGCGATACCAAGCAATACGGGGAATGATTGATCCGGGTGAACATGAGGGTTGTGAATGAAAACAAATCCAAAATAACATGAACTAGCGACACTAAATTGGGTAGCTTTGGGGTGGTAAATGGTTAATTAATAAACCAAAACATGTTTCAAATAAAACAATAAATTTGAAGGAAAAACTAATATTGAGGGCCATTTTCACAAAGGTAAGTCCTTTTGCAGAAGAAATAACTAAAACCAGGATGTTCGATCATTAGTAATTATATTTAGTACTTTTTATTTATGATATAATATATTTAACACATTCCCGATGATACCGGCTATAACCATTAAAATCGTGTATCTCTTTTAGGAAATCACAGCCTTCCGTCCAAAATACATTGGCAGTGAAACGACGGCTATACTTTTTTACTGCTCATTCCTTCATATCAAACGGTTCAAAATTTATTTTAGAATATTTTAACTAATTTTGTGATTTTTGTTAAAAAACTGCCTTTTTGTCTATGACTTATTGCAGTATGCTTAGTGAGAGAAAGGTTAAGGACTGGCAAGCAAAACCAAAATCACTGATATTTTAAAAATGGCATAAATTAGAGCCAATAAAAAAGATTCAGAGAGTGAAGATGAAAATATTATCATCCAACTGAAAAAACTTTTACAGTTAGTTGTATTGAGCAGCGATGATGAAGAAAGTCATTAAATCAAAATTTAATAAATTAGAAAGGTTATTTTTTACAGTTTGACAAATAAATATTAATTATTATAAAATATTATATTTTTTACTAAATTTTAATAACAAAAAACTGTTTCCAGTTTTTTGGAACCCATCCCCTCTTTGCGCTGGCTCTGAATCTCATATAACACATAACATGGCATTTTACACCTATCTACCGTGTTGTAGGAGGGTTACCTGTAAAAATATTTTTTCTGGAGTTCAGTGTCATTTTTTATAAATGGTCTTGTGTGTTTCTAAAATAATAAAATAAACTTTATGTAAAATTAAAAAGTGAATTTTTTTTTGTGAGATGGCTGCCAATTCTAAAATGTAATACATGTGGGGGTAATCATGATCAATATTAGTTGATGTTAAAGGGCTAGAATGATGTGAAAAATTCACTTTTGTTTCATGTTTGTATTGCAGATCTTATTTTTGTCAAATGATCTGATCTTAGTCAAATGATGCAGCCCAAAAACTAATCAATCGATATATATTATGTACTTTGGTTGTGTGCAATAGGCAAAATAAATAAATATACACGGCAGACCAATGGGTGGTAAACGTGAGGTTTTAACAAGTGTATAAGATTGAAAATGAAAACTAAATAATGATTACAGAAAATTAAAAATAACAGTAAACATTGCTTTCGATATAAAGATTTGTTATTATCATATGTTAAGCAATTAATTGCCATTTATGTTTGATATATGGCTGGGTCAAATCTCGTGAATTACCACCTGAACATAATTATACAGGGTCCACCAAAATGATCTACCTATTTTGAAATGTGCAAACAAATGAAACAATGATCAAAACTTATATTTTATTTTACTGTAAGAACACAGTTTGCCATTTTGTTTTCGTATTGACATCACTTTGTTTTAAAAATGATGTTTATGCTGTCTAAATGATTGCCTTCTCGAGCTTTACACTCTGGAAGTCTCAGTCTGAAATTTTTGAAACTCGCAGAGTTATCGCCGCTAGTGCTTAAAGACTTCCACCTTCGATAACTATACGGTTTTCCTGTTAGGTATCCTTCAATGTCGGCCTACTTCAAAATGCTGACAGAACAACAATTGCATGGCAGTGACCGAGTTGCCATTTAAAAAAAAGTTTCAATTACAAATGCACAATGCTCTCCATTCCACACCAGATGGAAACTAAAATGGCAAATGTTTGGAAAGACAAAACGATACCTAGGCTTCATCCATAGCCAACAGCGCCTTCGTGACGCCATTATCAAAATGAGTAGATCATTCTGCCGGACCCTGTACTAGTGTTTTTTATTTTATTTAACACAATCAATTATGTTGTTGGCCTTAAGAATTATATTACTTTTATCTCTGTTTAAGTTTGAAATATTTATAATTTTGAAATTTTAAGGTAGGCAATGAATTATAAGCAGTTGTAGTTTGAATAAACATAAAACTAGTTACTGATTAATATCTCATTCTTCTAATAAAAGTAATAACAAAAAAGTAAGTGCATAATATTATCACAATCATTGGAAGGTTTGATTTCAAGCAAAAAATAAACTTTGGATAAACAGTATTGTAAATATTTTATACAAATATTTGAAACATAGAGTACATGTTTTGTATTGACAGCGTAAAATTTAGGGGTTTCAAGTAAACATTGTTAAGACTTTAAAAAAAAAATATGTGACTCTTAATCCACATAAATATTTTTACTACTTCTACTACTATTACCATCACGCCAGTTCACCGTAGGGGTAGGCCGAGAGAATGGACCGCCACACACGTCTATCCTGGCATACATTCCTAGCTTCTTCCACATTCATACATCTTGTCATACATACCTTCGGTTCTGTCTGCTTTTGACATGACCAGACTAAATATTTTAATTTTTAGACACTACACAAAAATATATTTAAAGAAATGTTTCATAAATACTATACAAGATTTCTACCTTTGTTCGATGTTATCTATGTTTTTAGGCCACTAAATAATATGATGCTACAAATATTTTTGACATTCGAAAATCGGTAATTTATCTTCAGGTCTGACTGGTATAAATTTTCATTTACATTTATTGAACAAACTGTTGGTGATTTACGCATACTGAAGGATTTAGGAAGACTAAAACTGTGATAAAAATTGTAATCTACTTTGAACAAATAGTAATTTTTCATGAACATGTGTTTTTATTGAATTATTGACTATGTAAATTGTGAAGTTAAATGAACCCACTAATTTTGTCTAAAAATTCAACATAACCTCACTAATGACATCAATTTATTTTTATGTGGCAGCAGCATGATCAGTATGAGCAAGAAGAATATTTGGTAATCTTGGATCAAGGGACCGGTATAAGATTTGGAACATAAATAGCCATATTAGTTCAATGGAGAAATATTTAAAATAAAGTAGGTACTTGGAAAAAAACATTATTTTAAAAAGTGATACGACTAAAACATCATTTGCAATAATGAATATTGCTTAATAATTCAGAATCGGGTTGCGGTCCCGTGGATAATGTTGAAGACTCGCAGATCAAAGATCCGAGGTTCGAACCCCACTTTCCCCCAACGTGATTCCCATTTTCTAATAGTGAGTTATTTACAACTTGTTGAAAATAGACCCAAAATTGCAGTATTTGGGTAAATCATAAAAAAGCAAATATTAATTTTACTTTATTTAAAAAAATAATGATGTTGATTGCATTTTTTATAAACAAGGTATTCATATTTAAATGAATATGTATAATAAATTAAAAATACAGAGATTTGGTGTAGAAAACTTTTTTTCCATTTAATATTATTCTTGTACTTGAAATAATAAAAATAGTTACTTGATAACCTTAGCATGTAATATAATATGTAAACTTCACTGATCCATTAAAATTAAATCTAATTTTGTAAACTATAAAACTATGAAATTGTACTGTATGTTTCCTGAATAAAAGAAAAAAAATCCTTTACAAAACATTCTCAAGATCAAATATAAAAGAAATACAATGTCGCATTTTTCGCACACCCGTCATTGTTCTACGATCACGACAAAATGTACTCAATTCTTAATTTATTATATGTAATACTATATTTATTAGCAGACATTAAATGTGATTATTAAATTAATAAAACTGTAGTTGAAAATATTAAAAGGACATAGATTTATATAAACTGCTAAATTGTATTTTTATTGTTTTTTATGAGCAGAGTCCTAATTACCAGATATAAAAATCCCATTTTGTTACAACCTGATTTCCGTTTTTTATAAAAGTTTCTTGATTACAAAAAAATTGATGTAGGTACTTTTCTTATGTTGGGAAAAAAATATTTACCTTCAAATTATTTATTCAACCTGCAATATGACATGGCCTTTTCTGGTACTAGATATCATTTTGAGAAATGTAAAGAGCAGAGCAAGTAAATTAACACTTGAAATATCTGGTTGGCAATTAGTAATCAAAACCAGACTCAGTACACAAGATAGGCAATTAATGTATGATATTTTGTAATAATTTTACATTTTAAATAATAGCGTAAATGTTATGCAATCAGCTGAATTTCTTATTTAGATTTCATTGTAATTAGATTTAATTTTTAATGTTTCCATTTAAATCACTATCTGTTACCAAGAGGACATTTTATCTTCCTAAAGGTCAACGCATTCAGAGTACAATAACCCACACTTGTGTCGTGCTTAAATGTATTGTACAGTAAAAGATGACATTGTTTACCATGACAAAACAAGTTTGAATACTAAGTAGGCTCTTGGCAAAACTGTCCACCTGATGATGTTAACACAACACACTCTAAAATCTACTCAAGTCTGATAAATAAATGTATATAAGGTTCAATGTAGTAGGAAAAAAAACATTTGACATAAACAAAGGCTAAATTCATCACTTTAATTTTTTATAACTATTTAGCGTGATAATATCAACAACTCATATAATTTCATAACCCACAAAACAGTATTTTGCAGGAGAAGGATTCAAAGATATTTTTGTCTAATATAAGTCTAAATACTGACTGATTTTTTCCAAAAATCGGTAAGAATATTTATTCTTATTTTTTGTTTTATAAAAGCTAGCAAAAAACTTAAAATGTTTTGCAGTTTTTGTAAAAATACAGATTCGATATTATACTATGGAAAAGACGTAAAGTAAAATATTGTATGAATGATACAGAACATTTTACATAGGGAATTATTGAAAAGGGATTATTGTATGTGTAATATATGTGTAATTTATTTGATTCATTATTTGATACGTGTAAATAATCAAAAGTGGCACTAACAATAGTATACATTGTTACTATGTATATTATAACAAAAATCAATACTAAAATCAAAAAATAAAATTACCTAGTTTATTACATATATCAAACATTTTTCTATCTTTCGTGCAAATACAGGTATTGATTATTATTCAATGAGTCTGTTGTTGGGGTTTATATTGTACATAGTGTAGATTTTGTTTCTAAGTCTAAATCACATTTCTTGAGCTCTAGTAATAGTTGTTTTATTTTTTGCATAAGCGGGATCCACTTTGGAAAAAAAGAATAATAAAAAAACAACGAACACGGCGGACGTCTGACAAGTACGGAGAACACAATCGTAACTGATACTTACGCCGCTTCCAGTCATCCCTTTCGTCCCACGAATATTATCGCAAGATTCATACAATTGCAATTTCATACTTGGTAAAAAAAATGAGATACGACAATATGCATCCAAAAAAAATGTAACTAATCGCAAAATATTTTTTTTTCTTCTTTGGAACTAAAGATAAAACGATATACGACCAAATACATAAAAATGAAAATTTGCGGGTTACAATGTTATACATAGGAGGGGTTGTTGATATGTATACAGTTGAACTTGATAACTAGAATCATGAGTAAATAACCAACAAGTTGAATTCATCGAATATTAGTAAATTTTATAAGTTTATATATTTTGCAAATTAAAGGATAAGGCACTTGCCTCATGCACGGAGGGTTCCGGGTTCGATTCCCCGTGAAATCACAAAGCCTATACAGGCAAGTACCGTAATTCACCACTATAATTTAGCTTCCGCCTATTGTGGTGCAAAAATAAACAAATCAATAAAATAAATATGCTATAAAATATTGTTTTCTCCAACCAGTGATTTTAATCGAGAATATATTTCAGTGTATGCAAACAAACTATAAATTTGCTTACTAAAAACATATTTGTGGATAAGAAAGGAGTTTCGCAAAAAATAATTAGGTTGTGGTCTCGTAGCTAGTGTCGCGGACACAGGGATCAGAGGTCCGAGGTTCGAACCCCGCTGCACCACAACTTAATTCCCATTTTCTAATACTGAATCGTTGAAATGGCCCCAAAAATGGAAATATTTGGGTAAATTGTAAGAATACAAATATTCGGGTTTTTTGAAATCCAAGAAAACAATTTTTTATTTCTTTATTAAATATTGTGTTTGTTTAAAAATAATAATTATTTTTAAAGCCTATTTAATACAACAAAATATGAATATTTTTTTAATAATCTTGTATTTGATATTTCCTTTACCGTTACTACTTTGATTAATTTTAATAAGATTAGTTAATTGTTACATATATCATCAATGGAATTCAATATTTTTACAGCAATATTCTAAAAGCCCATTTCCTTCTGAATTCTGCATACCTTCTGTCATTCTCCCTTCTTCAGTCCAGAAATAGTTTATCATATTGGCAAATTTATAAATGAAAATGTCATTGATTTTCAGCTCAATAGTTATTAAGTTATATTAATTTGTTTGATAGGATTAATTACAAAAAACATATATACAGCAGAACTCTATTTATAACTCCAGTCATCTGGATTTCCAATGACTGGAGTTCGGATAAATAGAGATTGCAAAATTGCAACACATTGATTATTTGGACGATAAACACCACAAATTGAATTTGCTTGTTTTTAGATGTAATCTTATAAGTGGAAATAATAATGATATTACAATATCTAATACTTACGGTAGGTTTCAAAATTTTATTTTTCTTTGTTCTAGCCACAAGGTGAGTGTAATGGAGGGGTGATTGCTTCAAAAAGTTTTCAACGAGACTGGTTTTATGTTCAGAATCTTCTATTATAATCCAATGGAAATTCTCTAACCACATAACAGTTTGAGCTAACCTGAAAAATGAGCAATTTTTTTATTACATAATTAAACCCTTATCCACGCACAATGGGCATAGGGCAAGGCATTGTTAAATAAAATGCACCATATCTCGATCATTTGTTACAGGAAAGTAAAGTGATCAGTCTTACGCTTCAGGTGCCAGGCCACGGACAATAAATTACTTCGGTGTAAAACCACTTTTAAAAACAAATATTTCATGCTGACCTTCCCAGGAATTGAACCCAGGACCTCAAGCATGGTAGGCGAATGTGCCGTATTTTAGAAACATATATTTTTTTAATCTGACAGCTTATATTTTTTAACATTTTAAATCTAATATATTAAGGTATATTACAACACATCATATTTTCTAATTAATATTTCTCACCACATATTTGTTTTGAATTTCCTATTGATTTAATTACTGAGCTGAAAATATGTCTTTATATAGCCTAAAATCAGTAAAATTTACACAAAAATTAATTATTAATTATTAATATGTTCAAATAAAAATATTAGTCCTTTAAATGTTAATTTTATGTGTAATGGTTTAGTGAATAAGTACTTTTTTACAGTAACGAAATTATAAAAATATTACGATATTAAAAAATCACCAACAGATTTTATAAATACTTTATCCAGATTCATTTTAAAATTTATCAGTTCTGTAGAAATATTGTTCATATGCATCCAAAAAGGTAATTGCATTAATAAACATAAACAATCATAAATAAAAAATATAACAAAAATTGTTTAGAGTTAAGGAAATATTTCAAATAGTTTTTATAAACGTATTGTTTTATTTTTATATTTAATATTATAATCCAATACTTTGATCCCACTTATATGTATATAGCTTATCACACTATTGAGCAAGACATAAGATCTACTTTAAATCAAACAACTTTTTATAAGTATTGATACAAAATCTAGATTGAAGAATCATGTTTGGTGATAGAAAGCATTGCTATCATTGTCATGATCAATTATTCATTGAAAACGTAATAGTCATTAATATTTTATAACTAGTTATTGGTAACACAAACATTTTTTTTTTTGATTGCTGAAAAAATAAGAATTAAAAAATGTATCCTTAACATTATTTTAATAATGAAATAAGTAACTAACTAGGGCCGCCATAAAGATTAGGACTTTCTATTTTTGTTAACATAAAAATTCATAAAAATACATTTTAAACAAAAACGAGAATATCAAGAAATAAAAATACTGATGTGAAAGGATTTTTGACATAACTTGAAAGATAATTAAAATAAACTAGGTAAATTTAAAATATATATTACAGTAAAACGACAAATAAAACATTATACTGTTGAGCTTTTAATTCATACAATAGTTATTAAGGGATTAAATCAAATAAAAACTATAATAAAATTTAACCAACAATGCCGCCCTATGAATATATTACAGTAAAACGACAAATACAATATTATACTGTTGAACTTTTAATTCATACAATAGTTATTAAGGGATTAAATCAAATAAAAACTGTAATAAAATATAACCAACAATACCGCCCATATGAAACCACAAATAAAAAAGATTTGGGAAAAAACAGTCACAAAATTTATTATGCAAGGGTTTAAAATTGTACGAGTTACCTGAAGAAATAAAAGAAATAGGAAGACTCGAAATATTTCCAATCAGTTTTAAAATATTCTTTCAAATATTTTTTAATATTCTTGATAAATTTTGATAGAAGATGTAATGTACTAAAATTAAATGTTTTTAATATCTTATGAACAAACTTAATACAGCAAAAATATAATAACAATATTTTGGATATGTCCAAAGCTTCGGACAATCTCTGATTTTTCCCAGGCGGAATTGATATAAATATTAAGAATATGGAGGTCTAAGCATAAAGAGAGCTTATGATCTGTCATCGGACAATATGCATGCGAATGGACTTGAAATTCAAACCAAATATTATATGAGAGACAAACAGTGACATAAGTGAATATGGAAATCAACTATCTATACTGCCATCATAAACATAAGGTCATATTTTGAGATATTACACTTTTTAGTATCTATTAACTTTATGCAAATTTGAAGAAAAACTGTAAATAATCATAAATAAAAACACAGTATGTCAATTGTTTCTAAAGCATAAAACCTGTGTGTGTCATATTCTACGCTGAGGTTTTGCTTATGGATCTTTAGATATTGTGTTATTGCTGAAAAAACCTTAAAAACATAGAATTAGAATAAACCAGAAGGTGCATAGAACCAAGTTTGTATACATCGTACTGTGTCCAAAAGTCCCCCCCTTCACCCGACATCCCGCCTGCGCATGCGTGAAGTGGCCCCGTAATTATATTATTTATTGTTTCAGCATTTACTTTGTGGAAAAACATTTTGAGTTTATTTAAAATAAAACACTTTGTAAATTTACCTCACATACATAAAACACTGTATTAAACTCTTGTGTGGTAAATTTACAGTGTTTTATTTTAAATAAATTCTAAAAGGCCCCGTAATGTTGCCAGACCGTGAACAATATACACAAATATAAGATCATTTTGTGTTATGTTATGTTATATTTTACAAGAAAAAATAGTTTACTGGCTGTACTATAAAACAAACAGGTACATTTATTAAGCTAATGTAAAAAAAAAACATTAAATAATTATTTGGTTATTAAGTAAATTAATACTGTTTAATATTACAATAAGGCTTATTGATAGAAAGACAGGTAAAAAATTCAACTACCCTGGCGATACTAACTGGTAAAGTAATCGAATTCTTAAATAATAATTATCTGTAAATTCGCTACTTACACATAAAATGTGGTCCCACCCTATTCCCTTTTAATCCCAGAAGTATTTTGACACTTACAAACGACACAACACGGCATAATTGAATTTAAATCAGTAGTTGCGTACTAAGCGATGTCTACAGAGTAAATAATGGCCAAAACGTAAAACTACTCATTTATGAGTAGTTTAGTCAGTTTCAGTGTGATGCGCGTATGCGGTTTCTGGACTATTATAATTCTATGCTTAGAAACATTGTATCATTTTTCTATATATTAAATGGTCCAAAAACTCTTGTGGAACATTACCTCATGTTTAACTCATTTTGTAATTTTTACAAAAAATTGCATTCTTGCATATGACTGTAGTATAGGCAAAATAATGAATGTTGCAGTGTGTAAAGTGATCACTTAACCCAACCGATGACAGATCATAAGCTTTGAAAATGCCGACAAATTCATATTCTTAACAATTTCATCTCTGCTGAAAAAATATCTAATAAATATAAAATTATTTGTTTTAACTTAATTTAACAATAAGAGCTATGCCAATGGATAAAAATTGACTAGAGTTAATCAAAATAATTATTCAGACTTTTAAATTTCTCATGAGTAGATTTGTATGCTAATTTTCATACACAATTAGTACCGATTAGTTTTTACAGAAAGATCATTACTCAAATACTCGACAAACTCGGAAATCTGGTATATAAGTCATGACCGTGAATGAGAATGATCATTTCCTTACTGATGTGAATGATTTATTATCGTTAAAGATAATTCGTGACTAATGGACGGGAGAGTTAGATCATCATACATACCTTGTAAGCTCCGCTTTTTGGACAGGGCGAGTGTAAGTTGGTGTAATCGCGTATATCATGGGAAGATCGCTTCTAACCTCCTTTCTGTCGCCAGCGCACTGTTGGGTCTTATTGCTGTATGAAAACAACAAATACAATGAAGCAACAGCCAAAAACACAGTAAAAACATTTCTTTTCCTAAAAGATATTTCGTAAAACATCTTCATTTGGGCCTAAATTCGTTCAAAAACGGATTAAATGTTCGCGGTGCCGATTTGCGAAGCTCGGCACAGAAGCATCTAACTGTAGTTACGTTGGGCAACAAAACCGGCGACATTTCACAAACATTTTTATCTAAATAAATTGAGAGATCGGATATATGTTCGCGTCAACAGCCGACAAAAATCCTTCAGTCAATACCACCAATCAAAAACATAATAGCGAACCGCGGCAGAACACAGGTAAGCACATAAATGGGTACGTAAATAAATTTGAAGGATAGTTGCAGTGTTGCCAGAGGGCGAAAGCTTATCAATAGTAGCGAAAAATCTGGCGTAAATATCGATAATACAATAAATATCACGTATTTTAAACATTTTCAAAGTAATAAAGGTCTATGAAATACTGTCCAGTAAAAAAAATTTTTGCTAATTATTAGTAGCATAATTTCTTTTTTTAAATTTGTAATTTTGAATTCCCGCAAAAATGGTCATTCCATTGGCCGCGCCCCTAATACGTCACGATTCATCTTTATTTGTTGAAATTGAAATTCGTTTAGAACATTATCACGAAACTTGACGTCACAACAAGGCCAAACACGTCGCGTTTTTCTAGCTACATATTTTTAATAAATTTATTTTTTACATTTATGTGTGAAAACATTTCTCCACAATATGCATATTGATTTTTAAAGCACAATTAATTATTCTAAATCCATTTCATATATCTTTATCGGTATTCGTAGTATGTGATATTTCCCTATTGTCCCGGGCTCAAAACCGACCGTTGTCATAATATGAAAATACATAAAAAAAAAACTTTAAAATGGAGGGGTATGGGGGGTATATTTTTCATGTCTCTTATGAATTAAAAGTTATTAATACAAAAAAATCACTTTAGTCATAGCTCTTTTGAGAAAAAAAATATTTTAACAAAACGTGGAAATAAAATAAAAATAGTTTAATTGTAACATACATTTTTCAAATATTTAAAGCAAAAAAATTTTTTTAATTAAAGTTGACTGGCCATGTTTGGGATCATATTTCTTTGAATCTACGAAAAATAGAAAAAAAATATGTTATAGTGCATTGCTAAATGTCTCCAGTAATTTAAAATTTTTACTGCCATATTTTTTTTTTCCTAAACATCTATGTTAATTTTGTTTTTTTGCTTTAAGCATGAGAGCAAACAATTACAATTAAACTTTTTTTATTGCCACTATTTACTAAAATCGAACGATTTATCAAAAGAGAGTAAGAGCTATTTATGACTTAAGTGATTTATTTATATTAATAACTTTTTACATAATATAAAAGATGGAACCCCTCTTTTAAAGTTTTTTGCCGATAATTTTTTTTATGTATTTTCATATGACAAGAGTAAAAAGGAGTGCCTAAATGATTTACATTTTTGTGGAATGAGGAACTTTAGCCCTACGGGAAATTGGATACAAAAAATGTTTTCTTACGCGCGGTAAAAATTAGAGCATTAAATTGTACGGCAACGTTTCGTGAAAATGTAAATTTTTTTTGAACAAACTACTTGGAACGACGTCACTACTTCATATGAATCAACCAATAATATGAGAGTTGTGAAAGATTTCCGGTTTACAGAAAGCCAACAGACGAATTGGCAGAACTGTCCGAGAAGAAGCGGGAGAGAACTTGAGACATCACACGCGGAGTAATTTCAGGAATACAAAACTTTAAAAAATAATAGAACTGATAATACGATAATTTTTGGCTTAGTTTAATAATCAATTAACAAATGTATATATTTTTTTTAAACTACTGAACTTCATCATTCATGTCATTAGATAACGTTTAAATAGTCCC
Organism: Micrasema longulum; assembly: GCF_059751315.1. Classification (NCBI taxonomy): domain Eukaryota; kingdom Metazoa; phylum Arthropoda; class Insecta; order Trichoptera; family Brachycentridae; genus Micrasema; species Micrasema longulum. The sequence continues at coordinate 239,505 of NW_028277972.1, forward strand.
AGAATTACTTGTTTATGAAAAAATAAAAGTTACATCTATACTTCATTTTTCTCTAAACAGTTCTCAGTTTACACTATGTTTTTAAACCCAATAAATATTTTTTTGAATTTAAAACACTTTTATTTTCTTTAAAACCTTGTTTTTTTATTAATATGCATTCATTATTCAGTTCTACTAAATCATATTCACTAAATCATTCTTTTGGCCAGCATTGTAAAAAAGAAAACAAAATAATTTATAATAAAAAAAAACTACCTAAAGTGTTTACTTAACAATTTTAAACTAATAATATAAGGTCAATGCTGTGTATTTAAAGAAACATTCCAAAATGATCCTTACAACAAATTTATTGTTAATAATACTAAATATCAATATTTTAATAGTTCAGGGTGAAAATATGATAAATAGAAATATTTATTTAATAGTACATAAAAAAATCAATTTATTAAAAAAATGACAATATTAACCTAATATTTAATAAAACAATTTTTTTTTTTAAATTATGTAAAAATGAACTACTATAAGAAAATTGAGTATTTGAGATGGTTCCACAAAGCATACCGAACGGTAAGCAAAACAATAATGATGTTTAGTATTTATATTGATTTAATAAAGGAAATATTGCATAACACATTGGATGAACTTTTAAACAAGAGTTTACCATAAGTCAAAGGAATGCAATGTGTGTACATTTCACACTGTGCCACACGCAAAAGGGAAAATATCAATTCAATTAAGATTACAATGTAACAAGGAAAAAGAAAAAAAACATTAATCGAACCATACCACAGCAGCTGTTTAAGCAAAGAGAGTTAATTATGGCTCTTAAAATTGTGTATGCCAGAAGTTAGTGTAGTAGAGAACAGCATTTGAATTTCAAATGTTAAAAAAGTATGTTATAGTCTTCCAGAGAAAAAAAAGGGAAACTTGACAAATAATCCAAAATAAATTTAACAATTCATTCTAGAGGAAAATTTTAATCATTTCAGTTTTGGCACACAAGAAAAAGAAATAAGCATGTCATCCATTTTAAATAAACATTTGAGACTTTTGACCTAATTTTGAAAAAGTAAGTGCGTAATTTGTAATTGTTTATCTAAATATTTATGAATAAAATTAATGAATAAAGATAAGATCTGGCCATGAAGTTCACAAAAGTAGTATTTAGAGTAAATTTATGGCTCATTAGATAGGGGTCATATCTAAAAAATATGTCATTTCACATAATTTAAAGCAATTTGGTATGCAATGATGTTGCTTTATATAAATACAAATGTTTGTTTGGTCTTCTGTTTAAAAATAGGTTGCAAATAGTGATTCTGTATCCTCAAAACGAAGAAGACCGAGATAAATATAACATTATCGAATCGTCCCCTTAGTAACACAAAAACATATCTTGATTTTGTCCAATTTGAGAAACAAGATAAAAACCGCACGACACGATACAAAAATGAGAAAACAATTAATACCTTTCAATGCTATTACTTTTAAAGCTTGAAATAAAGTGTCATGGACATACGTGTCTTTGTGACTAAATAGAACCTTTAATTTTGAGAAAGGTTGTACTTAACTCAAAATTTATAAAAGTCGAGATACGTTTTTGTGTTACTAAGGGGACGAAATTCAACAAATACTTGAAGACGATGGACATGCCAAAAGTCATAATAATCAGCGTGCATGAAAAGATGTATGAATGTAGGGGAAGCAAGGTCTGTATACATAAGTGGCATTTTATCCTCTCTGTCTACCATGGAGAAACGACATGGGGGTTATTTTATAAAATTATTTTTCTATTGTTTTTTTTTTCTTAATATTTATATTCCCATTTAGGCGCATAGTTATGTGTGGGGTTTATAGTCCATGATCGATGGCACACACATGATAAATGATTTCACCTGAAATATAGAGTCATGACTCCAAGAAGCAAGTCAGCGCTTTCTATTGAATTCAATTCATTACATTCTGCGAAACATGAGATCAACGTCCTGCAGTACATTAAGATCGTCCCTACCATGGAGATATGAAGAACAACGTTACGTGGCCTATAAAGAGACCACAGGGCACAGTCAACGCCCAGTTCAATTCAGTCAGTCAGAAAGAAAAGAAAGTCAAGAAAGTTCAAGTGCACTCTCTTCAACCCATCATCGTCGCTACGATCGCGCTACACAACAAAGTGCTGTATCTTATTCAACATGCAATAAATACACGGATTCAAACCACAACCTCACCTCTTCTGTCCATCACTAACTGGGGTAGGAGCTACACAAACCCTCAACAACCTAATAATCCTACATATGTAAATAAATAAAATGAAGTAACATATTGAGATATTCTAGAAATCACTAATAATCATACATTTAAGTAACTAAATAAGCTAAAAAATAAAGTGATTAAAATTTTGTGCTCCTTTTACGTTATGCACTGTGATAAATGGAGTGTGTGCTTTTAAAATAAATAATGATAATAATAACTATCTCCCTTTTCTTAAAACAAAACACATTCGCTGTTATGCCGGCTATAGCTGTCAAAACCGTGTCTCTCATTCAGAAAATGTCTTTAGACAGATATTGTGTCTCTATAAGTCGGCCTCGTGGCGTAATGGTCAGCGCATTTGCCTACCATGCAAGAGGTCTCGGGTTCGATTCCCGACATGGTTGATAATATTTATTTAAAAGGGCGTTTTCACACTAGAATATTTCATACTCCCTGGACTGGTACCTAAAGGGTAAGACTGGTCATCTTACCTTCATGTAACAAAAAAAATGATCAAGATACGCTACGATTGGTGTACCAATGCAGTGCCCTATGCACCATTCGGTGAGGAACGAGAATGATGATGATGATAATAAACAGTCAGCAAGAAAAATTTCCCAGTATGCTAGATGAATAGGATTTACTTTAAACCATCAACTACGGTCCAATCGGAAGTAAAATATATATTTTTTTAAAGTTATGATATGTGTCCCATATAAGTGGATCCTATGAGAAAATAGTGTCCGTGAACGTGTCAAAAATAGATGAGAAATCTAGAGTACATAATTTAGCATAATAATTCTAGGGAGCGAAATCCAGCCTGCCTACAAACATTTAGAGGTTCTCAAAAACATTGTGGATTGAACTAGCTGGTATAAAAAGAAGTGTAATTTTTTTAAATATTTTTAAGCGTTGCATAGTAGGTGAAATAATTCAGCCACATCAGTAAAGGTTTCAGCTCTTTTACTTTGCAATAGTCAACAGATCGAAGAGTTGAAGAAATGTGAATGTTTGAATATAGGCCGGATGGTGAATGTTACAGTGTGTAAAGTGGCCACTTAAACCAGCCAATGACAGATCATAAGCTCTGCCTAGACTTCTACATAGTCTTCTCAAAAATGTTTTCCATTTCTGCTGCAATAAATGTAAAGTTTAACAATGTCTACTCAATCGTATCTATTTGGATATCGACATCTTTCATGTTACTGAAAGAAAGTTCAGAGAAGAAAGTTTCCTTTTGGTATTTTTAGCATTCAAATTCTATGGTTAATTTTTCTCATCATACATGGCCTTGCAATATATATTTTATAATGTACATATAAAAGAAATAAACTTTAATATATACTAAACGCGCTGAGGACACTTAAGAGCAAACTCCATTCCAAAAACGCGGGTGAATGCTGCGCTTTTAGTACATAGCACAGAATGCAATAAATTATCTGTTTAGAAAAAAAAAACATTTTTGAAATTTACGGAAATATTTTTATGAGTTTTTAAATAATGCATTATTAAAAAGCGGAAATCAAATTGTGATAAAATGATATCTTGGACCTTTGATCTGTAAGTCTGTTATTCTACCACGGGACCACAACTTAGTTAAAATACAATAATACCATTTTGACAAAACTTTATCACGGTCACTTACTGTAGAAACATATCACAAACAGGAATCACAGTTCCTGTTTCAGATATCATTCATGATTAAACTAATAATACCAATTTCAAAATTTATTGCAACAGAGAGGAAAAATAATTTTGTGAAGGGATATGAAATTCTAGGCATTTACAGAGCTTATGACCTGTCACTGTTGAATTGTGAATATTACAGTGTGTAAAGTGGCCACTTAAACCAGTCAACCAGCAATAAATTTAGATCTTAAGTTCTTAAGTAGTGAAATCAAGCTTGTCTACAAATGCATTGATGTCCCAATTGTGTCGCATTGTAAACTCGAGACAAGATCTGGACTTTTTTGGTGTAAGTCTTTCTAGATTTAAAAATCACTAAGTTAGACCAGATCTTGTCTTGAGGTAGTAATTTATTTTTTTTGTCCTAACTTTAATTTTCTTGATTTGTATTTTATTTCAATTGTGCCTGTATGTATTATAAGGATATGTGTTTGCCATTTTTTTAATGGACTAAATCCGTTATTGAATAAATATTTGGAAATACTCAAAACATTGTTGAATACTAATTTCACTCGTTCTCTAGATCGTTTGGATAAACAAATTGATTGACATTAATATATATTTTTTTAACAAATTTACTATTCATCATCACCATCATTATGCATCGATACTCCATATTTTCTGTCTATGCGGATAAAGAATACGGTTCTATATACATAGAAGTGCTACTTAGGTTGACGATACAAAAAAAATATCAGAAATATTTGAAAAATTGTGGTCATGGTAGTTCAAAATAGCTTAGGGGGTGTCAATTTTCGACGGATTTTATACATTTTTCTAAAAAACCACCGAACTTCCTCATTAGAACACAGAAACTACCAATGACCCTGAATAAATCGATTAGTCATAAAAGTGACCTTATTTATTTTTTCCTTTTAATTTAGAAAACTTTTTTATAGACATAAGTAATCGCTTTAATCAAATATTAAGTCCAACTAAGGGTGGTATGTAAGTTTATATGGCTTCCAGATATTTAATGTAATTCATACAGTTTTAATTTATTGTTTGAACATAATAACACTTACATAAAGAAAATTAATGTACTTTACATAATTTATGAAGTATTATGATTGTTACTCAGGTTAGAACAAGTTGTGCAATCAAACTAATCAAATTAGCATTACAATTAACGTATCGTTCAAATAAATTGTATTCGTGCTATTGCGTCAATTTATATGTCAATATTATTGTCATCAAAACCTTCTAGATCCACAATATAACCACAAAAATAATTGATTTACTGAGTCGAACGCATAACTTTTGAATGATAATAGTGATTTACCTGGATGAGTCCACATTTTGCGCTTGCGTGTGTGGCTGTACTATTGAATATTCAATAGGAGGATCACTTCTAACCTCTTGCAAATCATTTGGACATTGAGATGACCCGTTACTTGATAAATGTACACCAATAACTACGAGAGAAATTAGCGCTACATAACATACGCACGTTCTTTTCTTTATCCGAATATCTGTTGTCATTTTAAACACTACTATTATAATAATATCACAGTATCAGATCTAAGCGAAATTACTCCATAACGGAGTTGAGATTCGAATAAGAATATCAATATCTTACACTATCTGACAGCCATTTCGGCAATGAATTTTTGGATTGAAAATTGAAAAGGATTGATGCTACCACAATACAGAACAAAATTACATAGTCGTACCAACATTATAAACACATTTTAGAGATGCCAGTACAGTAAAAAAAAATCGCTATGATCTCGTAGCGAAACAATTCATTCAAAAATTGGCTTGTAACGTTGCACAGTATTCTAAATTTTGTTGTTTGGGGGAGTTATGTAAAGTAGCCTTTTCTCTAGTCAATTGATTAAACTACAAAGATGCTTCCGTTTCCGGACTTCAATGTTAGTTACAAATTTAAACCTTCTTTTTTTTTTTTATATTTTACAGTAAAACTTCGAAAAAAATAAAAATCAATAAAAATACCCTAATTTTAGTTAAAAATCATATTAGGTATATTATGTGAATATATTATATCAAAAAAGTAGCTACTAAATATATGCAGAATAAAAGTAGTGTAGAAATTACTAATATTTTGAGCATGTATGGATTTCATCCCCTAGGGAGTTATTAAGACCTAAATTTATTGCAACAGAGAGGGAAAACATTTTCGAGAAGGGAATATGGAATTCTAGGCATTTACAGGGCTTATGACCTGTCATTAGCTGGTTTAAGTGGCCACATTACACCCTCTGCAGCTCTTTTTTTTTAAACATCAAAATTGGTTCATAAAATAAGAATATAATGTATAATATATATAAATATGAATTACATAGGGCATGTAGATACATCAATTATAATGTTTTTACCTGTCTAATAGAGTGGAAAACTTATGTTTAGAGAGGGAGTTTTTTTTACATTAATTTTTTTCTAAACAAGTTCCTTAAAATTAGATCCTATTATATGCTAAAGCATAATTTTCTACTGGATTTTCACAAAAGTCAACAGATGGAAGAGTTGAGGAAAGGTGGATGTTTAAATGTAGGAAGAACGGTGAATGTTAGTGTGTAAAGTGGCCGTATATGCCTAGACTTCCATAATCCCTTCTCACAAATGTTTTCCTTTTCCGCTGCAATAAATTTGATTAAAAATAACTAATTGCTAATTCAATTAAATGAGTAAACATCACCTAATTCCGCTTCCAAAATCAGTTCAAATATCATTAATTATTTCCAATTGAGAAAAAAAATATCTCTAGAAAACATTTGGTATATATTATCTTTTATGTGTTTGCCAATGAAGTTTTCTTTATATACTAAGTGGCAAAATCATTAAGTCTAGTATTGAATCCGTTAAAAAATTACATAGTCAGCTAATCTTGCTTTACTTCTCTATCTCGTGGCATCTAAACCGCTGTGTTTTCATTGTTAATTTTGAAATCTTCTAATTTTTCATATTAATACCTAAGTTAATTATTTATGAATCTTCTGTTCCAACATTTTAATGAAATGTTAGGGTAACAACTATAATACTAAATAAAAAATAAAATCCAATTTCTATAGAACACTTTTATTACAACCTGCAAATTCGTCGCACAATATTATACATATAAAATTCAATCTACAAATATTAGACATGCTCTAGGACACTACATGAACCCATCCCATCCCACATAACCGTTGCTAGTTTCACTAAATATGAATGCGTAACAATAATTTAACTATGTTCTGGATGGTTGTACTATAATATAGAGAAGATTAGTTATCCTGTTATAAGCATGCTGAAGATGCTTCACTAATAGATCAGTCTTGTGTTTACATGAAACATTTTAATAAAATCAGATATCACACGATATTTAGTACAATTTTAAAAATCACAATTAACATTTGCACAAAATATATAAGCAATCATTACTCAGGGCAGTAGAATAAATTCAGTAACAATCCAATGATCCGATCACTATGAAATGAGATATACATACATCATATTCACACACATGGCTTTTTTACGCCTAAAGATCAACATTTAGTCACATAAAAAGTAGGCATATGGAATAGAATTTATAACAATCTGAATTTAACATTGATTGTTTGATGTCTACCTATTTACGCAAGTCGACTAAAGTTAAAAGCCAGGCAACAATATTTCCTTACGAGTCCAACTAGACAAACAGCTAATATTTTTAGTACACAATTATGAATGGATAGTCAAATTACAATAGCTCTAACAACTTGACGACAAATAGTACTGCTTCTGATAGGACATGGCCATCAGAATTACCCACTCATTCCTTTACAATGGAGAAAATTTGAAATCTTACTGTTAAAAATGAACACAATTTGTCTTTTAACATGTTTAATACCGTTGAAAACTTCTAACAATGAATGGAAATAAATATTCATATCATTTTACGCACTGGTTTAATACGTATTTCAAATTATGATGTGTAAAAAATTAAGGGTATGAAACATTCAAAATACTACTAAGACAACAATACAATTTTCTGAGAACCAGATGGGTATGTATACATAAAAAGTCTTCATTAAACTCATTACATATCACGTTCATTTTGTACTTTTCCAAATTGCTAAGGCTTTCTATGTATAATAAAAACTATGACTTATGTATGCATAAATATGTTAATGCACATGCTTTGTGGTAAATCCAATTATGAATGATTCTCATAATGAGATTTTTAAAACCCCCCAGTTAAATTACATACGTATTTAGTAAACATAGACATCTATTCAAAATATAAGTCCCGGTACGTCGGTTATTTCTAGTATTAAATTAGCAATGATGTGATGGTGAATTATTTCAAAGAAATTTTTTTTTAAAGCAACTTGATATTAAGTTAATAAATACAATATGGTGGTATATAATTTTATTTACTATAAGCAATAAATGTCTATTAAAGAAGTAAAACTGCAGAGTAAAATAGTAGGTTGCATTACACGAAATGTAAACCATATCTAGTATTTTACTAGAACACAATTTTTAAATAATAGCCTCCCGGGGTAAATTTTATTGTTAAACTAATAAAAAATCTACACAGTTAACCATATAATATGTACTCTGGCTAATCCCAGACACAGGAATATTGGAAAATTTCTAAAACAAAACGTTTCACAAATTCGTTGAACGGGTGCAATAGACTGAAAAACATAATGTTTTACATCTTGCGACTTAACCATTTTAATTATCGTATTATGATAGAAAATTGACAATTTACATAATATATTAATAACAACAATTAGGTAAACAACTTTTATAAAAAAGTTAACTTTATACTTACATACAAATATACTTAAAGAAAAATGTACTTAAACTTAACTATATTAAGATCAATTTTAAGATTTGCCAAAATAGACTTGTGAAAGTATTCTTTAAAGCTTAATGTACTCTAATAACTCGAGAAAAAGTTTAATTAATTTATATTCCTAAATTGTTTCCGCTAAAGGTCTGATATTAATTTTTATCAGCAACACTGGCATTTTTAAATAAAATTATAAGAACATTATTATCATTACAAGCACTTGTCACTTCTGCTCATATGTAAAAAAAGGTTTTATAAGAAAAAATCTAATTGTTTAATCGGCTTTTGAATCCGAACAAATGAAGACTTTTATTTAAACCGATAACTATTGCAGTCTATACTTATAATCGAGGATAACAGTTTAAATGTTTTTAATTGCACTGTTTTCTTTTTTAAACTCAATATAACTGATACAAGCCAAACATTACAACGGCAAATTGTTCGGATTCCACTGTAGCAAGTGCTCTAGAAATATCTCTAAAAAATATTGTTTAAAAGAAATTGCCATTTTAAAGGTTTGATGTAAGCAGACAGTTAGTTACTATCAAAACTTGCAATATTTTGATACAATGACTTTATAAGAGAAATAGTACACTAGCAGCTATTAGAATACATAATTATGAATGAATGAACATGTTCTGCTAAGAGAGCACTTTTGTGAAAATAATTAGTTTTTAAAGCAATTCATTGTATATATTTCATTTAATATTTTCTTCATATTGGGTAAGAGACTTTCTTGCATGTTTATATATTTTAGTGCCATCTTAAATTGAGCATTTTATAAAGATTTGGATACATAATGCATTTATTCTTAATATGAATGTATGAGAGACCAGCAAACATTATGTAGGCACAATAAAGTATATTGCAGAAGCCCTTTGGCAGATTTCATAAATTTCACATATATTCATTAATAAATTATGCAAACATGTAATGGAAATTCTTAACATTTGTAAGGAACGTTATAAATAATATAAATATTTCTATTCTGTGATGCGTCCCATTGCCTATGACTAAAATTATTTAAGTAAATAATTTTATCAATGACCAATAAATCTAATTACGTTTTGTGCAATTTTGGTGTAAAAGTTACCGTAATTTATTCAAATATGTAAAACGATTATTTAAGAAAGTATTATGCATGTTACAATTATTAAGTGGAATTTCCAATAAGAATTTAAGTTAAATTTTGACCTACTTGTAAATTTTTTAGTTAGCATATTCATTCAAATCTACAAATTTTCAAAAATCTATAATAGGAGTTTGAATTACAGCCTTTTAGTCAAATATACTAAAAACTTTTTAAGCATTTTTAACACTTATCAATGAAGAACTACTGACATAAAAATATGCTAAATTGAATACATTACTGGCTGTCCAATTTTAGAACCATAAAACAGTGAAGAATTTCATTGATAATTATTTTAATAAAATATTCTTGCTTTTTATAAATTAGGAATCATTTTTGTATTATTTTTCAGATTTGGACAGCCTACATATGAACGTACATTATCATTACATTACTACTTTAATTAAACTGGCCATTGAAGAAACTATTTTTTTAAATTTACATAATTATAGTAATATATTAATTATTAAGCCCATTTTTTATTTAGTTGCGATACATATAAATTTATTCCTAGTATAAATATATTTTTTCTGCTGAAATAGACATTAAATATAATTTATAATCTTTGGAGTATAAAAAATAAATAGTGATAATAATGTCAGAATCTCCCGTAGAAAATTAAGTATAGATGATATAGAATTTGTGGATTGTTAGGGATTACTGTCATTTTAGTACGGTAATTTTACATCTGTTTCAATAAATACTTTTTTATTCCCTCAATATGATTTATTTAAATTAACAGAGATAACAAATATAGAAAAATAAGAATAATGTTTTTTATGCAAAAATTAATCAAGACAAAATGTCATGTAAATTGCTTTTTCAAGAGAAGAAAAAAATCTGAGGACTTAAATACTTAATAAAGGAAATAATAAATTATGTATTCTTACAAATATTCATTATAATTTATATTTTTATTAGTTTCTTTCGTTGTTATTGAACAGTGATTGTTATTTTATACATATAATATTGTAACATAGATAATGGTAAATATATATTTATTATGAATTATTTATTTCAATAAATAAGAAATACGGGTAGAAAAGTTTTATTTTGTCATCAAAAGATAAGTCTCTGATTTTTCACTATTATGATGACATTACTTTTTAATAGATTGCATAAAGCCATTGTAGATTTTTACAATGAATATTGAATAACATATTATAATTTCATTCTTGCATACTACAGTCGAACCTGGATATAAGAGACCCGGACACTGAGAAACTTCTATAAAAGAGAGCAGGAAAAACTCTGTAAAAGAGAGGAATTCTATCTAAACTGACTTCTATATAATAGAGCTGAAACGTGCCGACAAGTTCTCACGGGTTGTTACGTACATGGACCCGAAATCGTCTTTGCTTCGGAAGTCATTTTGACATTTATAAAATTTACAGAACCCCAGTACAATTCGTATGTTGTATGTATGTGAATCTCTTTATATACCTCTTTACCTAATACATACATATGTCATGTACTTTCTTTTTTTTGTACCTCTTATACATATGTATATAGTAGTACATACATAATAAGAATAGGAAGCCTGATTATGTTTGTACACCTCTGTAAAAGAAAGCACAGATATAAGAGAGACCTCTTTATAAGTGAAAAACGTCCAGGTCCCTTGGGTTTTCTTATATCCAGGTTCAACTGTACAGAATTTGTCATTCGAGACCTTAATGAAACTTAATTTTGCGTCACTAGTCAATAACCCGTGGTTGATTTGATTACTCTTTAAACTTTTATACATTGTAAGTAATAAGAGAGTATTACGATGAAGAGTTATAACATAAAACAATAAATACATACCCAATAAACATTTGACTAACAAATAATGTTAATTAACAGAAAATAAATAAAAAAATTAACATGATATTAATATTAAAGTACCTACGTACAAAAAATACACAAATAATATTGTCAAACAACGATAAATATTATTTTTTCAGTACATATCTGTTATAATACAGATTATGTTAACTAACCAAGTTTATTGAATGTCACATGGTTGGTAGCTATTTTCATAAAATAAATTAATATACAATTTGAGTGTGCTCAAAACATCATTATAACAAACAGTTTTTCTTACCATGCTAAAATAATAATGTGATAAATATTTACATCTATAAAGTAATAGTTTCAGAAGAAAATATTGGTTATTTTACACTCGTGTTGTGATCAAATGGTTCCAAAAGTGAAGTCATACACATTCTTGGAGTACGCATTATTTAGAAATTGGAATATAAATTATACATAGATTTAATAATGTTGTTCACTTTTGTCTTCTTCAGTTATAACAGAAGAGAGTTGCCATTGTCAGAAAATACTTAAATTACATAAGAATAAATTTTAGTACGGATAATCAAGTAATTAGGATAAAATCCTGAATACCTTAGTCAGATTGATTAAAAAAAAACACATCACCTGACCCAGATTCGCCTCTTTGTCCAATTAACATAATGGTAAAACCAATAAGAGATACTTTAAAATAACAACTATTTAGCGTTTATCATTAAAGCTATATCACAACTAAGCCACCGATAACCAGATAGGCTTAAGCTACATCGTTTTGTATCGGGAAGTTTGACCATAATTGACGAATCAAATAATATATTATTTAAATTGTTCATTTTCATTCATCGACTTCAAAAACAGCAAAACAAAAGAGATGTCGCAATATTTTTTTCTTTTACGCATTCAATTGTTTTGGTATCAATTTTGGAACAATTTGAAAGCAACGATAAACAAAACATTTGCAAGGTGATCAGTTGATGGCTTGCTCTGTCATTTGTAGGCAGAGAGACTCCAGCCGCGAGTTAATGTCTCCCATAGATGCGGCAGAGGGAAGGGGTCTCGGTAGAGGGGGAGAGGGAAAGGAAGGATACGACGAGCTCTTCTTATTTGGTTCAGGTATTTGCCAATTATTACCACTTAGGAACGATCGCCACCTGAAAGATATAAATATTCATTGTGAGTATATTTGAATGTGTGAAAAATATATTTTATAAAAGATATCGGATTCCAAAAGGTTGGTCTTCTTCCGGTTTAACTATACATGGTAGAACAGGGATTTGTATATAAAACTTTACATACTTAATTGGTCAACATTATATAAATTTCATTTCCCAGTACATATCTGAAAAAACTATTCATTCCAAATTAACTAGCTGAAAAATATCTTACGCTTTGATCAGTTATGTCTATAGCAATATACACATATAGATTAGGTCATTATACCTTTACAGACTAAATTCGGTAAACTCAACACAGGGCTCTTGGCCTCATTAGGGATAGGTTTTTTTTTTTGTTACATATTTGCATTTAAATAAATAAAATAAATTTATAGACTACGGTTTGAACTAATTAAAAATTAATCAATTCAATCAGCATCATCATTTTCATTTCAGCACCCAATCACCCTTGTAAAACGCCCTTGAGGTATAAAAATTGAGATATGTCAGTTTATTTTTGGATCCATCAACATTCAAATAAAGGTCAAGAGGCCCGATTGCAGTGGTAAATTACAACACACAGGCTTTAAAAAAAAAACAAATCAAATTATTGTTATCTCACTGGGAATAGAACCAGGAACCCCGGTGTGTAAGGCTGTCATTTTTTGGTGGAACTGTGACTGAATTGTAAACAAAATGAAAAAAAAAATTAACAAATTACAACAGGGATGGAGAATACCTAAAATAAGGGAATATGGAAGTCTAGGCACTTACAGGGCTTATGACCTGTCATTGGCTGGTTTAAGTGGCCACTTTACACACTGTGTAACATTCACCATTTAGCCTATGTTTGAACATCCATATTTCTTCAATTCTTCCATTTGTTGATTTTAGTAAGCTTTTAGATAAGCCCTGTAAGTGCCTAGACTTCCATATTCCTTATTAAAGGTATTCTCCATCCCTGTAGTAATTTGTTAATCTTAATGACTCCCAAGGGGGTGAAATCCAGTCTTTTGTATACGAACATTTGGACAAACTCAAATATTGTAATGAAAAAAAAAATGTTTTTTGAGTTTTGAGCATTTCATTTAAATCATTTTATTTTTTTAACCAGTGACCGGGGTTCGTCATTATTGACACGCTTGTACTGGTTTATGTTATCTAAATGTTGCAAACCTTGGTTTTGGTCTTCTTTGGAAAGGCGCGTCTCCAAGATGCGCGAGAAACTGCCTTGGGGGCACTCTATACTTGAGAGACTTGAGTTCAGCAGCAAGGGCAGCACTGCGGGAAAAGGCGTCATGAGACAGCGCTCGGTCTACGAGCCAACAGTGAAGGGCCATGACAACTCCTCCATCGTGGTAAGATGACCCATTTGATAACAGGCGTGAAGATGCTAAAATTGTTTAAAAAGTCAATAATAATATCTATTTATTTCTGCAAAATGGCCTGATTGTGCAGAGCAAATTTCACTATGCATAAATATATATATGAGTCATTCACTTCCAACCCTTCTGCAATGAATTTTCAACAAAACCCAGAAATCACAAAAAAAAAACAACACAGTTTATTGAGACTTTTTTGCTTTCCTACAATTTTTAGTGGAGATTGAAGCAGATTACCCAGAGATTTTTTTTTTTATTTGTAAAATTACATTCTGACTATATTTTTCCAGTTTTTAGTGTACATGGGTTTGCAATTATACAACACATGTTTTCTGAAAAAATAGTTTATATAAATGTGTAAAATATTATCACATTATAAAAAAGAAAAAAATAGTATTGGAACTAAGAAGAGTCAATTTATTAAAACATATATGAAACGATACAAAGTCACTCCCCATTATGGTACACATGAAATACTTTCCATAGAAAATTTATATTTTCTCGCTCCTTACAGTTAAGTCAGTAGTAATTATTATTATACAAATAGTCTAATCATATATTTTAATGTAAAGGATCTTCACTGACAAGCCATATAAATTGGCTCGGCGAGTCCTGCAATAAAAAAAATATTAAAAAATAAAAAATGTATCTATTATATGTAAATAATAAATAATGAATTATTTTTTTCCTTTACATAATGGGGAACCTTAAAACATATATGTACACCACACAACCTTACTGGAAGACACTCACACGCTAGACTTAAGACAGTTTACACCGAACACATAATTCAGTTGGGTGGAGAGCAGGAAGAATACACATTGACAAGCATACTTTGATTACGTTTATTGAATATTTTTTGAAAGCTATATTGCTGTGTATACTGCTGGCAGAGCCTAAACCGCAGGAACTTACATTTTGTCATTTATTGATTCGTAATTGAGAGTGAATTTTCTGTACCCGAGAATTCATTATCTCGGTAACAAACACATTGATGACCAAAAATAGACGTATTTGCTTTTACTGTATAAAACTTCAAGAACAAATTATTCTAATTGAGTTTCTAGTATGTATTTTCATTTGTTTTCTATGTATTTTATTTTTTCATTTTAAATTGTATTTTTTTATTTGAAAATTGTTTATAACCTCTGTATATGTAATAGGCCTTTAGGCGTTAATAAATAAATAAATGAGTAATCAGCATTTTATTAGATAAGTGTATCCAACTCTTTTTTCGTTATGACAACTATAAGGTTATAAATTAAATACTTACCTTTACAGTAACATCGAGAATGATTGAAATACTAATATGCGGTTTTTAAAAAATATTTCTAGCTTGATTATGTTGAATATTTTTATTTTAAATAAACGCCAGGTGTCTTTTGAAAAAAAAAAATACATTATAATTTGATAAATAAACTATGTTTTAAAAAAATACATATTTGATTTAATTCAAACTGCTTACATTCATAGAAGTAACACCTTAATTTCAAAATTGAAAACAACTACAGCGCAACATTATTAAGTCAAAAAATTAGGTTTTTTGCAGTATCAAGTTTTAATACTGTATTTTAACTAGTTTTGGGCAACTTTTTGTTCGCAGTAACTGATGTGAATTTGAAAAACATTTTTGTTTTACTTATATGACACGCTTTTTCTCACAATTAATAGTCATCATCATAGCCTTATGACGAAATTTAAAAAAAATTGAAGTTTTTATCAATATCATCGAGATTTACTAGTTTGAAACGTTTTTTGCGTTTTTATTAAAAGCAGATTTTTTAAGTTACGGCAGTTTATGGATTGCACGGCAAAATAATAAATTAATAAAAACAATTGCCTTAACATAGATGGTAGTCTAGAAAGGTAGCAGTGTAACTTAGTAATGCACAGTGTAATAAATAAAAATAATATAACATTATGAAGAGATGCATGAAATATAAATAACTACATATATTAAAGTGTTTCATAGTGATATTTTTTTTCTGAATAAAAAAGTTTTAAAAAAAGAGAGAAATGAAACTTTAAAAATCATTATAACCAAGAGGTTATACTATGAACATAGGATGTCAGTTTTGTTGTTCACTTATCCGTCAATCTAGTTCTGGGTCAATTACATTAATGTCACAAACAAGTGTATTAAAAAAAAAATATTAATACTTAGATAAAAACTCAGGCATATATAATTTACGTTTATACAATTAGTTAGTCACGTGAAACATGAACATTCTTATAATATACCTATATCTATAATGAAGAAGCACAGTGGTTTTATTTTTAAAAAAGATTCGTTAATAGACTATCAAACCAAGCTAAAGAAGAAATTATTTTTATGTATCGTATTAAAGCCATGATTTTTTTAAGTTTCGCAATTTCAAAATTACTCCGCCCGTGACATCACTAGTTGTTGTCGGTGAGTTTTTCTGACGTTTAAAAAGTGACCCCGATACGTATGAAAACACACTAAACATGGCTTCACGGAAACTGGAAATATAACAAAAACACATAATGGATCGGCTATTCTAAACAGCCGTTCACTAGAACTTGTAATGTTTTCATTTTTATTATTTTTTCATACATTTTTATGAAACAACGCCATACTCCAATTTCCGGTAGCACTGAAAAAGTTAAGGGTCTAAAAATTTATGTCATAGAAATATATTGTATTTTATTTTATCAACAAAAAAATGGATGCGTATTTTATTTGCAATACTTAAAATGCAACAATATAATTAAAAACAAAGTGTAAAAACATTATTGTTACATTTTCTCGTAATATTCTGTTACAACCTAAAGAAAAAATAAATGAATACCCTCATTACAAGATTATTCCATAAATTTTAACCTAAGTCAAGTTTGACATTTTTCTTTTCAAAATTTAGTTTGAATTGTTAAGATTGTACATTTGATTAAAATTATCATTTATTTTACTTTAGCTTTATTTTGCCTGCCGTGTTTATATTAAGATAAGATGAAATATACAGATATTTTATCTCAAAGAAAAAAACTGAATGCCTTAATTTAAATACTCGAGTAAAATTAAATTTTACACTTACAGAGGTCAAGAACTCTTACTACCAGAGTAGCGAGGATAGATTCTGGTTTAATGGGGCTGATAACTATATTCCGTAATTGCTCCAATAGTACCGTCATGCTGGCTAGAGATATAAAAGAACCACTCGATAGTTCTCGTTCCATTCCTTCCAAAACAATTTGTCTTTCCGCTAACTTCCGTATAGATAGCAGTAATTTGTGACGAGCACCTTTAGTCACACCTAAAAAATAAGAATTAATAAAATCAAAATTACTGAAGTGCCGCAAAAGCAAAAGTGAGGATGTATAAGATGAGATACTGTATTACAACAGAGGTGTTTTGGGATAGTCGAGTTTGATTCTCCCCCGGTTTCATAGGTGTCAGGTGAGAATCGGGAAAAAAAGGAACCCCTTTCATGTAGTTTAATCGAACCAAACTCGCCAGTAAATTGAAGTAATTTGACCCGCTATATTAAAAACATAGTTATATATGTTTCTTGTAAGAGTCCTCTGGGCATTCAATAAATAAATAAATATGTATGAATAAATTAAATGATACTTAAAAATACACTTCCCTATTTGGGTTCCAGAATACACTGAATATAATCTAAGGCAGCCTACCTAATCTTTGAAGGTAATCCTCATCAATAGACATCATTTCGTCATAGGATATATTTGAAAAGAGCCATATGTATTTATGTAGCCTTAAGGTTTTCAGCCAGTGCGCGACAGTCGACATTCCTCCATGGTCCCCGACATTGTTAAATCGTAGGTCATCTAATCTCGTTTCGCTTCCGCTGCTGTTAGGCAAGTTACCCATCGGTCGCACATTCAGCAAGCTATGTTCGCTAGAGAGAGAAAAGCTTCTAGGTTTCTGAACAAAGTACGGGTCATTGTTAAGGTTTTCCGAGGAAGAAGACATGAACACGTATGATGTCGAAGGAGGGGTCAAACTGTTGGATCTCCTCGCCTTCGGTTGGATGATCACTGGATCGAATAATACCCTATCATTGTCACTGTTCAACTCTATTTCGATTCCGTTCTTCGAGAAGGATTCATGAAGAACTTCGTTATTAATTTGTATGCAGATAGGTTCTGTATTATTTGTTATAACCTGCTCGAGGGTACTTTTAAATTCCACGTTTTTGCCGATGGTCCGCCTGAAGGTTTGGCAGCCATTACTCGGCCACACGGGCCTGAGTTGGGAGGAAGGGAGTTCGGGTTGCTGCCACACATCCAGTTTGGACTTGCAACTGTTGGTCACGTGTTCTTCTAACTGTTTTAATAATTGTGTCAGTGACCTAAAAACAAACAAAACAAAGTATAAAAAATCAGCGATAAAATAATTCAACAAGTGGAAATTTTATCTTTTCTGGAAAATCTCACCTTCTGTCGTTGTTGTTAATCGCGGGATGAATCAGGAGGTAGGACAGCAACTGTTGGCACTCATCAGTATATTGTGAGACGTTAACACAATGCCTCACTAAGTGAGGTACACAGCTGAGGTAAAGGTCCTTCGCCTTGTCGTTGCCTGGTCTCAGCAGAGGCAGATGTGTCAATAGTTTACTCAATTTGTCCCCGACATCTACGTCCAATTGCTGTTCCGCTCCTTGTACCATGGAGGCGACAAAACTAGGATCGTTGGCTTCAGTCTCTCTAAGTATGAACTCCGCGTTAAAATTTTGCGCCAGAGCAGTGTCGATAACATATCGAAGCAATTTAAGACTGTTGGTAGGGACTCTTCGAAGCAAAGCGCATAGAACTACGGTTTTCTCGCAAGTCGTCCACCCTTCGAAAATACCCGCCACACCCCCCACTTGAGTACTAAATGATCCACTCATTCCTATTTCTAGCATCTGTCGTGTATTTGAAGAAATTTGTCGGCAACTTGTCGATACATATAAAATTATGGCGAATTTAGCCGCCACATTTCTGATTGACAAGTGATCTAAAATAATATCCTGCAGACACTGAGCAAAATGTCAAGCCCCAAAAGCAATCTCAACTATGGTCACTACACTCGATTATGTATAATAAATCTTCTGTAATAGTTGCCGTTTTGCTAGCTTGTAAAACAAATTATTTTAATCTCAAATATCACTGACTGATAACGTGGAATCAGGCTACCTTTCAAAACATTCCCAAATCGCCCCAAGATGGCTGTCGAATCACTGTAGGAAACAGCAAGAAATTACAGTAATGCTGCCATATTTAATATTTTAAATTCCCTATAATATGGAATACTGTTCATGTAGGTAGGATGTTTTTTTTTTGACGCGGTAATATTTAAAAACGTCTAACACACGATCAGGTTTTGCTAAAAAATAAAAAAAGGAGCAATAATACAAAATTGATTTTATGCTGCAATATTTTTTGTACTGAAAAACGTTTGTATTAGTAGTCGTTTTAATGTCATTTTAAGATGCATGAATAATTATAAAATAAAATCGGTGGGTAGGTAAAAGTAATCAGAAACTAAAACCGATAAACAAAATTAACATAACATTGCCATTGATATAAAAAAAAAACGAAATGCAGGTTCACGCTTTGTAATATATTTAAGTATTTTCTTTTATTCGGAAATGAGCAAAATTAAAAATAATATTTCATCAAATTTCTAGTTTTACAGTACGTTGTTTTTTGTGTGATAAATAATAATAATATAAGTAATAAATACATATTTTTATAAATTTTGATGCAATATGAATATAAAAAATAAAGTATTCCGTCGTAGAATATTTAAATGTGCTGTTTTGATTTTTTAATTTTTTATTATGATTTATTTTTCGGATATTATTCTTTACTATACAAATAAAATATTTCATAGTGTTTTGAGTATGTCCAAATATTTGTAAAGAAATAATATTTCTGTACAATATTATTGTAATTTTTACCCTCTAAGGATTTCAGCTAAAGATACCAAAATCTCAACGGAGAGGAAGAAAAAAACTATATTAGATATCCGAGCCGAGATGAAGGAATTATTAGGGAATATGGAAATCTATGTATTTTAAAAAGTTTCACAAAATAGCCAATAGATGTCGCCTATGAGGATGTATTAAATAATGTGAAAGCACGTCTACTTTGACTAGACGCTATTATATAAGCTAAATATTGATAAAAAAAAAAACAAATGTGTGTTTTATGGCAGAGCTACACGCAGCGCCAATTCTACCATAAAAAAACATCTAGGTACATAAGCAATATAAGCATACAAGATAAAATTTCTGAAAATGGGTGTGATGTTGAAATCACAAAGTAGGCAAAAGGAAATATCGTTTATTTGGTTATTTATTATTTTTTCTTATTATAAACCGACTTTTTTATTTCTTAGATTTCCAAGTTGTCTAATTTTAATATTTTATTTTTGACATGAGCTTTTAATTTAATATCTGTATTAAATTTTTTTATCAGATCGTTTGCGAACTCAGAAAAATTATTATTATTTATGCACCATGATTGTACTTTTACTCTAATATTAAAGTTTCTTTTAGTTTTTTCCAATGTAGATTGAATCGCAATCATTACAATTTAATTGGTATATACCAGATTTATTTTATTTAGGGACTTTATATTTGTGATTTCCTATATTATTAGTTCTGTAGAATGAGGTTTAATGTTTGATGGTAGGGAATCAGATAATTGTTCAGGAAAAATGTCATTTATAAAAAGAATCCGCCTCCATTATTTAAGTAGGTTGGCTATATTTATTGTGGGAATAGAATATGTTTAAATGTTTTTATTTTCTTTTTTAATATTAATTTCACAGAATGTTTAAATGTTTTTCTTTTCTTTTTTAATATTAAGTTCACAGATTGTTTGAATGATTTTATTTTCTTCTTTAATATTAAGTTCACAGATTGTTTAAATGTTTTCTTTCCTTTTTTAATATTAAGTTCATAGATTGTTAAAATTTGTTTAAATTTTTATTGTTTAAATGTATACTATGTATTGTTACAAGAAATGTACTATTTTTTTTATGTACCGTCCCAAATGAGTTTTCTCGTACAACTCCTGGGAATATAATATCATGATATTCATGTCTTATATGTTTTATTAATAAATAAAAATAAAAAATAAAAAAATAAAAAAAATATTTATTTATAAATTTGCGTTTTAGATTTCGCTTTTGATTTTTTTTGCACCACAACAGGCCAGGAGGCCTAATTAAAGCGGTGAATTACAACACAGAACACCCAGGCTAGAGAAGAATAACACCATTAATGTCACACGAATATTTTTAATTGCATGTAAGTTTGAAATTATATTTTTTATAACCTGTGTGAAATTACATTTACTATAACCACAGCCCTGGACAAGTGTTTTCGACTCGATAGCTTCTCTCAAGTAGAAATCCCGAATAAAGAAAACGAGTGAAGATGAGTCAGCCTCGTTTTGTAATGGTTAACGCGTTCGATTAACATTTTTGAGACTCTGGGTTCGATTCCTGGCAGGGTGGACGAGAAATATTGATTTTAAAGGTTGTTAACTGCAATACTTCATTGTTCCTGTAGCACCTGAAGCTTTGGACTGATCACCTTTCCTTGATCAAAATAAGCTACACTGGGTTTACGAATTGAATTATCTATACATCATTGGCCTTAGAAAGGGAAATGATGATGATTATATTACATAAGAAGTATATTGTAAACGACGGTAGATTTTAATAAAAAAATTAGACGTCTGTGCGGATTCAAACTATAAAGAAGCAACTAAAAAAATTTAAACCATTTTTTTATCAGGCTTTAGTTGTCTGGAAGATTTTCTTTTAGTAATACGTCCGCCAAAATCAAAACTCTGTATTGAATGACGCAGCGAGACTTATTTTTGGAATCTCTAAATTCAGTCATATCACTCCACTACTTCGGGAATTACACAGGCTACGTTTTCCATAGAGGGTGGAATACAAACTCGGTTGGCTTGTCACTGCACAACTCTGCTCCAGAATATCGAATTCAATTAATAAATGCGTGTGTAGTGTCTAGAGTCGATTATTGTAATGGTATCTATGCAGGTCTACCAATGAACAAAATGACTCGCCTACAATCTGTATTGAATGCCGCAGCGAGACTTATTTTCGGAATCTCTAAGTTCAGTCATATCACTCCACTACTTTGGGAACTACACTGGCTACGTTTTCCACAGAGGGTCGAATACAAACTCTGTTGGCTTATGTATAAGTCACTGCACAACTCTGCTCCGGAATATCTAAGGGAACTATGCATTCCAGATGAACTAGCTGACAGGCGTCTAACGCTTAGATCAGCTACGTCTACGGCGAGAGGAAAAGTTATTATACCTCTACGCAAACAGCGCACTAAATTTAGTGAACGCGCATTTGTGGTCGCAGGCCTTATGGCATGGAATGCTCTCCCAGCAGAGATGCGAGGCTGTGAAGGTGAAGTGATATTTCGGAAAAAACTTAAAACCCACTTGTTCTCTAAATTATTTGAATAAATCCGTAGCATGTGACAACAAAATAAACTATTTAAATTAAATTACAAATTTAAAAGAATCACTATGTAAAGTGCCCTTGAGGTATTTTGTTACGAAAATGGCGCTTTATAAGTTATCCACAATAATAATAATAATCTATGGGAACTCTGCATTCCAGATGAACTGGCCGACAGACGTCTTACGCTAGATCAGCTACATCTACGTCGAGAGGAAAACTTTTTATACCTCTACGCAAACAGCGCACTAAATTTGCGGCATGGACTGCTCTCCCAGCAGAGGTGCGAAAATGTATGAGTGAAGTGATGTTTCGCAAAAACCTTAAAACCCACTTGTTCTCTAAATAATCATTTGAATAAATCTTTAGCATGTGATGACAAAGAACCTACATTGTTTTTCTTAAATTACAAATTAAAATAGTTGAAATTAAATTTATTTCTATGTTTTTTTTCACTTTGTAAAGCGCCCCTGAGGTATTATATTACGAAAATAGCGCTATATAAGTAATCCATAATAATAAAAAATAAAAAATAAACGCAGACTTCATGCAAATATTAGCTTTTTTTATTTATCTACCTAATACCAATAAGTAGGTACTGTAAAACTTCAATTATTTGGATAAACAGTATAATATTTTTTTGCTTTTGAAATAATACAGAGTTGGAATCATATAAAAAACTTACTTTTTTTTGCACATCAGGCCCTGAGGCCCTGAGGCCCAATTACAATGCTTAATTACAGCACATTACACACAGGCTTCAGAAAAATCGTATTTATTTTTACGTCCTCGTCGGGAATTAAACCCACATGGCTAGCAAAGTTAATTGCACAATTAAATTATAATTAAAAACTTCTCATTTATTTTTTATTTCCTGATAACGATTTTGATATTTGGCAATCCGGATGGCTGGAGTTCGGATAAACGGTTCTACTGTACTTTGAATATCGCACCTCCGCTCAATTAGTGTCGTAAGTCAAAAAACTAAACTGTCTAGTAAAAGGCGTTTGAAATTTATTCGAATTTTTTCCAACTTTTCGGGTTATAATTAAAAATCTAATAAAAATAGCGCGATAAGTTTTTTGGCAAGTTACAATGGTTTTTGAAGCACTACAAAATGGTGTATAAAGTATCAGAAATATATGAAAAAAAAAAATATTTGACTTGTGACACTTTATGGATAAAAAAACTAATAATTTACGAAATATTGTTCAAATAAAGCGGTTCAAAAATATTTTCTTATTAAGAAATACAATGGAAACATTGACTTGTGCCTCTCATTAACTCAGCACTATCAGATACTTATTATAAATATACTCTTTAATTAATAGATATTCGTAGTTTGCTTAAATTTAATTCTATAATATGGTCTCCTAATTATAATATTCATATAGCGCGGATTGAATCGGTGCAACGTAAATTTTTAAAATCGTTAATATTTAGAATCGGATCAAATACTTTTATAATCAACTATTATGATCGTCTAGACTACTTTTATATATTTAGTTTAGAATTAAGAAGGATTTTTGGTGGTTCGATACTCTTGCACAAATTAATATCTAACTGTATAGATGCCTTTGCTCAGAAAAACCTTAATGTGCCTCGCCGTAACTTGCGTACCAATCCTGCCTTTGCTGTGGGAAATTATAAAACTAACATCGGATTCTTTTCCCCTCTGCTCAAGGATCGAAAAAAATGAACGAAATCTCACTAAACGGTGATGTCAATGTGTTCCTACAGCAAGGGTAGGCATTTAAGAAGCAAGCGGTTTTGTCTCTCCTGACTCGCGATTTCACACTTACCATTTCCGCCTAGATTATGCTATATTTATACCTTTTGTTCATTGTAGATTTTTTAAATTTAAGTAGATTTTAGGACTGTTTAGATTAAGTATTAGTAATTTATGCCAATCTATTAGGGCCTAAGCCTGTTGATTGGCTTGAAAAAAAAATAGATGAGTTAAAACTCTAACATAATTCAACTTTTATAAATAAAATAATATCAATAGAAATCATCAAAAAGAAAATAATGATAACAATAATCATCAGTACAAAAAGTAAACAGAAAAGTAGTTAAGTATTTATACTCGGGGTAGAACAATTTTAAATCTTATGTAGGTACTTAATTATAATTAACTTCAAAATAATTCACAAATTGTTAAAAAAGTCAGCATAAAAACATAGAACTTACATATGGATAAATAATTTAACTATTTAACTATATTGGCACTATCTAAGATAAGATTTTAAAGTTTTCTGAAACGATTGGTACAATAAAAAAGTTTTTAAATTCTTTTGAGTTGTGACACTATTTGAGAGGAAGTGCAATACATAAAACCTCATTTTTTTTCTCCTCTTGTTCCGGTTATTTCTTGCTTTGCTTATGCATACAAAGCTTTTTTTCCCAGTATGTATGTATTGTACAACAGTTATTTTTCACGGGTCTGGGTCCGTTCCTTCATTATTTAAAAAAAATCTTAATACAAAGTCTTCAAAAAGTCAATGTATCTTTCCGCAGTGGCTTCATTTTTTATTACTTCCTCTGGGTTTTCAAAAATTTGGCCGTATTGTGCGCGTATTTGTTTGCAGTTTAACCTCTTGGCGTCAAACATAGGACAAACCTCCGGTTTACGCACTCTATCATAATAAGATTTATTAAATAATGGCGCATTGCAATGAAATGTGTTGCGGGAATATTATTTGTCAACAGCCATGTTCAAACGTAACATAATGGAGAATGGTTTAAATAATAATGCATTATATTTTGGCCGCAACCCTTTTGTGCGATGCTCAGCACAATGGCGATTTCAGAAATACAAAAAGGTGGAATAGAGATGTACAGTTACCACGCCACACGCATCGCACCTGGCATTTTGTTTTCCTATCACCTTTTCCTCGTTCCGTGTTGGCTGTTTTGTTTGCTTTTCCTGTATTTATTCACTACAGGGA
The DNA here is from genome assembly GCF_059751315.1 of Micrasema longulum. Classification (NCBI taxonomy): domain Eukaryota; kingdom Metazoa; phylum Arthropoda; class Insecta; order Trichoptera; family Brachycentridae; genus Micrasema; species Micrasema longulum. Next base: position 265,122 of record NW_028277972.1, read on the forward strand.
ACCTATGTGGACTGTGACATACATAGTTCAGTGTTTGGTCCTATTCCCACACAAATAGGGGCGGGTGACATCCGCGGATGGCTAATACAACATAAGGGATAACTGTTTCTGATAGCCGAATATCCGCATCATTGAAAATGAATAAAATTGGAGCCATAGAAGTAGTGTGATAACTGTGTAATGGGTTTCATCATAAATCTGTCGATATATGTTTTAAAGATCTTGCGTAGTAAAAAAATAATAAAACGTTAAATTGATGAACAAATGAAGATAAGACATATGGCATGGGATCTTTGCTGATTAATTACAGCCACGATCGGTAATTCAAATATTATATATTACTAGCTGACCCAACAGACGTTGTCCTGCCCGAACGTTGGCTTGCCTTAAAAATACTTTTTTTTATAATTAGGTACCTACCTAGGTACTTGCTTGTGATTAAATCCCAAAACTAAAAATAGTTAATATTCAAATTTAAATTTAAGTAAGTACTTCTTTATGGTTGAATTCCAAAACATAAAATAAATATTTTTTCAAATATAGCATTCTTTTTGCAAACGTCAAACTCCGGTCGTCTCACCAACAAAGGGGTGTACTTAAGTAGGAATACGATTTTTAAAAATGTATTGAAATCAATATTATTTTATTGTTACCCAATAAAAAGAAATGGGTAGAAATTTTAAGGAATTTAAGGAAAGAATCTGATTGAGATTCACAAAAAAACAAACGATGTTGGTAAACATTCAAAAACAAACTTTTTTATACACAAAAAAACATTTGCAAATGTATTCTCCTCGAATGCAACCCTGGTAAATCAATGAATAAAACGTTCATGATCCTTACTTCTTTTTTACATATTCGATTAAAGATTTTAATATCTACGAACACGCACAGCGCAAAGATCTATATTTTTATAAAAACCGCACGAAAATCGGTTAAGCCGTCTAGGAGGAGTACGGTGACATCACATGTACAGAGGAATTATATATATAAAGATATTACTTTTTCATATATCGTAGGTAGTCTGCGAAAGAGAACTGAGTCAAAATTTTGACTTAATGATCAGGTTATACTGTTGAAAAAATACTCTGCAATCTGCAAAAACGCACTAAGTCCTATCTACACTACAAGTCGAGATATTTTCTGTAATAATTCAAGGGACGCCGTACTGGTGGCCCATCAATGACAATATTTCGGATGTATTCAGCGGGGCTTATGGAGCAGTACTGACATGAGAAAATGTGAGATTGTTGGTCGGTGACATGATATCCTGGAGATGTCTAATAAGGCGGCCTCCGTGGTGTAGTGGTCAAGACGCTTGACTCACAGACGGAAGGTTCCGGGTTCGATTCCCGGTGAGAACACAAAAATTAAATGTGATTTTTCTCAAGCCTGGGTGTTCTGTGATGTAATTCACCGCTGCAATTGGGCCTTCTGGCCTGTTGTGGTGCAAAAATAAAAATAAAAATAAAATAAAATAAAAAGTGATGTCAACATGCTTCACTCTGTTATTTTCTTTCTTTTCTCTTTCTACAAATCAATTATTATTTTACCTAATGTAATAGGTACTGTACATTACATAAAATGATTACATAACTTTTTTAATTAAAGAAAAAAAACATTCCTCCCAAAGTGACTATAGTAGGTTCAATGTGACTTCAATTTGCATTCCTTACTGTGGTATTATGTGTCAACAAAAATGCACTATAGTCCTTAAAATATTGCTTGATTAGAATGACAGCTGTCAAACTGATTAAATTAGTGATGGGAAATTACGGATCACTGATTAAATCGATTTTATCAGTTATTTCATGCAATCATAAAACTTTGTTTCCGAAAATTGATATGAAAAAGGCAAAAACAAGCCTATTATAGTGTGTTTAACACAATTATTCAGCAAAAAATGAGACATTTATACCTTTTTCATAAACAACATCAAATTAATTATTTTTTTATTCGATCAATTTACATTGATCAATCTGTCCCATCTCTAACGTTTTGCAAAATGATGTAACCTTGTAAGAACGTCGTTAATAGGTTAGGTTTCTTTAGTTTTCTTTTAGTTTTAAAGCTGATTGTAAATATTAATGTTGATTTATGTTTCAAGAATTGTATTAAAAAAAATAATTAACATGCCAGATACAAATGTTTTTTTGTGTGTCAATATAAATAACTCCTTTGACGTTACTTCAAAGTTATGTCGTCACTTTTTATGACAACTGTCATTCAAATCATGTTACATTTTAAGGACTATAAGTCATGTCAATCCACTATTATTTTGAAGAAAATGTTCTGAAAGTTCAGTTATTATTTATCAAACTATTGAATAAAATGTAGTAAATACATTAATTTACCATTTTTTCAAGTTGGCTAGTAATGTTAAGTACAAAAAAAAAGTTATTTCGTTACAAACTTTGAATTTCAATATCTCAGAAGTAGTAATTTTGACTTAGTGCCTTTTCGCAGAATACCCACGATATTTGAATATTCTTATATCGAAAAATGTAGTAAATACATCAATTTACCATTTTTTCTGTTGGCTTAGTAATGTTAAGTATAAAAAAAAGTTATTTCGTTACAAACTTTGAATTTCAATATCTCAGAAGTAGTAATTTTGACTTAGTGCTTTTTCGCAGAATACCCACGACATTTGAATATTCTTATATCAGAAAAGGCGTCGAAAGACGAAACATCTGGCGGGTCAAAAAGAAATTTATATACGCATACGGGTTACAAGAAAAGGTCGTATAAATGTCCGTAAATCTGTAGAGGGAATGTGTGCGTTTTACTATATTATAAATTAATATTTAGCCATTTATATTGTGCCATTTTTGTTAAAATCACCTCAATGGTGATGTGCAATAAATAATATCCCAAAAATTTTCATCACCTCAAGATGTTGTTGAAGCTTCCAAACCTATGTTTTGAGATACCACCTTAAGAATGGAAAAAAACTATTTCGAGAATTCGGTAGTGTGATACCTTTGTAATGGGTGTATCCGACTTTTATTCCAAAATAAAACATGCTAAAATCTTTTACTTTTTCATATTTGAAAACATGAAATACATTTCTAGAGCTAGACCTTCTTTTAAAATGGCCATATTAAAATATAGGGTTCATTTGTTATTTTCACAATTTTAACTACGTGACAAAAGATACTATTGGCTTGTCCGGAGTCAAGAAAATGACACATAATATATCTTTTTGTCATCACACTAGCAAATTGATTTGAACACATGCAATTCCTTTTCCGCGATAATATATGCTTGCTTGTTAATAAACAATTAATAAATTTAACTTAAGTTTGTCTTTCTTGCTTACCGTAACACTTTATTTACTGTGTTTGCTTTACAGAATTTATTTCATAAGCTTTGCATTTTTCGTTTACATGCTTACTATTTTTTCTTGCATACCTTTATTATTATTGTTTTTACTTTGTAAAACTTTTTATTTTATCCTTTCTAACTAATTTCACATATTTTTTCTGTATATTCTGTGTTTATTATTTAGTATGTTAACATGTAATTTATTTTTATTTTTTGTAAATGTCTTTCGGGCGTTAATGAACAAAATAATTAATTAAATAAAAATTGTATAAAACTTAAAGCCGAATATTTTGGAAAGCAATAAAACATTAGTAACAAGAAAAATTCATTATATTATTTTTGTAAAAAACTTAAAAGGCACCCTATGTAAGCGTATTGAAATATTTTTTGGTTGCCATTCTTTTACGGCACTGAAATTCTAAATTAACCCATCTGTAATAGTTAATTATAAAAATAATGAGACGTTTGAATATAACGAATATAGTTTACAACAATAACAGTTCTTTCGGCCCATATCACGAGTGAAATGTGATATTATTTTATCGACTTTTAATAGTCATAATATATTATATCCCCTTATACCAGCATTTTTGGTGATTGATAATATTTTGTAAAAATCTATCTATCTATCTAGTTTAACGGCATCATAAAAGTTTTTCTCAAAGTACCAATAAGAACCCCATCTCCATAAATCTTTAAAGCCTTTGATGTACCTGAGATGTGCCTAATATACGCTAAAATTATTCTGCTAGACAAATTTGGAGATGGACATCGTCATCCCCTTGATTAGAGATATGAATATATAACAAGGACGATAAACAGTATCATTGTCAATATTCCTCCTTTTAACACAAAAAGACGTGCAAGGATTATTTTTCTGTTGTTTAACCCTTATACTGCTAAACAACGATATATCGTTGTTGTTAATCCCTATCATAAAGTTCTAACTAGACTGATGCTGACGTCATAATCCCCAAAAGGGTAAATAAATTCGGGAACTGCTTGTTGCACTTAACCGTCAGTGGTATAAAACATTTTCAAAGCATAAAAATTACTTATTCGACGGGTTATTATTTAGTTTCGTACCTATTTCAGCCCTACGGAAAATGTTATACAAAAATGTTTTCTTACGCGCAGTAAAAATTTAAGCATTAAATTGTACGGCAAATTTTCTTGAAAATGAATAAAAAATCATTAAAAATATTTCAATGAAAACGAACAACTTTGAACGAAGTCACTTGTTCATATGAATCAATCAATGATAAGAGGGTTGTGTAAGATTTCCGGTTCGCTAATCGTCAATGGACCAATCAACAGAACTAACCGAGAAGAAGCGGAAGAGAACTTGCGACGTCACACGCGGATTAATGTCAGAAATACAAAACTTTATAAGATCGTAGCGCTGATAGTACGATACATAAAAAATTTAAAAAAATCTTTGTCTATTAACAATTTATTTTTTTGAAAACCACTAAACATCCTCATTATAAATTTACTTAGGATGTTTAAATTAGCAGTGCTTTTAAGAAAAGATAAACGACTTAACACTGGAAACTTCTAGCTAGTCGGGACCTGAAACAGTGAAATTTTTTACATTCCAAAAACAGTGAAATAAAAAATAAATCAATGTTAATAGTTAGATTTTTAATCACCTATATGATATTTGAGGAAAATAATTATATTTGCTGTTTTCCCCGCTATTAAACCCGATTCAGTGATTACGAAAATATTGATTTACTTCCGAAATGAATAACTAATTGAATACTTTACCTTTAATATAATAACTCTTATCTAGTGAGGTCCCTATATCACCGGAAAACCCCATAATTAAGAATATAAACAAATACGTAAAGAGCCATAAAACATAAAAATAATTCACCATGGAATCTAATGATTGTCAATTAGGACGTTTGAATATTAAAAAAATCATTAGTTAATTTATTATAATGGGTACCCACAGTAATGGGAAATCAAAATGTTTTAGCTGTTTATTAGGTAGTAATTATTACTCTACTAACAAAACGTAATTATTACTGTACAAACTCTATTCTACAAACAAAACGTAAATGAGGTATATCAGCTCGAGATTGATCCAAAAATACTTCAGAAAAAGCTTCTTCGATTTCGTGATCTTCGTAAGAGTCATATTTTTAATTATTATCACTATCACTTAAAAAAATATCGTTATTGTCTAATTCACTTTCGGAATAGGTTGAGCTGCTAAGCCTCCGAGTTTCTCGGCGAGGTACTATTATTTCTTTATCACTTTCACTATCCGTTATCATTTGGAATGATATATTTTGTAAATTTTATTCATAATAAAAAGGACGCTTTGCAGAGTTAAATTGTTAGTTAGAGTAACAAAGTAAGATTAAAAATATATATAAATGTAAAAAATATGTAATTTACCTCAGCTGTTTGTAATTTCGGCAACTGTTGTCTATCTCGCTCAATCCATTATGCGTGAACTAGCTATTAGTGTAACGGAATATTTTTCTTAGAAGAGATATCAATTTGTGAGATAGTTGTACAAAAACATTATTTTTTAAAATTAAAATTATATTATAACAACTACCAAGAAATAATATCACTTCTTAGTACATTTACCGGTTACCTTTAAGTTTCAATCTAAATAACTCCCTACAAACATTTGGACATACTCAAAATATTGTTGATTAAAATAACTTGCATAAAAATAGTATTTTTAGGCATTACCTAGGAGGTAAAATAATTTATCCAGATGAAACTCACCGACATCAATAAAAGCTTCAGCTCTTTTAGTTTGCAAAAGTCAACAGATGGAAGAGTTGAGGTAATGTAAAAATAATCATGAATGTGGATGTGTAAACATACCCAGAATAGTGAATATTTCGCAGTGTGTAAAGTGGTCATTTGAACCAGCAAATGACAGATTATAGGTCCTGTAAATGCCTAGACTTCCATATTCCCTTGGCAAAAATGTTTTCCCTCTCTATTGCAACAAATTTCAAGATATATTTTACTCAATTTTTGTTTAGCATGCATTGATGGAAGTGGTAGGTTTGATAATATATAACAGAGCACTTTGCCCCGCAATCAACAAAAAAACTATCATAATTATTTCGTTTCAATAATAACAATGCGCCTTGAGATTGCAGTACGAGATCAGTTTTGTTTGTTTTTATTTTCAATTTAGAAAGGGTTTACAACCGCTGTACGAAAATTGTCTATTTGCGGCACGAATTTTCTATCTTGCTCACTCCATTGGGTTTGAATTAGATATTTATGGAATGGAAGATTTTTCTTGGAATTTCTATTAATTGATAAAACAGTAGTGTGTTTGGAAAACAACGTATTCGATAAAATATTTTTGAAATGTATAAATAAGAGGATTTCTGATTAGATTCTTGAAAAACTGCGTAGCAGCGTAAGGGTTAATATGCTTCCACATAAAACTTATTGGTCAGATTGCAAAGGGGTAAATATTCCTATTGTGAAATTAAACAATCTCTTAATCTGTCTTCATTGAGAAACGTAAGACTGAGATGGTCCTTATATGCATTTTTAAAATATTTCACGATAAAAATGATGTCCCAACTCTTTTGCAATCAATTTCTTTCAGAAGGGAATATGGAAATTTAGTCATTAACAGGAGGGCTTATGATCTGTTATTGGCTGGTTTAAGAGGCCCCTTTATGCACTGTGTAACATTCACCATTCTGCATATGTTTGAACATCCTTATTTTCTCGACTCTTCCATCTGTTGACTTTTGTGAAGTAAGAGCTGAAACCTTTTTAAACCAGCCAATGACAGGTCAAAAATGTTTTCAGGTCATAAGCCCTGTAAATTCCTAGACTTCTATATTACCTTATCTAAAATGTTCTTCATCTTTGTTTTAATATATAAATATTAACAGCTCCCCAGGGAGTTGAATCCAGTCATTTTCTATAAAAATTTGAACAAACTAAAAATATTGTTGTTAAATCAAAGTTAATTGATAACAAATAATATTTCAAAATAGAAATCTAAATCTGGTTAAAGAAAATTAGGATAGAATAAATCAATTAAAAAAAATAATTAGACGTGAAATATTTTTTTTTTTAAGTTGAACATTTTAAAGTCCTCCTCAGAACAGGTTTCCCTTGTGAAGAGGACTCTTAAATGCCCCCTTTTTTATCGAAAATATTGAATTATATTTACTAAAGTAAATAAAAATATTTAAAAAAAATCACATTTATAACATACGAACATGAAAACACTGCTAAAAATCTCATAGTGTACATGATATGAAAAGGAAAAAAGTTATTATGAAAGTAAAACGTTAATATCGTGGGAGTAACAACGCTATATAATCGTAAATCATAACAGCTACGTGGGAACCTTGAATGGTCATCTAATGTATTGTTGTATGAGCTTTCAATGACATGAATATGCATCCAACCCTAAGTTAACGATTGTTGCGAGAATGAATCTCGGTGCCGCACCATGAATGTGTGGGAAATATTATTACCACCAAGAAAGGATAGGAACCTACCTAATGTTACGATTGTTATGTGAAAGGATCAAAGCTTCTCACGGGAAATTGGCTCGAGAAAGCTCGGAAGTAACGCGATTTTGAAGTGCTTAGTTTGGTAAAGTAATCAGAGCTTTTTGTTATGAAAATGTAAGACGGATGTTACTTAATTGCACCATTTTGGATGACCAGCATTTCAAAATACGTACATTATTATAAAAGTTTAAGCATTAAGCATATGTTTTTTTTCACACACAGTAGAACTCCAATTATCCGAATCAATTGGGACCGGATCCCATTCTGATAATAAAAAATTAGGATAGTTGATGATTTTGTTAAATTATAAATAAAGTTATTAATAAATGTTCTTGGTTGGTCAAAATAATAAAAAAGTAAAACTAAACCAAGAAATTTTATTGATAACTTTATTTAAAATTTTATCAAAATCATTTATAAATTATGAAGTTATATCAAAAAATATCTTTAAAAAAACATCAATATTATAGGAAAATTGATTTTTTTCCGAAAAAAGGGTTTATTTTAATTTATTACTGTATGTATTTTGAAAATAAAAATGAATGAGCTTTTAATTAATTAAATGAAAAGGCAACACTTTTATTAAGCATAGTTACAAGTGCTGTATACCATTTATTTATTTATTTATTTATTATGGAAATCATACAATCTTTATATAAAACAAGGTACAAAAGAACAATAAAAAAAAGTAAGACCAATTACAGATTTCACACTAATTTATTATGAATGCAGGAGGAGAGGGGAAAAATAGTTGAATTCTAAAAAAGTAAAAATATAAATATTTAATAAAAAGCACATAAAAAGGAGAAGACATTATATAACTCCCACTCTACTTTCCTCCCTCTCTCTCTGCTTCCATGAACATTTGAATTTCTTTGTAAAAATTCACAATCAACAATAATTTATTTGATGCAGGTAGTAGATGTATATATGAATAAGTATAAATTAAAAGTTGAAATCAAAAGTTAAAAATAAAATGAAAAGTAAAAGTTAAAATTTAAATTTAAAGTTTAAATTAAAATTAAGTTAAAAGTTTAAATTAAAAGTTAAAATTAAAATTTAAAATTAAGAATTAAAATTAAAAAGTTAAAATTGAAAGATAAAATTCAAAATCAAATTAAAAGTTAAAAGTCAAGCAGGAGATAAATTTTAAATGTTTTTAACAGATCTGATAAAAATATGTTTTTACAATGCAGTATGTCGATGTCACTAAAACTGTCATTATAGGTAATCTGTATTCTTCGTAGAGTGCTATTTTTTAAATAATTAGTCATTGAGTTAGGAATGTCGAAGAGTACAGATTGACGAGCTCTACGGACAGGGACTCGATATGAAATGCCTCTAACAATTTCTGGGCCATGCTATTAACTATTTTGTAGAGAAATATTAGCACAGTATGTACGTGCCGTACTGTAAATGAAAGTCATTGCTTGCTGAATATCTCGGCCAAAATAAGCTGTTTGACTGTCACCATCCGTTATCGGACAGCCAAGTCGTTATTTTGCGAATCGCAGTACGTTTCCGACTTATTTTTTTTTCTGAAATTCAGAATATGATTCGGATAGTCGGAGTTCTGATAATTGGAGTTCTACTGCATTAAAAAAAATATGCTTGTATATTAAGCTTGTTATAATTTACCCAAATATAGATATTAAATTAGTTTTTTTCTCTTAAAATAATAATTTTCCTAATCAGTGGTGCACAGTGCACTGCATTTTCACTCCAATTAAGAAGTTCAGTGCTACGGAAAATTGGATTTAAAAAATGTTTTTTTTGCGAACGATAAAAGTTTAAGCCTTTAACTGTAATAAATTGAAAAAAAAAGTTTGGATAAAAATTAACTAATTTATACCGTTACAGGTTCTTGTCAACGTTTGTTAAGAATGGTCAATCAATAAAATTATGTGTTGTGATTTGTGATACATTTTAGGTTTCCGGGAAGCCATATTTAGCGTGTTTTCAAACGTACGGGGTTCTATTTTTGAATATCAGCTCAACTCACCGACGACAACTCGTGACTTCACGGGCAGAGTTATTTCAAAATTACGATATGTAAAATAATACCGATGATAATACGTTACATATTTTTTTTTTTGCTTTTGGGAGTCATTAACAAATAATAAAAAAAACACTGAACTTCTTCAATTGCGAGGTGATTAATTTTTCGCTTCAGGTGCCAGTCCAGAGACCGCCTTTAAAACTCTTATTTCTAAACCACCCGTCAGGAATCGACCCTAGGCGTATAAAAATATTATTATCATTCATACGTAGGTAAGTAGTGTAGCTACAAATTTCCTATTTTAACAGTGACTATAAATGAACTCAAGATAGATAAAAAAAATGACAAAAATAATTCCGGTATCGGGAATCGAACCCGAGCCTCCTGGGTGAGAGCCAGGTATCCTAGCCACTAGACCATACCGGATCTGTGCTAAGGCGCTGAATTTTGCAAACAAGTTATTGAAATTAAAAATATCTTACACACGATGTTTCATGGCCAGACAGCGAAACTTCAGACAAACATTCCTCATGGCAATCTATATTTTTTCAATAAATATTTTTTTAAAATTGAAAATAAATCTATAAATATTTAAACTGCCGATATATTATTTATCTTTTTAAAAGAATTACTATTACTTTCGATTTTTAACTATTACTAATAGTCCAACCACCCAGCCTCAATAACCAACTTAAAATCGTCCATTGAAATATTTAATTTTCTAGGAATTGTGGAAAGTTACATATTATTCTTTGTTAATAAACCTATTTTTTTAATCCTTTTCTAAATGTGTAACCATGTCATACTTATTATTTTTAAATAGTTCCGACTATTTTTCCCAGAATTGTTTACACTGACTCACTTAAAACCATCCCTTTAAATTAGCATAATTACTCGAATGGTTTTATACTTATAGAATAATAAAATGATTTTTCGTTAAAGTGTGCATTATAAAACATTGTTTGTAGTATTTCTTGAATGTAGAATAATAAATCACGATTATTTAATATTCACATTAAAATCTTCACTTTTCACATTTGAAGTAAATATCTGTACTAAAGAAAATAAAGAAAAAATACAAATGATTTCCTAACCTGACAACATTGTTTATCCCATACTAGCGTCTTCGTCAAACTGCCACGTAACGCTGTAGCTCAATCACAAATAATTATCGACGTGCTAAAAAGCGACGTGATAACAATTTCTCACCATGGTTGTTTATCGTATTCCTGATCACAATGGGACATCCGTGAACACCTAATATTAAATGTCAAAATATTTACGTTTCGCGTCATACAATCCTGCTGCGCAATCACATATTTGAATTTCACCGGTGTAAATATGGAAAATATTCCAAAATTTTTTTCATTTATTTATTTATTATTTATCATGTTATTTATTGCATTTGGCCGGTGGTTGGCAAGCCAACTGTCAAAAAAGCAGTCGCCATAGTAATTAAATTTATTTTTAACTTTTTTGTATTAGATACTCCTTACTATTTTGCAAATGGAATATAATGTATGATTTTTTAATAGAAAACGCCGATATTTCGCCAGTGAATTGTATTTATTAACGAGGAAAAAAAAACAAACAGACACGAGCGTTGACTTAGAGATTACGTACGCGTTGACTTATGACCGCGATAACTTAAGCATGTTCATTGTTGTTAATTGCGATCGCTCAAATGCTTAACATGTTTTTAAGCACGTCGATAATCATTTGTGATTGCGCCGCTGGCTCCAGTCATGCACTACAAATCGATTCTGTAATTTTTTTAGTTGGAAATTTGAAATAAAATGTATACAGGCCATGCCTCTCTGTTTTTTAAATTATTTTTGTAATAGTGTATTCTCTATTTGTGTATTTGGCTTATGTATACCTATAGTAAAATGAAAAGAAGAAATTACAATAAATAAAAAAAATATCAAATTTCTGAAGCGCTGAACTACTTAATTTCTCTTTATCTAACTCAGTGCCACGCCTAAAGAAACATTTTCTTTCTTTTCTCTTTTCCTTATCTTTTATTCCCCTTTTTACTATTGAATACAAGTATAGATTTAAAATTATAAAGTAGACATTAAAAAAAAATTTAAAAAAAAGTTTTTGTAATTCGAAGTGTTAGTTGCCATTTAAAAAAATGTTTGTTAATTTTAATTTATTTAATTTATTTTTACATCTTGGTTTATTTTTTTAATCATTGTTAGAAATTTTTTAACTTTTTCATGAATATTTTAAGTATTTTATTTTTGTTATTTCTTTATTTTTATAACAATGTAGTACTATAATTGTTATTATAATATATTAAAGTGTATATATATATATCTATCAAATGTAGCTATAGAACAGGTATTTTTGTATCTAGTGAAGCTGCTATGATTATTTTCCTGCAATTCAATTCGACGTCAAATACTAATTTTGATTTATTTTGTATTGCATGTGTTTACTTTTATTTTTTGCCAATAAACGCCATATTTCGACACTAAACCTCATATTGCTAGTTCAATTATTTTATTATTTTTTTCTCGTTTGCAAAGTGAAATCATAATTATTCAAATAATGTCTTTACAAAACTCAAACTAAAGGTAAAAATATTTGTTTATCAACCTCCTTAATTAAATGTTGCTTTTTAACATTGAAATCATATTTAAGTTTTTTATTTTAACATTAAGCAAATATGTTTTTTTTGTTTTAAGTAACTTGAAAACCTTATTTTGTAATTTTCTTCACCATGTTATAGTGTGTATGTGGGTGAATGTGTATGTGCGTGTGAGTGAGTTTGCGTGTGCGCATGCGCATTTGCATGCATATGTATATGCACTTATTTATAAAAAAATGTTTTAAATACCTTAATTTATTTTTTGAAATATTTGTATATTTTGTACTTAAATTATTAATATTGTAATCCCACAGCAAGCACAAGAGGTTGCTTCTTTTTTGGTGTGGTATTTTGTTTCGTTTTTTTGTTTCTGTACTTTTGCTTTATTATGTATTTCTTTTTGTTAACATGTTGTAACTTTTTTATTTTATTTAAAAAAATACTCTTAATTGTATTGGTTGGTTGGAAGAAACTGCCATTTGTTAATAAGCCCGCTAATGTATAAATACGTTAATAATGAAATCAAATTTTAAACGCGTGTGACCAATAGATCAACCTATGATTTCATTCGTCTATTTGACGTAAAACCGGAACATCAATATAACGAATTATGTAAATTTATAATCGAAGTAAATTTTGGACGGTAAGTTCCCTACAAGTTGTAATGTATAGTTATAAGTTATGTTATTAGTTCGTCTGTCAGGTATACTATTATCTGTTCCGCAGTCTGGCAATTTGCATGTCGTCTGTTATCTGTCCTCGGACCCATTAATACATCCAACACAAACAACCCTTTTAGGAATTTCGGAAAATTCCCGCGCAAAAGGCTCGGGGTAATAAATCTTAAGGGATTAACGGAAGGTCGTCAACACGTAATGGAAAATACAGGGTTATACAAAAACATACAAATTAAAAAGTATTTGTTAGATTTGATCATGACATGCCTTCCTCGGGGTTCCCTGTTCTCTGGATATATCAACATTTTGTATTTTATATGTATTTTAAGTCCGGACGGATAAGGAATACTGTTTTGTATGAGTAATAGAACTAGAACCCTCGACGAGAGCTTTCGACTCGATGGCTACTAGCAGGCTAAAATGTATTGAGTGGAGATATGTCCGCCTCGTAGTCTAGTGGTCGGCGCATTCGCCTATCATTTTTAAGAACCTGAAAGGTGGTTCTATACTGCAATATTTTCATTGTTCCTGGGACTAGCAACTGAAGTAGACCACCTTACCATCGATGTAACAAATACGATAATGTTATGGTGTAATTGGAGCACAAATGTAGTGCCATATGCACCATTGGGTGTGGATAGGGATATGACGATATGTACAAGCCGGTGCACATTTTTTTTAAATACACCCGCATACATAATTCCCCTATTTCTCTTTTTTTAAATTTTTGTTTAATGTTTTTTTTTCGTTTTTAAAACTTCTCAATCTTTTTCAAATCAGGACTTTAATGATTGAAAGGCGTTGTAAATTAAAAGTTTTTTTAAAAATATTTATTTTATTTTATTTTATTGGATAGCCAACAGATATTCATAAATTTATAAGATACAATATGGTATTGTCGGATAGGGTGGTGCATATGCCAATATATTATACCCCCTTAAAATAGAACAAAGATTAATTATTAAAGTAATTAAAAAAAACCCTCAACATTCAATACGGAAAGTCTAGACAAAATATTTAAGGTTCATACAGTTGACACTCTTTATAAAATAAATTCTATTGTACAAATTTATAAAAAAGAAAAAATAAAAGAATTTGAAATGAATAAGTCACTCAGATACCAACATAATATTAAAATTCCCAAATTCCATACAAGTCATGGTCAAAATAGCTTTGTCTTCAAAGGTGTAAAAAATTATAATAATCTTCCTAATGAACTAAAAACTATTAAATATAATATATCAATAAATAAATTTAAAGTTAATCTAAAGAAATTTTTTGAACTCGTGTAATAACAACATTCAATTTTAATTATTATGAATGTATTATTGTTTTATGTTTTTTCTTTATATATCCTATGTTTTTATTTTTCTTTTCATGTACTCGTATTTGAAATTATATAAACTATTTAAATAAACAACTAAAACAGTGTAAGTCACTCTCCAAGCACAAGAGCTAGTCTCCTTTTTTGGAGGGTTACAGTGATAACATTTACTAGGTGTGTATAAGTAGATATATTTAGAGTTTTACAAAAACATGTTCTTTTTTATGAAATTTATGAATAAAAAAAATAAAAAAATATACATATCATAAAGGCCAATTATAGGCTTCCTCATAATATTGTTATTGTATATGTAGTCACATAAAAATTATAAATTTGATGTGGTTTAGTGATCATATTACACACTGTGTAACATTTACAATTTAGCTCATGCCTGAACATCCAAATTTATTAAATTCTTCCATGAAAAAATTAAGCAAAATTGAATTCGTCAATATGGGTAACCCTGTATTTTTGTATTTTAGCAAACTAAATACTCGACCACAATGCTGCGTCCTTTTCCATCATGCGAAGACCGGTTGTTTTAGATGAGACAAAGGGTTTTCGGACAACCTTTACAACAGAACGAAGTAACAGATTTTGCATAAAGGGCAGTATAATATTCCTAATATTTAAATAAGTACCTACATACCTACGCAACTTTTCCAGTTACCGTTAGGAACTGGCTAAAAGCCGCCAGGTTTTGTCAACTTGTTTCATCTGTAGTTATTTTTTTACAATTTTAACATATCTCTTACAGATGGACCTTTGCGTGGATCTAGTCACTTCACCGGCTCATAGACACGTTCTGTGTCAATCAATTAATGCATTTTTTTCAAAAACAAATTTTACAATTATTAAAAAAAAAAAACAGCATAAATAGTTCACAAATTAGCTCAAAATGAAAGTACAATAAAAATAAAGTTTATAGTAGAGAAACTAGGAACAACTTGTATCTATGAACTTGCTTCGACTCGCTAGAAAACCCGTGTTAAATTTAATAAATGCGTTATTTAAAATTCATTATAGAAACAGAGTCAAAGAGAGATAGCTCATAGAAACATAACCAAGAACGACACATGCCCGTGGGATTGCCACGACTCGCAAGAAAATCCTTGTTTAGTCAGAATCCATGGTATTTTTTCATTTGATTATATATATATTTTTAAAAGAAATAAAAGGCTAGAAAAATGATTGATGTAATATTATTTTGAATAATTTTGAAATATTTATTTGTGCAGAAATGTTCTAGGTTCAGTGTGAGGAATTATGTCTGTACCAAATGCCATTCAAACCTTATTAACGCAATTTAACACCGTATGTGTATAAATTTCTCTAAACGTTGATTCGACGATCGGATAGAAATGAAACCTGTTTTGCAATACGCAAACCTTTTTATTTTTTGTTTAAATAACATAATGAACTGGAGATGTGGCTGCTCGAAGTTCTCGATAATAAATATGCCGACTGCAATGCATTATTTTTTAAAATTAATTATCTCTTAATAAAGCATGGGGAGCCGTACTGGTGCACAAATTGCAGTGAATCCCGATTTGTGACTTGACGGCCAGCTAATCAATGTTACGCTTCAGATTTATTTTGAAAAAAAAAAACTTTGGTGGAAATGATCCGGTAAAAAAACAAATATTTCACTTCGGGAATCGAAAAGGTTCCTTCTTATATTTCTGTACCTATGGACTGTATAATGAAAGGCGTTGCTTCTCTGTAGCCACTAAATTGATTTATTGATATGGACGGTGTTTGGGAAAAAGTTATCCTAATTATTTCAAAAATAGTTTTTTTTGCATAAAAACGATCGTCATTTTTCATTATACACGCTAGAAAAAGAATTCAACCCGCAAATAAAATAAAAAAGATTTTTTAATTAAAAATATATTTGTGTCAAAAAAATAAAGCGCAAGGGGTGAAACTACCCAAAACCACCGATACTAATTTAATGAATAAATTTATAAACCACATTGATATGCAACTCATTGTGATCGATGAGTGATAATTAAAAACATCGTAAAAATATTTTAATAATTTTTCATCTTATGCCCATTAAAAGATTTGTTTTTAACGATTAGAGAAATTTTATATCCGGGTATCACCTTAGAGGCTCACCAAATATCCGGTTTCCGGTATCCGGCCAAACCACTAACCGCTTCATCACAAATTCTTATAAATAATTGCTGGATATGGTTACCAGCAATGAGAAAAATATTTGTGAATGAATAAATTAGAACTAGACAAAATACTTTATATTATTGTCACCCTTCTCAAACCAACTTTCTTTATTCCTATCACTATCACTAGGATTGCTGCGACAAATAACCTAGCTGAGCTTCTGAACTGTAATGATACACAAAGAGAGACTGTTCGATTTATTACAGGGACGATCAAGCAGGCTAAGTTATTTAATGGTGGTATTTATCTCCTATTGTTTTTTTTTGTGTCCAACCTTTATGATAATTTTATTTTATTTTTTATTAATGTAATATTTCGAGTGTTATTTTTTTATATTCTGATTCTGCTTTTACTTTTAGTGTTGTTATCTATGGTGAAAAAAGGTTAAAGTCAACTGAATATAACTTCAAGATAAATATATTCGATAAAACTTTGCATATAACAAAAGCAAGGTACAAATAATTTGCAACTATAAAAAAAAAAAACAACTATCTTTGTCACTCACCTATACCCGCGTACACACAGACTAGGAAATGAGTGTACCTCTTTTTTTTAACCGACATTTTTAACTCAAGTCTCTGTGAATTCAAATCATCTCTTTTTAAATATTTTATGATGTAACGATTAACAAATTATTTGCAAAAGCTACTTATGCTAATGATCTGGTGTTAATTCATTTTATATTTTTTAAATCTTCTGCATGCTGACATACATACATGTATATATATATTTCTTGTTATTTTTATTTTTATACCTATGTTTTAATACTGTTTTTAAATGTTTGTATATTTAATTAACTCATTATTTTGTTATATTTTATATTGTAAAAGGCATTTGTGCCGTATAATAAATAAATCAATAAATGTAAATGGGTGCCGCAGTTTTTTACACCTGTTTAAATTTACCAAACAATACTACAAAAAATATGTTTTAAATTTGCGAATGGTTCTACTTTGAGTAAAGGCTAAAAGGAATATTCAAACGTTAGGTTGTTTACATTGGAAAGTACCACTAGGTTCAAAAATAATGAAGTTGGCTTATTTATGGCACTGTTTTAATAAATGCATAAATTCTCTTTTACAACCATTCCCATTATGTGGATAAAGGGTACACTTCTATTGATAAATAAAAGCAACATTGGAGAAGGTTGCAATTTGTTGTTACATGGGAAAAATTGATGCGAAAACTTTCTTTGTAACATTCGGACTACATCATAATATTGCCCTATCGAGTTCTTGCAACACAGTCTTGAGCTATACCATGACACGGTAGATTGTCCTGGGGTTTAATTCCTGGCGGAGTGGACGTGAAATATTGGTATATAAGGTGGTTTTTTTAATTTTTTTTATATTTAAATCTTAAAGTAGGGCACACGTATCATACATATTGTTATGTGTGTTATAATAATAACATTGCAAATATATTTAATTTATAAATTGTTTATCACATATGTCTTGACCATTATTTTAAATTTTGATATGTTTTTTTCTTCATAAATATTTTTTTCCATTTCGTAATACTTTTTAATTGCTTTAAATAAAATTGAATTTTGTGACTTTGCCTTTTTCCTAAATGGAAGTCTAATTTTGTTCTTTTCTCTAGTATTGTGATCGTGTTCATGCTGGTTCCGATCAATTTTTTCTCAAAATTCTGTTTTTTTATTAGAGTTTATAATTTTATGAACAAATATCATTGTATTGTAAAATATTCTTTGTTTATATGTTAATAATTTCATTTCATTTACCATCGACTTTACCCTCGTATATCTGTTTTTTTCAAAATGATTCTAAAGGCTTTATTTTGTAATACAGTTAGTTTATCTATGTTTTCTTTGTTTGATAAAAATAAAATGCTACTACAGTAGTTAACGTGTGGTTCAATAATTGCTTTGTAAATAGTTTTGCAGGAGTCTTTATCAATAAATCTTCTGATCCTTCCCAAAATTGATATTTTTTTTGCAATCTTATTTATTACCGTTTTGGTGAAATGTAAGTTTTGAATCCAACATTACACCTAAATATTTCATTTCAGTGACTTCATTAAGTTTAACACTGCAATCTTTCAATGTACCCTGGACTGGCGCCTAAGGACCTTAGCTCCCATGTTACAAAAATGATCTAGATACGCTGCAACCGGACTGCCAATGCCGTGCCCTGTGCAGGGAAATGATGATTTTTTTAATTTTTTTTTATTTTATTTTGTTTATTCAGAAAAACAACAGCAATACAAAAAATATACACAACATTATAAAAAAAAAAACATAAAATAAAGCCAAATCAGTTTTTCACATAAATACAATTATAAAAATCCAGTTCAGTTAGATATTAGTTCATAGAAGTGCATGTGTGCGAGTTTTTATGTGTGAGGATGCGTGTGTAAAAAAGTGGAGTGTGGTTTTTTATTTATTTATTAGTTTATACATACATTGTTACAAAAATGGCACAAAAAACACTCTGGCAAATTGTGCTTGTACTAGGAGTAGGCTCAGTATATGAAGGGTCGGCAAGCCAGAAATATTAGTATGCCTAATGTTGCAATCGGTTCCTATATGGGCAAATGCCTGTTCTAGTAGCCTCTTTTGGTAGGTATGTGAATATGTGTGTGATTGTTTATGGGTGTGAGGGTAGGTCTATGGACAGGGTGAGTGTGTGATAATGATAACGTTATAATATACTATGTTGATGTACGCAATAAAGGATTAAGATTGAAATTTTACGTTTACAAAGTTCATCAGTTTAAATAAGTAATAACACAAAAAAATAATAATATTTTCAGTTTTTTTTTCACTAGCGAAAAAAATGCTTTGTTGACTTCAGTAATTTTATATTTAAAACTGGCGGAGCCGACAGACGTTGTCTTGCCAGAACGTTGACAAAGGATTTTTCATTGATAAGTTGGTATTTGTTTATGATTGAATTACAAAACCAAAAATTATTAATATTAAAATATTGAATTTACAATGCTGAAATACGGCGCAGAGCTCCTAGGCTTGTGAAAAAAAATCCTATATAACAAAACCGTTCAGTTTGAAAAAATTACGAGTACTTGGACATATTCTCGGTAATAATGCAGAATCTTATAATTGTATACAAAAATTGAAAATAACAAAATTAACAAAAAAATTACACTATACTATGAAGAGAAAAGAAGAGAGGTGATAGATACCAAAAAAGACCATTTTTATGTGTTGTCAGCCAACAAAGTAAACATACAATTTTCGCACGGACATTTAAATTTTTGAAAACTTTTTGTTACGCACACATAAGCAAAGTTTATCAAATATTGAATGGAGCGTACCTATGGGAATATATGTACTGTTATAATCAGGTGCAGAATTTGATATAGGTGGGTTCTTACCTCTACATTCATTGGGTATCCAATGATATGCATTATGGGTAAAATAGGACAGCCAAAATCATACTACAACAAGTGTGCTAAAATAAATATGCATAAAAACATATTCAATTTTTTTTTTCGTTTCGGACAGTTTGTTGCTTCATGTAATGACCACACTGATGATTAAATGTAAAATGATGTATAAAACTGTTTAAGAAACGGAAAAAAACTATTGCGATTTGGTCAATTCAACCTAATTAACTGTTTTGAATAATGCTTAAAGTCGCAATAACGTCCTTAATGAAAATCATCATGTTTGATTTCACGTGTTCATATTTTTTTGACGTTTAATGATCAGTGTGGCCAGATATGAAATCAAATGTAAACGCATGCAAAAAATCCGTAAATACATAATTCTTTTTTATCTTCACTCGATTTTCCAATTGCAACTGGTTCAGGATTCTGGTTCATTTTTACACATAACTGTATTCTTCACAGTGGTAGCGCCTTATTACTCTGAAAGGAAAACCATGAACTAAGAACCGTTGAAATTTTTCACGGATGTACATTGGAGCGTAAGGACATTATTAACAACTCCTTGGTGCGAAGTAGACTCGAGAGTGGCTCGATGATTTGGGGGCCACATAAATTGAAGTACTCTCTTATGATAGAGAAAATCCAAAAGTTTATGAGATATCTCTACATGAGAGTGCTGACATTATCCTTGGCTCTACCCGACCGAGTTTCTCCAGGGTACGTTTGACTACAACAGTTTAGAGACTAGAAGGAATGTGTATTTGATGACACATTTTTATTGATTGTTGCGCGGTATGATCGATAATTCTGAGATTATGATGAACACTGACAGCGTCAGCATAGATTGTTTCATATTTCGATATACAGGACTAACCTGTCGATGGTTATGCCTGTTGGAAGGGCTACCGCTATGCTGAACAAATCGCTCTGGATATTAATCTGTTCCATGTATCCGAAGGGGTTTTCCGGAGCAGGATTATCCTTCTACTTTGACAAATGTCTCTTTAATGTATTTTTTTCATTTTAAAAATATGTACGTCCTGAATGTATGTTTGTAATGTTTATGTTATTTTTAAATGAATGAATTGAATTGATATTATTTATTGTTTCAGCATTTACTTTGTAGAAAAACATTTTGAATTTATTTAAAATAAAACACTTTGTAAATTTATATTTATGTAAAAATGTAAGTTTATATTTACACCTGAGGATGGGTAATACTGATTACTCGAAATAAGTCGTGTTTTAATGTATTAAACTCTTGTGTGGTAAAATTTTCAAAGTGTTTTATTTGAAATAAATTCGAATTGAATTAAATTATTATAAATAAATATTTATTTACTCATATGTACAGTACGCTCAATATTTTTAAAGTCTATAGTAATGCATAAGTGCTTGTCTGTGAAACAAGTAATATAACACATATTCGTTTGTGTTAGTACGCACATTTGAAAACATTATATTACGCACACATTAACAAAGGCTATTGGAGATATGAATGGATTAAACATATTTTTTGAAGGAACGTATAGCAGCTGCTACTTTGTATCATCATCATCCTTTCCCTTCCGCAGCTAGTGGTGCATTGAGCACTGTATTTGTTGTTGAAACATTTTCTTATTTATTAAATTACCTAACTTAATTAGTACACGTTTTCTTTATTAAAATTTGAAGGTGTTGTAAATAGTTAGTGGCTAGCGCGTTTACTAACTTGCATAAGGTCCCGGTGCCCCTTACACCATCGCGTGTGGATAAGGGTATGGTAATGATGATGATTAGGTTTAAGTAATAAACACAAAAAGTTTTATAACGGGAAAATAAAATAATATTTTTCTTTTATTAGTTATATATATACATATATATTTGGATAATTTATATGGCGTGATTTTTGTGAAAATCATCTCAAGGGCGCTGTACAATAAATATCCCAGCACGTCTTGCAGCTACAGAGCGCATTGACGGTTGGGATTTTAGTTCCTCGTCACCAATTATGATATATAGGAGCTGGATTACAGCACGTCTTGCAGATACAGAGCGCATGGACAGTAAAAAATATAGCCCCTATTTACATTATTTTATTTGACAATAAAGTTTAGAGTTTAAGCGATATTTGAAAAAAAAATGAAAAAAATAACAAATTTATAAAAATAGAAGTTAGATTACAACAAGTCTTGCAGCTACTAAACGCATGGACGTTATGCAGCTCTAAAACAAAAACGAATTAAATAAAAAAAAAATCGTACGCAGCTGTGCGCTTTGATTATGGGCGTGCCATTTCGCCAAATAAGTCTATTTGCAAATAACTGACCACACATCCCCGCCCCCGCAAAACGGGTTGTCGTAGTCTATTCAATTGCAACAATTGCAAACTAAACACAATCCTTCCACAAGAAAGGTAACAGCAGATTCAACCTGTAGGTTTAGGAGAAATGTAGCGTTAACTATTTTTTACACTGGGCCCGTTACTTTAAGCGAATATTTTCGGGTGTATTTGTTACTTAATGCATTTTTACCCCTTTTGCGAACGAAATAGAAATAGTATTGTTGTGAGAATGACATTTATAGTGTGGTCATTTCGCATCGAACATTAGTTCAGTTTCGACCTTCGGATTCAGTACTTCCTCATATACTTTCAGTCCTCCCTTTAACCCTTCTATGTGATTGAGTGAAGTGATACGTGATAAAAACTGTTTATATAATATCGCTTTTATTAAATTAAATTAAATTGCTACTGTGCTATGGGATTATTTTAATTTATCATCGATAATTCATCACATATTCAAACGGTGAGTCTATAATTGATAGTTTTAAGTTAGGTTTTAATATTTTTCATAATCAATTTTCCGGTTTTATGACATAATTAATCGTATAATATTTATATCATAATTTAATAATTTACATGCTTCCACTGTCCATTATGTAGTATTCCAAATCAACACCGTGACTCGTAGAGTTTGGGATTCGTTTTTTTTTGTAATATGTATGTATTTGTATGAATACATAAAAATAAATATAGCATGCCTACTTATTTTACTATTAAAAAACGTTACACAAATCTTAAGTTAAGAGATTTACAGATTGAAATTATTGTTTCGATGCTGTTTTTTTAAAAATAATTACAATCTGAACACATTCGTTTAACAATTTGTCATTAAAAACAAGTAATTAATAATTATTTTATACTAAGAAAAAAAGAGTGTACATCGTTAGTTCATTCTACATAATGACTATGAATATTTTTGTTTAATTTGTTCATAACGTTAACCCTTGAATTACTAACGGACATGTTTGCACTGGTGTAAATAAGATTACATATAAGCGTAAATAAAACAGGCGTAGTAACAAATAAAAACGTGCATTTTAAAAAATTGAGTATAAGTATTTTATGAAAGAAAAAATAGTATGTATTTTAATGAATAAATACGATTACAATGTTATTTTCCTTTTGTTACAGAAATGGCGGCCGTCGGTCACGTAAATTCATTCGCATACCAGCTTCCACTTGATTTCTCCAACCGCGACGATGCGGTGTTGGATCTTTCTAGATCGAAGCAGTCTACCGGACAATATATAAACAACAACTACCCCGCCGTACACAAATATGAGAGTAATCTTGATCGCCATTCTCCAACTCATCCGGACTCTTCTCAGCAACAGTCTCCCGCGAGAACCAGCTTATCCCCGCACCAGTTCAGGGAAAGAGATTCTTACTATGTAAACGAATCGGTGAATAATTCATACACAGGTAATAGATCTCCTTCATTATATAGCGCTGATAAAGATCCATTGATAAGTCCTCATTCTGGACAATCTTCACCTAACTACGCTTCATCTTACCCGAGACCGGAACGTCTAAGTCCTTACATAATCCAAGCAGCGTTCCGCCAACATCTTCTCTTAAAAAATCCAGACCCTAAAAGAAAATCAGAATCAGACGCTGTTTCCGATGCCGGATCCGAAGGTTCTCACTCCACTTTTCCGATGTATCCCATGGTAACATCCGGAAGAGACGGCAAGGTCGCCAGACCTTTCAAAGCATACCCCAAAGACCCGATGAGTTTGGCGGCCGGCTTTTCGTCCGTCGACGCTCTTCTCGATTCTCAATCTGCTGAAAAGTATTCAGCCTTCAGAAAAAGAATGCTCGATCAAATCTGCGCCGCCAATGGAGGACAGGCGACAGTGTCGAACCCGAAGATGAGAAGAACCCTCAACTCGACGAACAACAATTGCTATTTGAGCGAGGAAGGGTCCGTCTTAGGAGATGATTCATACACGGAAAGGAGGAAAAAAAACAACGCCGCAGCGAAGAAGTCAAGAGACAGAAGAAGAATCAAAGAGGATGAAATAGCTATCAGGGCCGCCTTTTTGGAAAGAGAGAATATTGAACTAAAGTTTGAACTTGCAGCTGCTAGGAAACAACTTGCTCTTTGTGGAGTTGCTCCGGTTCAATAAATAGCTTTAAGAAATTGAAGAGTGATTTTTCATTGTGGCCTAATTCGAACAACATCGTTTAGAGAAAATCAGTTATTTGTGCTTAGTCCGCTTTTATCAGATCAAGTGATTTTTTTAATGACATATCAAAGTAATTTTAGACTGGAATTATGCTATCGGACCAAATACTTGGTAATTTGCCATCAACAAAATGCTTATTAAAATAAGGATTTTTGAGGGCATTTTGATTAAAAATGTAAAATTTTAAAACATTATAGTATCCAACTTATTGACAGTTAGTGAACGAATTTATGATAATTGTGATAACAATGGGATTATCATTTTTAAATTCATAAATTTTGACTTAGGACGGTTTGAAAAATCACTCTTCAATTATAAATTACAAGAATTTCTGTACATATAAGATTTTTATAAAAGAGCCAAAGATAACTAAATTGAAAACGGACTAGGGTCAGTTTTAAAGATTTGTAAAGAACTACGAGACTAAAAAGTTTGTACTGTTTTTTTTTTACAAACAGTGTGAATTATTGTTAAATTCAAAAGTCTGATCTACAAATTTAAATATTAATTTATGTGTTGTAACTTTATGTACCTTTTTATAATACTTAATGAATTTTGTTATATTTACGCGTACCTACATGTATTTTTTGAGTTTTGCGATCCAAATTATTGACACAATATATAATAATTACAAATGTGATGTGATGTAAAATTATTAAAAGAAAAAACATGTTAGAGCATCTACATAAGTTATAGCTTAAAAAAAAAATATTTTCAGGTACAAAATATTATATTTTAATAGATACAGGGGTATTTATTTTTGTACGTATGTTTTTAAAATCTATATAAGTATGGATTTAATAATAATTGTTTAGTTCCTAAAATGAAATTATACGGGTTAAAAGACTGATTAATCGTGTTGGTGATCAGCTAATTTTGATTACATTTATAATTATAAGTTTGATAATAATGTTGTAAATGGATTTTTGTCATTTTTTCTAATTATTAATAATGTTTAATATTTTTTGTAATATTTTTGATCAATAAAAATATTCATGAATTGTGATAAATATATTCTTGTCAATGTGGATTTTGTAGAATTTATTTGTATTATAAAACGATTAAATTATTTTGAATTTTCTCATGCAAAAAATATAAATAAAAAAGCACACAAAGTTTACGTATAATTGTTTTATTCGCTTGCATCCTTTTATCAGAAATAAAGCCTGTAAGGCTTGAATAAAAAATGAAATGGATTTATATTTGTTAAAAATTAATTATTGTAAAACTGTAAAAATCAATTTCTATATGACTTGGTAAGGAGTAGAAAAACAAAAGTAGAAAATTTCATAATCTCATAGGATAAGTTTTGTTTCATTTATAGATCAGATATCAAAGGTTCGAGTCCCGCTATACTATAACCTGATTATAATTTTTTACCACAAGTTATTCACGACTTTTAGAAAATAACTTTGAAATTAAAATATTTTGAATTTTTTAATATATTTTTTTTCACAAAAAGTATAATACTTTTTCTTTTTACACCATGTTCTAACTTCATGGAACTTTTTGGCGTTAAGTTAGGACAAGTTAGAAATATACCTTTATGCAAATTAAACATTCATGAAATTGAATTTAAACACAGAAACACAAGTCTATGCACGAGTTTTTCTTGGGTATTATGCCGTGTGTCGTTAGTAATCTTTTCCGACATTTCAAATCGCATTACAGCGTTCTTCGTCGGGGTTGAATGTTGACCGTCAAACGACACACGGCATCATAACCCGGAGAAACTCGTTGTGCATCTGAACGGTCGTGAAAGTCTACGAAATTTAAACACAAATCTATAATTATTACAACAGAATGTTTGAACCTCCATATTTCTTCAATTCTTGTTGTTGATTTTCTTATTATTAAGGATCTGAAACTTTTATTGATGCGGGAGAGATTCACCTGACTGAATTATTTCACCTACTAGGCCTGAAAACATTTTTTCACTATTTCCACTTCTAGGAAATTTGTGTTAACAAGGACTGGATCACTCCTTTGATAAAGGTTTCGGGTCTTAATCTTCACAAAAATCAACGAATGGAAGAATTGAAGAAATATGCATATTCGAACAAAGGCAGAATAGTGAATGTTACACACTGCGTACAGTGGCCACTTAAACCACCCAATGACAGAACTTTTATATTTTCCATAGTCCATCTTTGTTGTAATACGTTAATCTTGATACCTTCCTAGGGGGTGAATTCCAGTAATTGTCTATAAAAATTTTGACAGCCGCAAAACACCTGAATTGTAATATTTTTTATTTTGTAACCATCTATACACGGTTTTTCAGGGCCACACCGCAAAACTTCAAATGAACATTTCTCATGATAAGCTTTAAAAAAAATCCTGATATTTTTTTTTCAAAAAGTCATTAATATTTTTTTAATGATCTCAATATGTAGTAAATCCTTAATTTCTCGAACAAGCAGTCCCTCCACAAACCCCTACCCCTCTCCTACCCAGCCGCTTCGTTTGTCCGCGTCTGGTGCGTATCGCTTCGTTGGTCAAATACGGTTTTATCCAAAAAAAAAAATGTTGAGGAGTAGGGGATTTATGGAAGGAAAAAAAATAAAGATTAACTCCATTTTGAGAATTTAAAAAAAAGTCGAATAAAAAATGACTTTTTTGAAAAATTTTATTAGGTTTTTTTTAAAAGCTTACCGTAAGGAATGTTCCTCTAAAGTTTCGCGGTCAGGCCCTGAAAAACCGTGTATATCTTATATTACTTTCCCTTTTCGCATAACAGTTGGGGAGGTTTTGCAATTTGGATAGGTATTAGATTCCACCGATGGCGTCCTTATTTACTTTCATCCCCTGTTAGAATTCCACCAATCAATCGAACTTTTTTCCCCTCGGTATTCTCATTACTTATTACCCATCCCACCAGAAATTGTAGTCTGGTAAAGCATATAGCCAATAATTCTGTTAGGTACTGGGACCACACTGATGTCAATAGTAAATCAAATTGGATGGTTACACATTTTATGAACAAACTCGTTTATCCTCTAACCTAAATTTATAAATCTGTTTATAAACAAAAATATATAAAATGTGAAATGATTAGGTACAATGACGATACTAAAAATGATAACTCTTTATTTTATAATAATACAAATACTTTATAGTTTTATTCCACTTTTATTTATAATTATTTTATTCATTTTTTACCAGTGACCGGGTTTCGTCGTGACCGACATCTATAAACTATAAAGTATTTTTATTATTATAATTAAAATGTAGTTCCACCAAGAAATGTCAGTAGAAAAACTCAATATATACTCTTTACTTGTTGAAAAAATAGTAACTTTAGAAATAAAATGATAAACAGTCTTGTAACGCGAATTTCTTGTCAAGCAAAAAACAATTATTACAAACATCAAAAAAATTCAGGCAAAATACATTTCAAATAGAATCTACTTTTATATTAGCAGTTGATTCGGGCAGAGAAAAATTTGATGAATTCGGAAGTTCAGCCCAACGGAAAAGTTTCTTGAAAATACATGAAGAAAAAAATCAAAATAATTTTAATAAAAAAGAACTGTTTTGTATGACGTTACTAGTTCTTCCGAATCAAATAAAGATAAGAGAGTTGTAATAGATTTCCGGTTTAGTGTAAGTCAACTGACAAATCAGCAGAACCCATCGAGAAGGGATGAGACGTCGCACGCGAAGTAATTCCAAAAATACAAAATCTTAAAAAATCGTAGCGCTAATAGTACTTACATGAAAATTTTAAAAATACATTTCTGTTTAAATTTGATAGTCTATTAAGAAATTTATAAAAAAAACTGAACTTCCTTATCATCAACAGTCTCAGTCAGTTCAGATCTCAGCTAAAATCCCACTTTCGTTTATCATACATTCGAAATAAAAATTATATAGTTTATGTAATATCAGCTTAGAATTTACGTTTAAGTGTAAAAATGTAAGGCACCCTGACGTGATATTTCACAAAAAATGGCGCTATATAATTAAAATAGGGGTTGCGGAAGTGGTAGGGACTTTTGAGTTTCGGATGGAATATTTGACTCCCGAGTTATACCAAGACTCCTTTTACCAAGAATCAAAACTAAAGTAAATGGCTTTTATTTGTCTAGCTGATCAGTGCTGTTATTTACAATTTATTGTTACTGAGTCTTTTGGCAAATAGTCTTAAAAATAACGCAACAAACTGCTATTGGTGGAAATGTTACATTTATATATTAAATTGTCTCAACCCTTCAGTAAAGATTTATATAAATATTGATGAACCGCTTACATTGGGGTTGCGTCCAATTATTTTATAGGGGCGTTGCATTGGTGTATTATTTCTTTTGCATATTGATTTTATATGGAGTAACTACCCTCCCAACAATAATAAATATTAATGAGTCTTAAGAATACTTTTTTGATAAAACTCGAATGTTAGTAATTTCTATACAATGAATTACTCAAATTCTATTTATTTATATATTGATTTTTTTGCGGATATTTCTTGATAAAACTCCATAGTTAATGATTTTGATAAAATTATCAATAAAACTTCTTGGTTTAGTTTAACTTTATTTAATTTTGACCAACGCGCGCTTTCACCTGAGAAGATATCTTCTTTTGTTTTGATGACATCTTTCAATATTTTTTTATTTATTATTCAGTTACTTATGCCAAATCACAATGGCAAACTACACAACTGAATAGCACGTAAAAATGATAAAATTTGATTATCAAAATGAGTGTTCGTTAGTGCAAACGTTGCGCACATTGCGCCCATTTTACAGTAGACGTGGTGGCCCTTCACAGTCAACTTTTCAACGTTTGGTGGCCAAATTTGAGACGACCAGTTCGGTAATCAATCAGCCAACACCCGTTCGTTCAAGGAACAAGATAGGCCGAGAACATCGCCGCAGTCCGTGAGAGTGTACAGCAGAACCGAGTGAACTGAGGCAGTCGATTCCTCGCCGTGCACAAGAACTCAGCCTTTCGCAGACTTCAATATGGCTAATATTGCGTCGGGACTTAGACCTACACCTGAACAAGACCCAACTGACCCAGGAACTCAAAGTTCATGACCATAGACGACAAATTATGTTTATGTTTTACGTTTTGTGCACCTATCGAGCGCTTTCGCCTGAGCAGGAACTTTTTATAATGAAGAAGATACCTACTGAGGTCATAATTATCGATGATCAATAAAAAAAATATGAAAATTTACTAATAAGTTATATACCTTGTAGGATAAAACACGGATGTCCACTTTCTTTACACATGAATATATATATTTATTTATTTTATCTGAAGTCAGCTTTGTTTTTAGTGCAAAACTATTATTATTCCCAGATACTCTTTTTTAATATGTACATTTATTATTAAAATGATCATTATTTTACATTTAAAGTACTTTATACATTGAAACTATCTCATTTGGTTTAAAAATGTTTTGGAAACCGCAAAAGCGCAAAATCTTGTTTCCAGAACATTTCGTTAAATGTGACTCCAGTGGTTTTTCCTTTAAGGTCAAACCGCACTACGGCGGCGCGACGCTTCAGAGGCAACTTATACATATGTATTTGTTCTTCAATGCACGCTAAAGGAACTTAAACTTATGAAATATAAAGGAATTACAAAAATATAAATATGAATGATCTTGGAAATTCTAATTACAGTCAACAAATCAAAAACACAGTCTAGTTTTTTTATTTTTTATGTTGGACAATGGCAATACAATGACTAATTACTTGAATGGACAACAACAAAATACTAATCTAATTTGCTAATTTTTCACCCGACTACAGCCGACCGTAATCCGACACATCACGAACGCACGTTTTGGCCGGGCCGAAGTTTCGGCCAATATTTGTCCGAAATCGGAACTTCGGTCGGTCACTATTATTTAACTTTATGTGCGTGCATATTTGTACATTGGGAGGCTTATTGACAATTGACATTTTTTCCCAACCAATTAATAAAATAAAAGGTGTTATTTATACTATTTTAGTTTTAAAACGTATGAAAGAAAAGATGAAATAAAATACATATAAAAATAGAATTACCAGTATGGGCAAATATGGGCATATTTAATGGGAAAAGGGAATAAACAGATGAAAAGAGAAAATATTCAGTAACTTTTATTTATTTTAAGTATAATTGTTTTTGGGTTGGGTAATATTTTATTATTTAAAGATTTAACAGTTTTTTATGAATTTAGGTTTAAAACTTTTAATTCCATTGATTTGGTTATAGTGTTTTTGTTTTTTCAGGCATGATTTTAACAGAGGTTTTACCGTAGAAACATCTTTGATAGAAGATGAGAGATGATTCGACAGTATATATATATTTTTTTATTCATATTTATGTACATTACAAAATAAAGATTTTATTTCATATATATCTAGTCGCATTAATACTATATGAGTCAAAGCAGAATGAGGAATTGTAAACGGGAGTTAGGACGGTTCTTTGAGAATAAGATCGAAGAGGTAAACCATGAACTGATAACTGTTGATTTTCACGAGGGTATTTGAGAGCGTTAGGACTATGAAGTACTGTGAATTAAAGTGAGAGGGTGTGATAGTGTCTCCTCTTGGTAATTTTTAACCAATTTAGTTGGCTACGATAATCAAATCCAAACTGTTATCATGGAAGACCAGGTCTGGTATTGCGCGTATTTACGTATGTAAATAAGCGCTAAAAAAACATTCTCTACGCCCGCTACACTGTTCAGAATACCACCCCGGGGGTGCTATTCTATACGCTCTTGTTTCACTTTTATAGCGCGAATTAAGTACGTAAATACGCGCTATAAAAGCAGTTTCAAATTAAAACCATTTTAAATTACAGCGCGTAAATCCATGAGGTAACTTGTGCAGATTTTTTTGTATTTTTCTAAAGTGGAACCCATTACATACAAGTGTTATATTTGGCTCGTGTCAGGAACGTGCCTGGATTGTATATTTAAGGAAGTGGGGAAAAGGCCACACAATAATACAGATGTACATTATACGCACATAGATGGGTGCCATGATTACATTGGCTGCAAATGCAATAAGCCACAGCTTTATATACTTCTGTCATGATTGACGAAGGGTCGTCACAATTCCGGGAAAATGGCCGCCGATTTATTTATAAATAAAATAAACTATTCTATTAATTTTTACAAATAAATATATAAATACTAAAAAAGTCCTCTTTGTGTTTTTAAAAACTCGTATTATAACACACTTAGATACATTTAATCAATTAAGAATTGACGCAATTTTTTCATTATATTTTAAAACATGTCGTGTATCGTAGAACAACGACGAATGTGCGAAAAACGTGACAATGACTTTTTTTAATATTTGATCTTGAAATAGTTATATAAAGGCTTTTTTTTTCCATGTTTGCAAAAAAATATATATACATAACTATTAAAAGTATCAAATGATATACTTTGTACCCATCAAGTTGTAAAAAAAGTGTCCAAAAATAATAAAAACCGGTATCATGTAAAATTGAAGAAAGACAAATGCGTCGTTGTTCTACAATCATGACGATATTCTTCTTCTTCACGTGTCATGTCGGGTTCCCCCGACGTTGATGATCACTTGGGAGAAAGCTTCCCTATCCCGAGCAGTGGGAAACAGCTCCTCCACAGTTCTAATCCTGGTCTATGCACGGATGTTTCGAAGCCAGAAAAGCTATTTTCTTCCGATTCCTCTACGTCCCTCGATCTTCCCCTTCATGACAAGCTGAAGTATGGCATATTTATCACCTATCAACACATGGCCAAAATATGAAATCTTACGGAGCTTAACAGTGGTGAATAGTTCTCTATTAGTATTGGCTCTACGTAATACTTCATTGTTAGTTATAATATCAGTCCAAGATATTCTTAACGTTCTACGGTGGATCCACATTTCAAATGCTTCAAGGCGGTTTATAATGTTTACTTTAAGAGTCCACGCCTCTACACCGTACAGTAAGACAGACCATATATAACATTTGACCATTCGTTGTCTCAGCTTAAGGTTTATATTATCGTCACAAAGAAGTATTTTCATTTTGTTAAATCCTGTGCGGGTTGCTTCTATTCTACATTTTATCTCAATGTCGTGGTCTAGATTTTCAGTGATGATAATGCCCAAGTACCTAAACTGTTTCACCCTCTCAATATTGACACCTTTAAGTTGGAGATTTACATTTAGATGACTCTCTCGACTAAAAACCAAAAGTTTAGTTTTTTTTCCATTAATATTTCAACCAAAACGTTCACCGACGGAGTAAATCTTCTCAAGCAGTTATGACGATATAATATTACAAATTATATTCCCTGGTCCGCGATTATGAACGGCTATCTTCATCGGTATAAACTGAGACGGTATAAACTAAAATCGATATTTATGAACGAAAGTGTTGAAAATATAATTGTATGAAAATTCTCTATTAAAAGTGTGCATAAAAGTATCTTCGTCGGTAACCGGTAATTGATCATGTTTAGAAAAAAAAATTGTATATATTTTATTTTTCGTACAGGAAACTAAATTTTACTTTGTAGATATATTTTATTTTCCCATCATAATCGAGGCCCTGGAGTTTTAAAAAAATGTCATTTCGGAATTATAAAACATCATACACGGAGATAAAGAAGTCATTTTTGTGAAAAAAAGTCATAATATAAATTAAACACAAAATTTTGACAAAAAACTAAATAATCCATACCATCTTCATCTTACACTGCGGAAATATCGCGAGCAGTTTTGGCAGTTTTTTCCCTCGATTGAACGCGAACAGAAGGAGGTGTCGAAAATGCTCACTTTCAAGGATTTTAATAAAATAAAATAATATATGTAACGTAAAAGCTTTCATCCGTATCTTTACCATTTTGTTTTAGTTTTGGTACTTATTATTAAATTAGGAAAAAAATGGACACAACTTATGTTAACATCTAATATTTAACACATCAGAACACAGTTTTTCATCATCATCATCATTCCATTTCCGCACCTAATGGTGCATAGGGCACTAAATTGGTACACTAATCGCAGCATATCTCGATCAATTTTGATACATGAAGGTAAAAGGTGATCAGTCTTACGCTTCAGGTACCAGTCCAGAGACTATGAAATATTCTTGTGTGAAAACACCCTTTTTAAATAAATACTATATATCCACCATGTCGGGAATCTAACCCGAGACCTTTTGCATGGTAGGCAAACGCGCTGACCATTACACCTCGAGGCCGATTATTTATAAAAACTTTTATTAAAAAATATTCTAATAATTATTTTGATTGACTTGACTTTTCGTTTATGATAATGATTGTATTTATGCTCTTTTTAATTAATTCTGAACAAAACAAACAAACAAACCACCACATCGTTTCTCCGTAGGTCTTTGCATACAAATCTTGCTTCCTCTACATCCATACATCTTCCTACTTGAGGCGATTAATAAAAGGCGCCCTTGAGGTATTTTATTACGAAAATGGCGCTATATAAGTTATCCATAGTAATTATTATGTTCACACTTCTGTTTTAAATTTCGGTATTCCGGTTTTTGTATTTATTTTTTATCTTATAATTGCGGTATAGTTTGTTTATTTTTTTCTTTTTTTTACATTTTTCTAAATATTATTTGAAAACAGATAATATATGTACTTTTTTTTCACTCCTTATATTTAAGTTAGCAGTAATTATTATCATACAACTATGTAGTGTGATCATACGTTTTCATGTAAACGATCTTTACCGACAAGGCATATAAATTGGCTTGGTGAGTCCTGTAAAATAAAAATTAAAAAAATGTTTAAAAAAATATTAAAAATTTAATATTATATGTAAATAATAAATAAATAAAGACGTGTCCATCCTCAAGTATTTGTTGGATTTGCTCATGCCATGTCTCTCTCGGTCTTCCTAGTTTCTTGCTTCATCAACATTCTCATCGTAGGTAAAAAAAAATTGCCGTTTTTTCGCTTTCCATTCGCTCTACACATCCAAATCAACGTAGAGCTCCTTTCTTGATTTTGTCGTTAATGCTAATTTCATTCATTCACTTCATTATTCCCATTCCGCACCTAATGGTGCATAGAGAAATGGGTTTGTACACCAACCGCAGCGTACCTTGATCATTTTCTCGATATTGATCAGTTACGCAGAGGTAAGATGACCAGTCTAATGTATTAGGTGCCGGTTCAGGGACAATAAAATATATTAAGGAAGTAAAACACCCTTTTCTAAAATAAATATTTCATTTCAACCAACGGGAATCAAATACGAGACAATCTCTAACCAAACCGAAGTCTTGCATGGCAGTCACACGCGTTTACCATTAGACTACGAGGTGGACAAATTTGTAATATCACCAAGGTACGTATTCCGATAGGAAGTTAAAATTTATCTTTATTTTTATCTATAAAATAAAATTCAGTTTTCTATGTAAAGATATATTTTTTTTCCTAAACATGTTCAATTACCGGCTACCAACAAAGAAACTATGAATTTTCATACAAATATACACACTTTTGTACATAAATATCGATATAAGTTTTACCGTCTCAGCATATACCGATGAAGATGGCCGTTCATAATCGCGGCCCTGTTTAGTATATAACAGCCTTTATCGATATTATTCCTGGCCGATTACCTTTCTTTCCCCTCCTTCACTTGATCAATCCTTATGGTATCTTCCTTACATCACGATAGAAGAAATACAAAAAAAAGGACATTTGAATTTAGAACAAAACAAAAATTTTTGATATTAGACAAAAACCCTGCATAACAATTCTTGGGTTCTTCGCGCGTCGTTGTAAAAGTTATCATAAAACGTTACCTAATTTATAGTAAATTTCATCATTCAGTGCCAAAAATTGAAGAACATCCTCATTGTATCAAAGGTAGGTCCATTTCCGTGATCCTTTCCTTTCTTCAAATATTTCTAACCTTTTACAAAACTGAATGATATTCGTTTTTTCGCTACAGTCCGCTTTTCGTTAACATCACCGATGTTATTAAATTTCGAAAAATGTGTATCGCAGTTATGAAACTTTCACATTTAGTATTATTTGTATCAGATTTGACAGGTTGTTAAATATTTGGTAATATGAAACAATTTGTCACATAACATGCGTGAAAGTTGACATGTTCTCAGAAAATGTGAATTACAGCAAATATAATATGTTTATATCGGATACCTATAATCTGGTAACGTAACAATAATACGAGTATTAACAAATATTATGTTAAATATCACCATACCTAGGAACTAAGTATTGGTAACTAATTATTTCTTTCATAACAAAATATTACCCGTACTCGGCGAAATCACTTCAATATGAAGAATTATGAAACTCTTTCTTTAATACATTCAAATGTTATAGTGATTTGGCCGAATACTGAATATTCGGCTACGCTCTCGACCGAAGCCCAGAATATTCGGCGGCTGAATGTATGTTGTTTATAAAACCTTTTCCAGATTAAACTGAAAAGAAATAAAATGTCGCATTTGTCATTGTTCTGCGATAACGGCGAAATAATTAAGATCATAATCATAATTATTTAGAATAACAAAATATAAAATAATAAATAAATAAATATTCACCTAACGTTATTGCCGTGTAGATTTATATGACCGTACAAGAGGGTTAGAGCGTTGAAATCACTCGTCTATTTAATTATTTACACGCCCTATGGGCCTTTACATTTATTAACAGTACATTCAAATGCAATAGTGTAAAATAAGTATGTAAATAAAATTAAAAGTAAGAAAAACGTAAGAAAGACTTAAATAAACACTAACGCACTATATCTGAATTATGCTATTTATATAAATTATTAAATAATAAATTAGACTCTTTTAACCTACTCTCCTAAATTAATCTTTATTTATTAATACAATTTATCGTTCTTGCTCTAACTATAATGCTCTTTTTTTATCTATTAATATATATAATACGCCCCTTAATTTATTTAAAAATAAATTAAGACTGATTCTTTCTGGCTGTGATACGATCCCACTTGCTATTTAATGATGCTCACATTCACACACACTTGAACATTTACTCCCACATACACACAAACACACCTATACACTTGCTCTCATACAAAATAAAAACACACCCTTTTGTTGTACCACAATTTAATATGTATGATTTATGAGAATTTTCGCTGGTCTGTCTTTAAACCGTATATTTTTATGTTATTATATCATTGTCGACTGTTTGTTTCTGTAAAATAAATAGATATACAATAAGTTGAAATAAGGAAATGTACCCACACAGGTATATGGGTATACCGTAAGATATTTACATATATAAATATACACACAAACAGAGATATTATAATGGGATGTTAATGCCAAAGACACTGGCGGGTCCCCGACGCTAGATATTTTATATAATTACACGGTCCCACATTCTGCTTTACATTTAAAAAAAAAATACAATTCAAACCGTCGTGCGTCCAGCTCAAAATATTACTCAGAACTGACAAATCAATTATTACATTGGTTCTATTTATTTAAAACAACGTTCGTGAATATTTAAATATATTTTTTTAAAGAGACATGCAACTCAAGCGTTTCAATGCCGTTTTAACGTTTGATTGAATTACAGTGAAAATTTAATTATTTGAAAAGTGGTTTTAATGCATTAAGTGTCTTTTGAATGTTATTTTGACTGGGATACGGAAAGGGTTTTTTAATAAAGTGTCTGTAACAGGCGCACGGAGCATGACAGAAAACGCATTTTCGCAAGTTTTTACGTAAGTTCCTGCATTGATTTTTGTTGGGGTTTTGTCGATTTTAATTTGAGATTTCAATCACTGCATACCTTTGATATTTACATATCTGTATAGAATTAACAATTCAATCATCAGCAATATTGCTTTTATGGGAATGACGCAAAGTTATGTTACCATACTTATTTTAAAAGTAAAATCGAATTATCTTTGTGAAAAATTTAATATTTATTTCATAAAGGTAGTAAAATAATAACTTATATTGAAATGTACAAATTAAAAATACTTAGAACACTTTCACTTAACTTATATTCAAATGTAAATTATATAATTGCGATGGAATTCCATATCTTAATATATATAATTCCTCAGTACGTGTGATGTCACCGTACTCCTCCTAAACGGCTTAACCGATTTACGTGCGGTTTTCAGAGAAATTTAGATCTTTGCGCTGTGCGTGTTCGTAGATTAAAATCTTTAATCGAATAAGTAAAAAAAGAGTTAGGAGCATAAATGTTTTATTCATCAATCTACCAGGGTTGCATTCGAGGAAAATGCATTTGCAAAAAAATGGAAAGATGTTGTTTTTTTGTGTATAAAAAAGTTTGGTTTTGAATGTTTACAAACAGCATTTGTTTTTTGTGGATCTCAATCAGATTCTTTTCTTAAATTCCTTATAATTTCTACCCATTTATTTTTTTTTTTTAGATTTTTGGTAACACTAAAATAATATTAAATTAAATATATTTTAAAAAATCGTATTCCTACATAAGTTCACCACTTTGTTGGTGAGACGACCGGAGTTTGACGTTTGCAAAAAGAATGCCATATTTGAAAAAATATTCATTTTACTTTTTGGAATTCAACCATAAACAAGTACCCACTTAAATTCAATATTTTTTTAATACCAACAATTTTTAGTTTTGGAATTTAATCACAAACAAGTACCTAGATGAAAAGTATTTTTCCAAGATGAAGCAGGCAAGCCAACGTTCGGGCAGGACAACGTCTGTCGGGTCCGCTAGTAGGTAGTAAAATAATAACTTATATTTGAATGTACAAATTAAAAATACTTAGAACACAAAAGTAACTTAACTTATATTTAAATGTAAATTATATAATTGCCATGGAATTAAATCAAGATTGACAATAAATAACATGTTAAAGTACAGGTTACCGACGAAAATATTTCATATTTTTTTACAAACATACACACGTACATAAATTTCGATTAGACTAATTCGAAGATATCTCTTCTCATTACAATCGGGACCCTTTTTCTAGTTCACAAACCAAACTAAATATTTCATTCCGCGTGAAGACGGGAAAAAACAAAATCATGCATCTGCATTTGCGTATATAATCATTTCGTTATTTATCTACTTGTAGAATTCCCAGTATCTTATTATCTAATCTAATCTAATCTCGATGACTCACCATTTTGTCTTATCACTGAAAGGATTTTAGCCTTTATCCGACATATTTCAACAAAGAACGATGAGTGTCGAAAAAATAAGTATGGGACAGTTAAAGGTAAGCGCGCAAGAAAGCGGTCCCCTGTAAGATGGACCGACTGAATAAAGGGGTCTTTGTTGACTCGTAACAGGTTGTGCTAAAAAAATCCTTTACATGCGGTGATGTATTATTGTGTTACCTCAAGTAAAACACAGAATATTCTGACACGCAGTTGAATAATTCCTTTTCCGTAATTTATAAAAAAATACATTATAATGAAGACCATTTATAGCAAAATAAATATAAAATCATAAATACACCGGTCGTATAACTAGCGTGCCTTTTCGCTAAAGCTAGGGTTTCCTAGGACAGCGGTGCCCGTATCTTAACGGCCGTAGTGAACGGTGATGCGGTGGGCAGCCGTCGTAACGGTGACTAGAGAGTTGTTTCCTAGGAAAACGGTGTTGATAACACCGTTAAAAAATAAAACCACTCTCTAGCCACCTCTACGACGGCTGTCCACCGCATCACCGTTCACTACGGCCGTAAAGATACGGGCACCGCTGTCCTAGGAAACCTTAGCTTTACAGCCAATAACCGACTGATTGAACGAATTTCTCCTTTTATTTTTATCTTTTTCACACAAACTCCGGCCACAAAACAGCGTCTCTGTCTTCCTTGTTATAAGTTTTATTCTCGTGCTATTTTTTATACAGAAAAACAAATTTACTTTTGGTATTAACATCACTTTCATTCATATAATAGCAAGGATAAATCTTTTTTGCATTAATATCTAACAAATTTATACAGATTTAACTTTGCAAATGTCCATTTGAAGATTACAAAAATTCAACATCATCATTAAAATAAATAAGAGAGATATATCAAGTCCTGTATTGTATGTAGAGTCGTGTTACACAACAGCCATACAAGAGTTTAATACTTCCCTCAACTTAGCTCTGGGCCTCTATTATGATGGGAAGATAAAGACGTCATTCCTTCACCTTGACGGTATAGTTGAAGATGAATTCCCTCTAGTGATTATAAAGATATACTACCGACCCCCCACCTTCAAGTTTTGGGTAGGTACATCGAGATGAATCAAGAGGAAGCGTAAAACGACATAGCTTCAGTATGACGTCATAGTTCAAGATAAAAGTTTCCCGACCGACTACAAAGGTATAGTACCGATACCCCCACCATCAAGTTTTGATGTAAGTACATCATTTTATACCGACGGGTCTAGAACCCCTCAATACGTTTATTTACACATTAAAAGTGTCAAAACTTTGTTCCACCGAGCAATTTTCCTTTAACTATGATTTATTAAAAATTTTAATAGTTTTGAGGTTGGTAACCTGAGAGAGAAATAAGTAAGTTTTGAAGTCGAATTAAATTCCGACGTAACTGTCACTTTAATAAAACGAACGTATACATGTAAAAATAATGTCGTTAGGTTATCTCCTATTAACAATTAAGAGTATCTAGGCGTCAGACACAGATTATATGCGTCAGAAAGTGACAGAAAGTTACCACTCTAAAAAAATAATTCAGTTATTATATTTTTTCCATCTGTTTTACTATATTTTAGAGTATATGTATCGAGACATTACAGGAGCCGGCTTTGTAGTCAATCGATAGATACATACAGACAATCGTTAAGCGTACCGTCCAGGTGATTTCCAAAAGTCATGCAAAATTCATGTTCAAGCTAGCATTTTTTGCTTGAATTGCGATTTATATAGGTTTATAATCGCTTTGAAGTGAGCACTTTTTATTACAGAAGCCTATTTAAAATAAAAATGAGAACTATTTTCAATGTTAATGACGTAAGAAACGCGGACTAATTGTTTGCGGTCATTCCATTGACTTGTTTCAATCATATGGTGTCGATATGACAAGTAGGTAGAACATACTGAGGTAAGATACAGATAGTACAAAAGTTAAGTATACCGTCTCTATATATACAAATGAAGATAGCGTTCAAAATCGAGGCACTGGACCGGGAGGAATAGAAGCGTATCGACACTTAGTGCCTAACACCCCCATAAGACCACGATGCATTGAGCATGACCATGAAGAAGATGAAAAAAGGATAATATTTTTCCACATAATACAAAACATTGCCAGGTGCAATGAACCAAAATGACACCAGAAAATACAATTGGCACGTTCTGAGGATCACAGAAACATAATACTAATCTCAAATCTGTCGGACATATAGTGGTCATTTTGGCAAAATTCTGCATAACATTTCATTCAAACTTCCAAATCCATTGGTTTTGTATTCCCTAATAGACAATGATAGAACCTCAGGACCAAGGAACGCGAGTCAAATTGTAAAGAGCTTAGAATTAAGATCAAGTTGGACGATAAAGACGCAAGAAGGGCTTAGAAATGAAGAAAAGATCGAATTATGAGACATGTCATTCTTACTTAAGTTTTTCTCTCTTTTCTCTAGCTTCCCGTTATTTTGTGGAAGAGTTTTGTGAATATTTGTGCATTAGGGTATTGTTGATTGTTGCACACACTTTTGAAGTGAACTCTTCTACCTACATACCTACACATTCGATAAGATTTGCAAATCTTCAGGCGTCGCAAAACATTTTACGGGATATGTTTTCAGATTTGAAAAAACTGATTGATTCACGACTATTCAAGCGAATGAATGTTATGGTTGCCATTTTAGAAAACAGCGTTTCTTTTATTTTTGTATTTATGTTCCATTAAATACTTTTTTGCATCTACGCTAATGTATTTTTTTAGCAAATAAATGCAGCACCATTTTTTATTTGAAATAAAACTTAATAAACAAGTACCTTTTGTGAAAAAAAATGCTTTTATTAAATAGAGTAATAAAATAATTTTGTTTTGTTACATTCGATAAAAAAATCGTGTTAATCCACGTGCACCGTAGATAGGATTAAAATCAACTATAAACATATGAAGTGTGTAGGAAAAAAGCCGGCATGAAATGGCAAGTTTTTTCGTTGAATTTTTATTTCAACGGCAATTTTTAATTCGTAATAAATATGACTTTTTTATTGAAGATAAAAAAAATCTTTGTTGAAATAGACTCCATTCAGCCATTTTACTGTTCATTTATTAATAAAAGAAAACAAAAAATACGATATTTACAAATAAACCAAAATTATAGGCTAGTAATAATCGTTTTTTACATATGGCTAGAAAATATAATTTTAAAAAAGCATACTTGTGTAGATGTACTCCATATCACTCCATTTGCATTTTTTTGTAACAAAACATCTAAGATATATTTATATGTTTATTTTTTAACTACAGTTATTTATTTATTTATTTTGTTCATTAACGCCCAAAAGGCATTTTCAAAAAATTGAACACATGCTAACATACTAAATAATACAGAATATACAGAAAAAAAAAGTGAAATGAGTTAGAAATGATATAATAAAAAGTTTTACAAAGTAAAAAAAAATAAAATAATAATAAAGGTATGCAAGAAAAAACAGTGAGCATATAAACAAAAAATGCAAAGATATAAGCTTATGAAATAAATTCTGTAAAGCAAACACAGTAAATAAAGTGTTATAATCTTATCACTAACGGATTTACACGGAGCAACCTCCGGGCCGCGATTATAAATGCTATCTTTATCGGTACATATCAAGACGGTATAAAGAAAAATCAATATTTATGTACGAAAATGTGTATATTTGCATTAAAATTATAAGTATCTTAATCGGTAACCTATCATTAAACATGTTTTAAACAA
The DNA here is from genome assembly GCF_059751315.1 of Micrasema longulum. NCBI lineage: Eukaryota > Metazoa > Arthropoda > Insecta > Trichoptera > Brachycentridae > Micrasema > Micrasema longulum. The sequence goes on from NW_028277972.1 coordinate 307,537, forward strand.
AAATGTATACGTATTTTTCTTACGGAAAACTTAATTTTACTTTGTAGATAAAACTGACGATAAATGTTAACTTTCCATTGTAATACGAGCCCTAATAGTTTATTTTAAAACAAGAAAAAAAAACAAAGCACGTTTATAAAGAATCTATGTAAAATAAGATTTTATTATAACTATTTTTAACTATTAAGGATCAAGAATTTTCTCTGGAGTGGTCTGGAGTAAGAACATATATACTGATTTTAAAAGAAAAATAGTTGTTAAATATATTTGCTGTCCAAAGGTTGGCGATTACTTTGTTTTGTAAGCACCATGAGCATTATATTTGTATATTGTAAAATACGTTTTGCATGCAATTGTCCAAACAATGGAGAAAGGATAAAATTTTGAGTACAAACTGCCACATTTATAATGCCCATTTCTAGAATCGTCAGGAAATAACGGAACAAAAATGTCCTAATCACAACGAAAAATATAAAAGCGAACTTTAAAAAGCTACATGCTTGGAAATAAATAAAAGGTATTTAAAAAAATTGTTTTTTGTCAAAAATATCGCTTTTTTACATTATTTTTATTCAGTGACACGAAACTGAAAACAATCAACTAATTTAATTGATTTATTTATGATTAATATACACGGCACGTTGTGCCTTTTACCTTACAAAGAATACTATTATTATTATATATAGCAATAATTCTTCGCCATTGTAATAGTTCAATTTAGGAATTATAAATTTGGCATTTCTATTTTGTGTTGAGTTATAAACGTTTTGGACTGTAATCTAGTTATTGTTTGTGACAAAATACTATATTTTTCATAAAAAATAAATTATTATATAAATGTGGGTGATTTTGTGCTGTAATTTCTTTTTTTTGTTACCTACCGTTATTTGAGCTTCCTTTTTGTAGTAATTTTATTTATATATATATATATTTATTTATTGAGTTTAAGTTTATTCTGTAGAATTCCATATTATTATAATTTGAATTTTAAAATGACTTTTTTAGAAAAAAATATTTTTTGAGGAAAAAAAATTGTCAGCTTCGTTGTGTAGTGGTTAGCGCGTTTGCCTACGATACAAGAGGTCTCGGGTTCGATTCCCGTCATGGTTGTCATATCATCTTATCTTCATGTCACAAAAAAATGATCAAGATACGCTGCGATTGGTGTACCGATGCAGTGCCCTATGCACCATTAGGTATGAAAAGGGAATGATGGTGAATATCAAAACCAAACATCGATAAGAATATTATCAAATTCTTTAAAACGCAAATATAAATACTTTAATTTCCTATCTACTGGTTATTTCCATAATTATATTTTTAGTACACGCCAACTATGATGCGTTAAATTTGTTTGAAAATGTTATAAGAGCGAAAGAATAGTAGGATTTTTGGTTGTTAAAAATACAAAATAAACAAAATTAGTAAACTCAAATCAGTGTTTGATTTGAATATTATGATTATTTATTTTGCTTATTATAATTGTCAACCATAAACACGATACATTTTATGCATTATATTATTAGATTCGTAATTTGGTATAAAATGATATTATTAAATATTAAATCAGCTTTAGAGTAAGACTTCGTGTCTCAACTGAGATTCAAGTGCTTTATTTCTCGGTAATTGGATATTGGCAATTATTCCTAGGCTATTCGATAGGATTTCTCTCGCGATTACTAATAATGCTTCCTGCTAAATCTGATCGAGAGAATTGTGCACGTGTGAATCAGAAATCCAATTAATTACATAGGATATTCAATTGAAAGATTCAGGATGAAGGATTTAGCTGACTTAACTGTGACAAACCGATGAATTGGCGAAATTATTTTCTAACATTCAGTAATATACGACTTTAAATCAAAAACGGCTTAAAAGAATACGCGGCGCAGAGAATCTTGATAAATAGGTATCTAAACATTGGTTTTCTGTCACTTTCAAAAGACACGAGGCCGTAACATGTGGACAATACAATAGACCTGACAATATTGCCTTGTCCCAGCTCCGAGAACAGTCTTGACCGCGAAGGACAATACGAAAATTTGGCTGCAGTTCTTACAGCGCCGCGAAAATGAATATTCGTCGGCGTTTGTTACGAGAGAATTCAAAAAAAATATTATTTAATTTTATACTAAGATGTATTGGAAATATTTAAAGACGAACTAAATAAGAAGAAATATTTTTTTCTGTTGCTATTTTCGGCAGTTACGTTCGTCTACCATTCTTGAGACCCTGGGTTCAATTCCTGGCAGGATGGACATGAAATATTGTTTTTTTCTGTCCACCCTGAAAGGTTATAAGCACTGCAAATGCTAAGATGTCAATATTTCTTTCTCAAAAATGTTTGCTCATTCTGTTTTTTTTTAAACTATTTTTTAAAAATTAATATACATATTTCGTAAATGGTACATGTTTTATTATTCTATGCAAATCTACTTTTATACGTCTAGTAAATGTTATAACTGTAACTCTCCAAAAAAGAGACTAACTATTGTGCTTGGAGAGTGACTTACACTGTTATATTTGTTTATTTATTAGAATTTATATAATTTTGAATATACGAGTTCATGAGAATTAAAAATTGTAGGATGTATAAAAAAAACAGAAAATAATAATGCATACAATTAGATTTATTTAGAATTTATTTATTGATATCCGTATTAGTTTTAATAGTTTTTAGTTCATTGGGGAGATTATTGTAATTTTGGACACCTTTGAACACAAAGTTATTTTGACCATGACTTGGGTGGAATTTAGGGATTTTAATATTATTTAGGAATCTGAGTGACTTATTAATCTCAAATTCTTTTATTTTTTCTTCTTTATTAATAGTGTCTACTGTATATCAATTATATCAGTATATCGATTTTGATAACTCCCTGGGGAGTTAAATCCAGCCGTGTCTATAAACATTTGGATATACTCAAAATTTTGCTGATTAAATGAACAGTAATGAATTTGATTGATGTGAATAAAGAGAATTAGAAAATTCAGTGCTACGAGAAATCGGGCATAAAAATGATTACACGCGGTAAAAATTAAAACATTAATTATGAGGCGAAGTTTCTCAAAAAAGGAATGATTTTTTTTAACAGTTTTAATAAATATAAACTAAAACCCAAAAAAACCTTACAAAAACACGCTAAAAACCGGTTTGAAAAAATATCAAAGTCTTAAACGGTAAAATATCGTGTTTTGAAGAAACGACGCATCTTTTGATATATATTTATGGTCTTTAAGTACAAAATTTTGACCAACTCTTCTAGGGGAAGTTTTCAAGGGTCTTTCAAGCGTACGTCACGGTACACATGTCTACGTTTTAAAATGACATAGCTTCAATATTACATCATAGTTCAAGATAAAATTCTCCCGACCGACTACAAAGATACTATCGATACCCCCACCATCAAGTTTTAATGCAAGTACATCGGTTTATACCGACGGGTCTAGAACCCCTCGATATGTTTATCTGAACATTAAAAGTGACAAAAAAAAATTCCACCGACTAATTTTTCCTTTAATTTCGATTTATTTAAACTTTATTTGTTTTAAGGTTGGCACTTTTTTTTTAAAAGCCTATTAAAAATATGAGAGAGAAATAAATCAATTTTGAAGTTGAATTGTATCGACATAACTGTTAGATTATGAGAAACGAGCGGCTAGATCCAAAAATAATCTCGTTAGGTTCTGTCGTATAGTTAGAAAGTTACTACTCTAAAAAGTAAATTCGATATTATATTTTTTCCACCTGTTTTATTATCTTTCTGAGAGAACGTATGAGAGCCGGGTTTGTAATCGCTACGTACTACCTCAGTAGAAAAAGGCAGACGATCGTTAAGCATATCGTTTTGGCGAAGGTTAAAAGTCATATAAAAATCATGTTCATGCGAGCATTTTTTGCTTGAATTCGGATTTATTGGAGTTTATAATCGCTTTGAAGTGGGCACTTTCTATCAAAGAAGCCTATTTTAAACATAAATGAGAACTATTTTGTATGTTAATGACGTCTAATTTTTGGTATAGATTGGCTTACTTCGATCATATGATGTCGATATGGCAAGTAGGTATAACATACCGAGGAAGATACAGATAGTACAAAAGTTAAGTATACCGTCTCGATATATACAGATGAAGATAGCGTTCATAATCGAGGCACTGGTTTGATATTTTGTCCCAATATAACGTCTTAAATATTTTGTCATTTGTAATGTTATTTTGGTAAAATAAATTAATTTGTATTTGAACATATGCCCATTTTTACGAAATCGCTTGAATAAAAAAAAACCTTTTTCTAACTTAATTGTTTTGAAGTAAATGGCCCTTTGAGGGTTGTCAATATTTCCTGTTGAATTTCCACTAGTCAATATTTGTAACAGACACGTCAAAATCTAAAACGGAAACAGCATCATGTAGTAATCATGATTAATGGCTAAGCCTGTCGTTTCGTTTCCGATACCAAATACCAAATCAGTGACACAATTATCGCAGTCTATTCAAAATGCTAACTGCACTTAGTAGCTAGGTACTGTTACGACATACTGACGTCATTAGTAACTTTGAATAGATTACAAAGGATGCAACATTGAAATCCAGTTTATTACTATTTCTTTCGCTCTACTTTAAAGTGTGCAAGAGTGAAGGGAATGGCTATTAAAATATATTGATTGATTGGTTTATCAATTGTGAAGTTTACATTTTGCGTGATTCATTATACCGCACATCCGATAAAATACTGTCATAACTAAAAAAAGCTTGACTTTTAGTTAATTTGACAGAATAAATCATTTGAAAAATTCACATTCTCAGTAAAAAATTAATAAGTTAGCTTACGACGACTAACGGCTAACCCGCTTGCTGGCTGTATGTTACAGAAACACATATTTGATTTTGGCATTTTAAAATTTGTTGAAAATGCATTATTTGTATTTTTTGTGGAGTTTTCGAATGTGGGATTAATTTTTTTTTTAAAGTTTTGATCTTATTTTATTTGCATTAAAACTATTGAATAAGTGTATTAACAATACCATTTTTTTTGTAAAATCATTTAAATACATTTTTCTTACTAAAAAAGGAAAGGATAAATAATTTAATAAAATTTTAAAGAACGAAGTGTTAAAGATAACATTCAGGCAGAGGCACTGGAATCGCGAATTCATTCGCCATTTTAGAGTAGCAATCAGGCAAACGTATTCAATGCCAAAGTCTCAAAAGGAATATTCATGAAATACGGCATTGCATTGATGGGTATTTAGTCAGATTGCAAAATTGTTAGTGGTAAAATTTCGGTCCTGTTACACAATTTCAAATTTGCTGTTTTGGTACGAACCCTGTGTATTGTGTATTGTTTATTTTAATTAACTTTCGTGGTATATTTAGCTCAAAACTAGCAAAATGCTGATTCGCGACTTTGGCAAAGACACGATAATACATGGTTTTAAAAAAACGTGTTAATTTAGTTATTTGGGTCGCCTGGAATTATGCTTTTTGAGTTATGACTTATAACTATATTTTATCAGATGTGCGATATTAAAATGGTTGTTACAATTTGTAGGAGCTACGAATAAAAGTAAAATGTTTTCGCCGAATTTGAGTAAGCCTACTCAGAAAAACAAATTAACACATGAATCGTTTTTAGGCGATTAGGTAAAAACCCATTAAATGTATATAATATAATTACAATAATAACAATATCGAGGCGGACTTATCTTCACTCGATTTCCTTATTTAGGATTTTTACCTAATCGCAGCAATCGAATTAAAAACGCTAGGCAAGGGTTCAGGTTCTATTTATATATTTATTTATTTATTTATTAAAAAAAAAAACACGTACTTCTAACTCAATGAGGCCAAGAGCCCTGTGTTGAGTTGGGATTTAACATATTTTTTATAAGTGGAAGAGTCAGAAGGATTTTGGCTGGATTGATATTCTTGCACAAATTAATATCTAACTTTATAGATGCCTTTGCTCAGATAAACCTTAATGTACCTCGCCGTAACTTGCGTACCAATCCTGCCTTTGCTGTGGGAAATTATAAAACTAACATCGGATTCTTTTCCCCTCTGCCAAGGATCTTTAAAAAAATGAACGAAATCTCACTAAGCGGTGATGTCAATGTGTTCCTACAGCAAGGGCAGGCATGATATCCTTGCTCAGATAAACCTTAATGTACCTCGCCGTAACTTGCGTACCAAACTTGTCTTTGCTGTGGAAAATTATAAAACTAACATCGGATTCTTTTCCCCTCTCCCAAGGAACCTCAGAACAGTGAACGAAATCTCACTAAACGGTACTGCCGAAGTGTTCCTACAGCAAGGGGAGGCATTTAAGAAGCAAGCGGTGTTGTCTTTCCTGACTCGCGATGTCACACTTGCCATTTTCGCCTAGATTATGCCATATTTATACCTTTTGTATATTATACACTTTGTTAATTTAAGTAGATATTAAGAATGTTTAAATTAAGTATTACTCATTAATGCCAATCTATTAGGGCTTACTTAAGTCTGTTGATTGGCTTAAAAACATTAAAAAAACATGAATTATCACACATATTTTTTTCATCCGCCACTTTTTTAAAATCGTTTTTTTACAATACAACACGTTAGAAGGTCCAATTAAACTGTTAAATTAATTTATATTTTTTGTGTTCTCACTGGGAATCGAACCTGGAGTAGCCACTGACTACAAAATATCAAAATTCGTAATTCAAATAATTTCAATGTACAAGATATTCCTAAGCGAGTATAATACTATATTAAACCACTTTCTCTAAGAGCGGTCCGATAAATGTTTTTTGGTCATTTTCTCGCAAATGCCTTCCCAAACACTGTGCAAAAAAGAAAACTGTACTTCGTCGGACTGATGATGCCCATCTAAAACCGACAAAATCGAGGTCCTTTTTTACGCTTTTCCGCACCCAAAACTGAATTGATTTTGATTTTTTCTAAGAAAGATTATCAGAATATTTTTATCTGTCACCACGTTTTGGTTTTTTTATAAATTGTTATGATATTTGTATACCGCACGTCCGAATATAAAACTAGGCGCTTTTAAGAATTTTTGGATAGTTCCAGCTCCTATAGACAATTTAAAAACAAATAAATATTATATAGACGCGCTTATGAGAGATATATATAGTGTGTAAAAAATATCCTCTAGAGCCATAATCCAGGGAGAAAGTACGGGAATACGATTGACTGAAGAAAAGTCAGACCGCGTATCTCTTATTCTGTAAACCAGCAACTACACCTGTAGTATCTACCTCTAATCGCAAATTTCCGACAGTAATTATTCTCAGATATTTTTTATTATTTATTATTTTAATAAACCCGTTAGGATTTTACCTAGAAATTTTATAAGGTCTAGTTATGTAATGTCTCGTCTGGTTAGTGTCGTCGAAATATGTTTTTCCAGGTAGATTTTAAATTTGTCTCCATTGTATTTTTTTAAGTGGTAAAGTAAGTCATTGTCGTGTTTAAGTCCATTGTATAGTATTTTTGACTGTCTTACGTTTGTCTCTGCGTTTTTAATGTGGTAGTGATGTTGTTGTCTGGTATTATATCTTGGATGATTCCCAGTACAATTTTGTGCACAATTTTCGTGAAGAAATTCATTTTTTTTATTTTATGAAGTTAACCGATTTTAACAGCTGGCATGAAACAATCAGATATCATTTCTTGATTTGACTTGAGAATAGTTCACTAGACTTACTTATTATACTGAACGTGATATTAGTTTATAAGTGAAAATCGAAGATTTAGCTTACTTATTGTTAATAATAACTTTTAATAATATTTACCGTTTTCTCTAGGATAGACTATCAATCGTGAAACGAGCTTGCCCGGCTTTGTGGGTATATAGATACTTTAGATACGTTATTGTTGCTAGTAAAAATAACTACACCTCTTACGAAAGACAAACACATTGACCTAGACCACGATGCGAACGATTTTAGAAGATGTGAAAAATTAAACGACTTTACAAAAAGTGTTTCGCAAACATTGTATTGATAGTAAATTGTTATCAAAATGTTATTTTAATTTTATTTTATTAACATAAACGGCAAATCTACCTTTTACAAACATTTATAATACTAACATATTTGGTTTAATGTATTTTTTTAAAAAATATAAAGTTCCTTAGACCGAAGATTTATAAAAAAAAAAATACCTAAAAATTATACAGCATATTCAGTAGAAAGTTTAAATAATAAAACGTTCTACAGTAATACAACAAGAAAATCATAAGTACTGTTTCATACAGCAAGGCAAAGTGAACAAAACACTGTATATATTATGAAATGCATGAATAAATAAATGTAATTACCATTTACCATCTTCGAAAAAGTTCAAAAGGTTTGTTTATGTTATCATTATTCATAAATTATAACCTTAATGTTATCATCACGCAGTTATTTGTAAAGCATAACGTTACCTAAATGATTTATTATTATTATTATTAATTATATTTTGTATTACACAATCCTAACTTGATTGTGTATTTTGTATACTGTAGTACAAATCGTCTGCAGCAACTAATAATTATCAGAGACACAATAAATGCAGACTGATAATTGAATAAACAACCTTTTCTAATCTATATTTACATATCAAACAGTAACAAGACGAGGTTTTTCCATACCTAATTTAAATTTACCCACACAAAATAATCTATTTAATAGTTTGAGTGCGCACTGTGTGATTGTCGACAAACGATGACAAGACCACGAGGCGTCCTACCTTTACTTAATTTCCTTTTTAGGATTTTTACCTGAGAACCCAAAAATACTCATCCAGAATTCTGGTTTTATTTCACACACTACTACTTCTACAATCACACTATTTCCCCGTAAGGGTAGGCAAGTATTTTTCTAGATTCCTCCACATGCACATCTACATAATCATCATCATCATTCCCTTTTCTAATGATGCGGAAACTGCATTGGTATACAAATTGCAGCGTATCTTGATCATTTTTATTGCATGAAGGTAAGATAATCAGTCTAACTTTCTTTAAATTCTGTTGTTACATAATTCAAGGTACTTCAGTAAAAAACAAAATTAATCTTACTAATTATAGCATGTAAAATAATCACAATTGTGGGAAAAACCAATAGCCAAGGGCAAGGCTAAATGTTTGATAGGTAATGGGGGATTTAGATTCTTATATTTGAATTTCGGTAAAAAAATTAAAACAAAGTAAGCATTTATTGACATATGTATTGTGATTGACAAATTACAACAGTAATGGATAAAACCTTAAATAAGGGAATATGGAAGTCTAGGCATTTACAGGGCTTGTGACCTGTCATTGGCTGGTTTTAGTGGCCACTTTACACAATGTGTAACATTCACCATCTTGCCTATGTTTAAACATGCATATTTTTTCAATTCTTCCATTTGTTGATTTAAGTGAAGTTAAAGAGCTGAAACCTTTATCGTTGTGAAGAGATTCATCTGACTGAATTATTTCACATAATAAGCAACGCCTGAAAACAATTATTCAATTTTCAAACTTCTTCTTGGACCAGTTGGTTTTATTACAATATTTGAGTTTGTCCAATTTAAGGTATTATCCATTACTGTTGTAATTTGTTAATCTTAATGACTTCCGAGGGGGTGAAATCCAGTCTTTTGTCTGCAAACATTTGGGCAAACTCAAATATTGTATGTATTTTGAGATAATCAATGAAGCTTTATAGTTTTATATCTTTAGATAATTGTTGTGAAAATTGTATTAATTATATTATAACAGATGAGTGTACTTTTTAATTTTAAATCATGATTAAATATTATGAAGGAATTTTCATAAACATGAAAGTATTTATCATACAATATTTTTATTTTTAAGAGTTTCTAAAAATATAAATGCAATTTTACGATTTTCTCACAATTATGATTATTGTAAATTTATTTTTTTGTATTTATTTTTATTTAAGAAGGTAAACATGAACAGAAAATATAAAAAGAAAAATAATGAAACCCACCAAACTGCGAAACCAGCTTGTCAGCCGGTTTCTTATTTTTCCTTTACAAAGAAAAACGTCGGAGAAATTATATAAATTTAAAAAGTAATATAAACATTATTAAGAACCAATGCACACATGCCATACTTAATGAGATTAATTTATTTTTTTTACTTAAATACCTTGAATTATATAAATATATAAGGACATTCAATCCATTTAATTTTCACATTCGTATAAAAATGCCCTAACAAGGCTAAACAACTGTGACCGAATTTTCGTTTTTTATTAAAAAAAAAAATTAAGTGTTTAGTAGATTCAAATTTGTGTTTGATTTCTCATGTTATAGGTATAAATATGGAGTTCTACAAAATAAACGCCAAATCGATAAATACATTTTTCTACTCTTCCATCTCTTGAAAACGGGCTTCCCAGACACACATATATTATTTGTTCAAGACGCTCGTTGTTCATATCACTTACACAAGTAAAAAGGGAACAAATATTTTTTTAATGACAAATTAATTGGCATACTCTTCTGATTTCGTAACGTCGGCGTTGCGTTGTTTGTTTGTATTTTTTATAATAATTGCAGCGCGCTTTTGTTAATTGTAGAATTTATATCTGTGGTGACTATAATCTACCCTACCACGTAATGTACAATGCCGGGAGAAAGGGTTGAAATCTAATCAAGTCTAGGATGACGCATCGTGTATACAATATACAACAGTTGCAGGCAATGCAGGGTACACGTGCCAAATAGTACCCATTCTTAATGACAGGTCTCAGTGCTTAATTAGCTCCTGACGTCACCAATGTAGATTTATTATAAAGGGTCCCCGTGAAAGTTCTTGCCTTTCAAGCCAAGGTCTTTAAATATCCGGGCTACTGAATGGATGGCGAGTGTTCTCATATTTATTTGCATTTTTTTGCATCACAACAGGTTAGGAGACCCAATGAGGAAAATCAGTGTTCTTACGCGCGGTTCTTATAGAGCATTAAATTGTACGGAGAACTTTCTTGAAAATGTAGGGAAAAAATAGTTATAATTATTGTTTTAAAAACCAACTACTTTGAATGACGTCGCTAGTTCATATGAATCGACCGCAGACCTTAATTTCTATTCAGTGGAATCAACCTTGTGATGAAAGAGTAGTGAGAGATTTCCGGTTTAAGTCCACGGATCTATCGACAGAACTGATCGAGAAGAAGCGGAAGAGATCTTGATCTATATTAAAAAATTAAACTAATAAAAAAGGAATTAATTTAGTTATTGAGTAAGATGTACATGCATATATTTATGTATTGTAAGAGAAAAGAAATAAAAAAAGGAAAAAAAAACAATTAACACGAACAACGAAACTGAAAATGTTTATGTTGAGTGACGTTAGCGGGCACTATTAAGGGGTGGTATTGTGGCGTCACGACATTCAACAGTGCTAATTAATAACGGGCGTCTGAGTAATTCCGAAATATCTCGAACGGGAGACGTGTTTCCGAGTGACACCGAAGCATCCCGAATGGGCAACGCGTTAAGTAGTTACGAATATGCTGCCTGGACACGGAAACCTATATTTGTATATAACTCATTCAAATGTTTGGTATCCCTGCGTCAGTATATAGGAAGGGTAAATAGGAAGTATGTAATAATATGGGGTGGTTGCACACTGACAATTGGTGAAATATTTATGGGAAAGGCGGGAAGGGTATTGTGTAAATTTAGGAATAAACGAATGCGTCTAAATTCCAAATTTAACGAATTATTTTATTAATATGCTAAAATTTGACATATCCAAATTGTTAAAATTGTTTAAACTTCGAACACACATATTTTCTTTTTTTAATAGTCTATTCAATAAATACAACAGTATTTAACAAAAAGTACATAAAATAAACGAAACGAATTAAAAAAGACAAGCGTGTTCAGTTTGGGATTTTATATCAACCAAAAAACAACCCAACTATTAATAAATAAATAAAATATAACATCGTCATTAGAGAAATAAGTGTAGCAGATAGTTTTTTCAATAAATTTTTCGTGAACCATTAAGAGTCAATAACAAGACGAGTAATAAAACAGATTATTTAGCATGTCAACCTTTCGTTTCGTAAGTGCATTCGTATCCCATACACCTATTTCGATCTAACGCTGTCAAAATCGTACTTTGCTCTAGTTTCCGCTAAATGCGAGTACGAACGAACACTCTGTGACATAAGCACCTACTTCTTATTTCTCCACATCCGCTCATAAGTGGAGCGTTTGGACATCACCAGACGCCTTCAGGAGACCCTCGCCAGCTAGCATTCTCACCTCCTCTTATGTCCCTAAGTTAGAACGAATAAAACCGAAAGATCGTCATCGATGGCTTTGAGAAGTAAAATGGGAACTTGAATTAAGGGTCTCCTGAGGCATCCACAGCAGTACCCAAGCCAAATCCAACACCGCGCCCTCAAAAAGATCGTCGTAGAAGGCTACTGCGCCAAAACACGTAAAAAAAATGATAATGAAAACATTACTTCTCCAGCGCTTATATAAACACAAAAAAAACTTTCTGTTTAATTTACAATAGTACATATAATGTAATAAAATAATAAAAATGTCGGGTAAATTAAACATAATTATTATAATATTATTATATATAATTATTATATTATTATATCTGTATCATTTTGGAACAAGGAAAAAGTAGTACATTCAAAAATATATTAGAACATGGTTATTATACAAGATTCACACAAAATGAAGGTTTAGTGATTCCAAAGACAAGCAACAAATATGGAAAAAGAACTCTGAAATATGTGGTTCCAGTTGTGTTTATTTTGTTACCAAACAGTCTTAGAAATGGTACTAACAAAAGTGAAAAGGGCAAAATAAGAGACTGGCTATTCGATCAGGAGTTTATATATTAATAAAATTGATTATTTGTAATAATCAATATATATATATATAAGGCAGGAATATAAATATGTAATATTGACATGGATATTATATATGTGTAAATATATATATGATCATATATATGTATGTGTATGTGTATATATGTGTGTATGGCTATGTATGTGTGCATGTACGGGTATGGATATAGATATGGATAAAGATATGGATTCAGATATGGATTATGGATATGGATATGTAAAGAATAATGTTTTTTTAAAAAAGCCTTTGTGCCTATTAATTATGTACACACTTCTGTTTTAAATTTTGGTATTCCGGTTTTATATTTATTTTTATCTTATTTATTATTTGAAAACATAAATAATATGTTTTTTTTCGCTCCTTATATTCAAATTAGTAGTAATTATTATTATACAACTATGTAGTGTTATCATATGTTTTAAGGATCTTTACCGACAAGCCATATTGACTGGCTTGCTAAGTCCTGGAAAAAAAAAATGTTTTAAAAAAATAATAAACATTTTATATAGTTTGTAAACAATAAATAAATAAAAATAGAACAATATATGTATTTAACACGCCCCTTAATTTATTTAAAAAAAATTAAGACTTATTCTTTCTGGCTGCGATACGATCCCACTTGCTATTAATTGATGCTCACACTTACACACACCTGAACACTTACTCCCACACAAATACACATAAACACACCTATACACTTACTCTCATACAAATACACATAAACACACCCTTTTGTTGTAACATAATTGAATATGTATGATTTTTATTTAGAAACTTTGCTGGTCTGTCTTTAAACCGTATCTTTTTTATGTTCTTATATCATTGTCGACTGTTTCTGTCAAATACATAAATAATTATTTTAAAATTATTATGTATGTAAAACTTCAGTCGAGCGTAGAACCTGTGTATGTACTAGGTACTTATTTTCTATCTTCCATATGGCACAGGCTTCCGAATTCAAACGAAATAAACGTGTGTAATTCAAATGTGGAACTTTGCAAACCGGAAGAAGCCCGCCAAAAAGCTTTGGATCCGAAATTTGCATGCTTTTGGCATTTAAAATAGAAACATCCTCAAATGGACAGGAAGTCCTTACAGTATTATAATCTAAATTGACCATTCACGTCAGTCGCTAGAACCAGAACGGTTTTTGACGTTTTCATCAGAGGGATGAAAAAAGATCTATTGACGCATTATTCGTGTTTAAAGGACCAAATATAGATGTAACGGATACCACATGCCACCCAAAATAGTATAGATAATTAGTACAACAAATGAAAAGATCTTATTGTTACAAAATATTAAAAAAACCTTTTTTTTTTATATGGTAAAGTACACACAAAAAGCAGTTTTACGAATTATTTACATATTATATAAAATATTTTCAATTTTCTTTTCACTACATTAAATTTAAAATTATTAATTTGATCAATTATTTACCTCATAAACTTAATAAATGAAGATATAATCATCACAAACAAAAAAAATACATTAGGTATTTATTATATTTTATCTTTTACCTAAAGATTCCATTTTGTCTATTCTTTTATTTCCTGTTTCCTTAAAAAAAAATAGTTTGTTTACTATTTTTTTTCTTATTTACGAATTGAAACATAAACAATATCACTTTTTCAACTCACATTACAACAAAGATTGCAAATATTTTTAAAAAGGAGAAATGGAAGTCGATGCATTTAGAGAGTTTGCGATCTCTCTGGCTAGTTTAAATAGGTCGGTTAGAGGAAATTGTTGTTTCGCAATAATCTTATCAATTTTTAAATAAAATGTTCAGAAATACAAATTAGAAAAAGTTTTATCAAACCTAAATCTAATTCATTTAAAATAAAAAAAGTTTTCTTATAAAAAAATCTAGGTCACACGAATTCGTAAATCTTAAAACACACAAATCATCACGCCGTTTCCCCATAGGGATAGGCAGAGAAGATATAACTCCATATCACCCTGTTTTTGCATACAAACCTTGGTTCCTCTACATTCATACGTCTTCTTATCCAAAAAAAAAAAAATTAAAAAAAAGTGACGAAACTTCCATTTTATTGCATTTGTTTGATTGTTGTCCTGTGGCTAGTGTCGCTGACTCCGGATCAGGAGATCCAAGGTTCGAACCTCGCTCTACCGCAACTTGCTTCACACTTTCAAACATGGATTTTTAAGACTATGGGAAAATGGTTCCAAATTCGAAATAATGAAGTTAGTAGTTTATTATTGATTTATTACGATGTGCTGATTGTAGTTATTTGTTAATCTATGTAACTTGTTTTCGGCTGATATTATAATGTTTTGGTAAAAGGCCTTGATATGACATACAATAGTAACGCATCCAAAACTCCATTAGAACACAAATATAAATTTATAAAAAAGTGCAAAAAATGTACAGGAAAACAAATTATACTTTTGAGCGAGCGTTTTGCCGCGCGGCAAGGGACCAGATGCCCTGTGCGCAAACGCTAACGTCCTGCATTGATGCCATGCACTAATTGCGTCCTGCAAGGTAAAGTTCTTCTACACCTCACATGCCTCTATAAGCTCCCCGATTCTGATCCTCAGATCAAGTAGCATGAACCCACTCAAAACCAGGGTTGATACCAAGGAGACTGTTCCGTATCTCTTGCATGACCTGATGGTTTTTTGTCTTTAGATGTAGTCCAGTTTCCTACAGCTGACCTTTTTCTTACTTGGTAGTTTATAAAATATACAACACCGCTTGTTTGCATATCTAAACAAGTAACACAAAACGTCATGTCGCGCGCGTCACGATCAAACTGGTTTGGTTTTTCCCGCAAAACACTACCGCGTTGGGCCGCAAAACGCCCGCCACTGTGGACACGCACTACTCTTTAAAGACGCGGGTGCTTAAATTGTTTGGAGTTCAATATTATCATTGTGATTAAAATTGATTTACCTACCTAATTGACATTTAAAACATCATGGCACCAACATGTAGGTATTCATATTTTAAAATATTTTCATAGACATATTTTTATATTTTAATGGTTTTTACTATGTTTTCACTGCATTTATTACTTTGTTTTATTATGTTTTTGCTACGGTTTTTTTACTACATTTTTACTGTTTTTACTACATTTTCATTATGTTTTTACTACATTTTTACTATGTTTTTAATACAATTTTACTATGTTTTTACTCCATTTTTAGGTTGTTTTTCACTTTGTCCTGTATCTTTATAACTGTTTCTATATATTGATTACTGTTTTTTATATTTTTTTTACTGTCTTAGAACGGAGTAAATAACCCTAGTTAGACAATCAAAGAAACTTTGCATAAATTATAATTTTGTGTATGTAATATAATGATAATAAATAATAATAATAACACATATTATATCGTGGACCTGACTTGTAAAACTCATCCCCAAATTTTTGCTTAGGGGGGAGTAAAAACAGTTTGTATCGATATGTTTTTTTAAATAATGCAAACTGTACAAATATACAAGCTTAACATTCTCATATTTTTTAAAGCCCTAATATGGAATGGACTTGTGAGTTTTACAAATTAGAGTGACGATATACCAATGGGTACTAAATAAAACATTAAAGTGCGGAGTTTCCCAATATTACGATATAGCATATTATTATATAGTAAGTAAAGGTACCTTTTGTAATTACGTCCATTCATTAAAAAGTAATTAATGAAATCAGGTAGTAAGTAATTCTTTTAACCAGCCACACTTAATACCACTAGACAAAAATGCGAACGGCAGGTACTTATTCAAAAGGCTAAATAAGTATTGTAAATTAAGTCCATGGGTTTTTACAGTATTTTATAGTTGTGTATTATGGAATTCCGATAAAATTTATAACATTCCTTTATCTTCTTTACTTATTTCTACTCAACTACCATTTTATAAACAAACTTTGAAATTTTCGTTGATTTTATGAGGCGTAGACCATAACTTTATTACTAGTCTTTAAACGGATTTGTATGGTGAACTACCGTTCTTCCTTCCAATTTTTGCATACTTACGTAGTATTTAAAAAGGTAGCGTACGATTTGTTACTTTATAACTCTATTTTTTATATTTTTTCTTTTCTTTTTAGAAAAGGTGTGCACAAGTTACAAATACAAAATACACTATTACATAAACACAAAAAAATCCCACAAAGATATGGCCTGTGTGTGTGTGCATCCATTATATTTTGAATTTCAATAAAGGCTACTGGAAGAATATGATGGATATGAAAATACAAAAAAAAATGTTTTAATATTAGGAAACGATTTTTTAATACCATAATATGTTAAAAATCAACACTATTTATTAATTAGTTAGCCATAATTTAAGCATACGTCTCACTGCGGTATTAATTTCACTATACTTAATATTGTTTGGCAGTATGTTACATATTTTTTGTACATAGCTGTATTGTAGTGTCCTTTTGCAATATTTATTGCAATATCTAGGTTCAGCTAGCCCTTCCATGCTATTAAACCTGGTGTAATAAATTTGTGTTTATACTTGCAGTGCGACGCATTTGCATTAAACAACCAGAAAAATCATGAAGGAGTTCAAACCCCATCATCATAAAATCCCATCATTCACCCCAAGGAAAGTCCAGTCTTACTGCTTTTTTGAAATTTGATTTTGTCCTTAAGAGCTGAATACGCTGTTCCAAAATATTAAATGCTCTTGGTGCGAAACACGGGAGGTGCGTCTGATCAAAAGTCATACGAGTTTTAAGTATTTTATAATTTGTATTCTAGAAGTATCAAGTTTGAACATTTTGCTGAGATTTCTCCTTGCTTCTTCTTCTCTGGTCTCAATCCTGGGATTGGCTGCCAGTATTTACTTTTATTCTTCTCCTCCATTCCTCCCTGTCTTGTGCGGCTCTTTTAAAGTCAACATATGATGAGCAGCGCACGTCCTCTAATAGGTCCTCAAGGTACTCTCGGCGCGGGCGTCCCTTAGAATTTGTCCCCTCGGTCATCCCCTCCATTATGACATGCAGGAGGCCTTCTTGACGTGTTACATGGCCGATCCATCTCGCTCGCCTTTCGGACAAGGTCCTGAGCAGGTGCCTTCTACCTTCGATTCTTTGGAGAACCTCCTCATTTGTAATGTGGTCTCTCCAGGAAATTCCTAGTAGTCTTCTATAGGACTACATCTCAAAAGCCTCTAGTTTTCGTTTATCTCTTTCGGATAGGCACCGTGTCTCGCAGCCATACATCAAGATACTCCATACATAGGTATTGATTAGGCGTATTCTTAGTTTAAGGTCTATATTATTTGATTCTATTATTTTTTACCTTTTATTAAATGCAAGTCTAGCTTGATGTATACGGCTGTCGACCTCGCTCTTAGACCGACCGTCCGACGTTATTTTGCTCCCGAGGTAGAGAAAGTCCTTGCTGATGGACCCGAAATATGTTAATGCTACTTTTTATATAAAATGAAAAACTTATTTTTTTCATCCATTAATTTATCTTAAACATATCTGTATCTTATGGTAAGGTTGAATTGGTATCCAAAATAAACTTTTATTTATCATTTTTTATATGACGGCACGATGTCCAGAGAAACTATTAAAAGTTGCAGTGAAACTAAATTAGAATTAAATGTATTCATTATTTTCCTTGTCGGGAATCGAACCCAGAACCTCGTTCATGGTATTTAAATAGCATTACAACACGAGATAGACTGTTAACATGCTTTAAAACTATGTAATTTTGTTTGTAATGAAGAGTTGTGTACATTTGTTCAAAAAACATTTCCGGAAGAAGATGCGCGCGTCAGGACTTCAAACTCTATTTGTGTAAAGGCTTAAGGAGGTACTAAGTAAACAGAAAATGTCATCCTGTAACAACTACAGCCTTAGGCTCATGTTATTATAGGTTTATTCAAGTATTATTTTTCAGTTATTCAGCACGCGTTGACTAACGCCATCAACTAAAGTGTTGTTTAAGAATAAGCGTGCAAAAGTACTAACTGGAATTATTTTACTGCTAAATTCAACAATAAAAGCGCTTCAATGACAATTTTTTTTGTGTGGCATATATATAATTACTATTTATTTATTTAATACGTTTGTGTCCATTACAAAAATACATTCAAATATGTCTTATGTATACCTTCACGAAAAAAGGAAAACAATTTTGATGTAAACATAAAATGATCATATAAAAATATCCAGTAATTAGAGTGAAAGGAAGGTATTCTCTCTGAACTTTCTTTCAGTAACGTTAAGGTGACGATATCTGAAGAGACACGGTCGAGTAAAGATATTGCTCTTTCTACTGGCATTACCATTGGCGACTGGTTCTGCAAGCAGGAAGATAAAACAGATTGAGCTGCCTATGTCTAAGTTAGTCATTAGGAACACGCAGAAAAATACTCTTCATTATATCTAAGTTGATCGTAATACCACGGATCAATAAAAAAATACGTAAGAAAATACGCTATGTTACTCTCTAAAAATTCTCAAAAAGTAAATCTAGTGCAGATAAGTCTGCCCCATTGTGTAGTAATTGGTGCGTTCGCCTGCCTTTGTTGAGCTCCTGGGTTCGATTCCTGGCGGAGTTGATGTGAAATATTGTATTCATTGGTTCTACACTGCTATATTTCATTGTTCCTGAACGGCACCCCAAGCGTAAGACTGATCACCTTATCTTCCATGTAACAAAGATTATCAAGGTGCGTTGAGATTGAAGTACTAATGCAGTAACGCAGTGCCACATGCACCACGATATTTCTATAAATATTTCGTGGAGGTGAAAAAAAGTAGATTCAGATTCGAAGCACGCAGCTATATACCAGCGAGCTGTGATGTAAATTCGACCTATAAAGTGTTAGAGATATGAAAGATTGTGTAACAATCAATGTAGATCCTTACATAAGAGTTCACGATATTACAGCCGAGTGGGATGTGTGCTTCTGCTAAGCTTCTTCACGGGGACGGACTGCCGCGACATCGCCTTTAGAAATATTAAAAAAAAAAACAAATAAAGCCTCTAAAATATTCGGGCGCCCTCTAAAATACCTATGAGACCAGTTGTTCCAATGCATGAAGTTGCTAAATATAAGACAACTCTACCTAAAAGAAGCACTGACACCTTTCTAGTTGAACAATAAGGAGAGACCACAGCAAAATGTTCACACGAGGTTTTGTCAGAGCACGAATTATGTTATATCCAAAACCCGTACCACTTTTGCTCAGAGACGTCTCTCCTCTATCGCACCGAGAGTGTTCAATATTTTGGTAGAGCATATTAAACTCTCAATTGCAAAATATATTTTCAAGAAAGGTATTACGGATTTGATTTTCCTTAGTGGGAGGGATATGCGTAGGAAACTCTTTAATGATTTTTCAAATACTTCCGATTGCGTTTGTAATCGCGGTCCAGAAAACACTAAACTTTTGCATTTTTACATTTATTACAAATGCTATCTTTATCGGTACATATCGAGACGATATACAGTAAAATCGATATTTACATACGAAAATTAGTATATTTTCATAAAATTCAAAGTATTATTGTCGGTTACCTGTAGTGAGATGGTTCAGCGTTTTTTTTTGTTTGTTAAAAGACTATTAAACTAAGCCAAAATTTTTTTATTTTATTTTTATATATCGTGTTATCAGCGGTAAGATTTTTAAAGTTTTTTATTTCTGAAATTCCTCCGCGTGTGACGTCAGAGGTTATCTTCCGCTTATTCTCGGTCAGTTTTGCCGATTGGTCCGTCGACGGTAAGTAAACCGGAAATCTTTCACAGCTCTCTTATTATTGGTTGATTAATATAAACTAGTGACGTAGTTCAAAGTAGTTTGTTTTTGTTGAAATATGTTTTATTCCTGTTTTCGTCCATTTTAAAGAAACTTTGCCGTACAATTTAATGTTCTCATTTTTACCGCGAGCAAGAAAACATTGAAAGTATCAAATTTCCTGTAGGGCTAAAGTTCCTCATTGTAAATGTTTAGAAAAAAAATCACGTGGTTACAGTGATCTCACATTTAGTCGTACTTTAATTTCTTTCGAAAAAATTGTATTTTAATTAATTAATTAATTAATTAATTTATTTTTATTTATTTTTACTTTTACATTGTTTGTATTATTTTTTTATACAGAATGATGTTCCATCACTGAGGTGTCCCGTGCCGAGGGAAACATTTTACAAAATGTGAAACATGCCATAAATGAATTATTTAACAAAGTTAACATAATAATAAAAAAACGTAATTAATCTAATTAACCTAATTATCATTAACATAATATATGATATAAACTAAAATAATCACAAAAAAACACAAGCAATTTATATAGACCAATAGACCAAATTTCATAAACAGTACACACATTTTACCTATTTGGCTTGATCCACTCATCGTTCCGTGTGCAATCCACCTTCACTATCCATTTCTTAATAGCAATTTTATATTGTGGGTACTTACTAATTGTCCTTACGGATAATGGAATTAGATTGTACACTTTAACCGAGTAGTAGGCCAATTGAAAGATATGGACTCTGCAAATATAAATGTTCTTGAATTAGCATTTAAAATTCAATACGCAGTTTGGCATACACTTAAAATACTAAATATAAAACTGGCCGCTCGTTAAAAAGATACATGTTTCTTTCGGATAAGGTAAATAAGTAAAATTGTGAAATGTTCGAATCGGACTTATGGTGCATAGTGGAACGGTAAATACCCCATACCTCCTTTTACATAATAAATTATGGCGCAGCGCACTCTTGCATCCACTTCAAAGGAAATATCTTTCACAATGACAGTTGTCATAACCCATATTCCATAGAAAAACGGTACAAAAACCATGCACCTTCTGTTAAGTAAAGGGGTAAACACGTTTGAGTGGCATTTAGGTACAATGCAGGCAGTTTTTTTTATTTGAACGAGAAAAATGCCCAAGTTGATCGAACAAATAAATATTTTTAGAAGATTAAATGTGTTTGAAAGTGTAATGCATTTGAGTCCCGTTTCAGTTTGATCGATCGATGTACAAATTTGAAAATAATAAAGACGTGAAATTGAGTATAAATTGAACAAAGTTATACAGAATGCGGCCAAACGGGATTGGATTAACTAATTGTTAATGAGGAAGGCTTTTTTAACCTAACCCGGAACCATTCGTATGCAAGGAAAAAATCATATCTTTTACACCACGGGGAGCTATATATTGTGCATAAAATATGTCATTTTTTTGGTCTGCTTAAAAAAAACTTTTTTTGAATTTGCTTTTCAAACTAATAATTTAAGTAAGTAAAAAAAAACAAATTTATATATTTATATATACTGAAATTATGTGTGTAAAACAGAAAGTTTAAAATTAATAAACATGCGTACGAGCACAGATCACCGAAAGGCACTAACACATTATTAATTTATTTATTAATATACACGAAACGCAGTGTTTTTGACGTGTAGAAATACATATTTAATAGAATATAAACAAATTAATATAATGTGAGAAAGAAAAAAAAACAAATTATGTTACATAACATATATGATACGTTCTGTAACGTAACAGTTTCATATAAAGAACATGCTTATATATTTATTATTTTTAAAAAATGTAAAAAAATTAAAGAATGTGCGCATATAAAATTTCAAACATAAAAGGTTTTTTTCATTCTTAGTTAGGTTTATTATTTATTTAAATATTTTTACATTTTTTAAATTAGAAACTTATATTATATATATTAAACAGAAAGCATATTATAAATATAGAATATTATATATTGAATAACACAGCAGTTTCGTAAAAAGAACATGCTTAAAAATATATTATAAAAGTAATTACTAATAAAAACAATGTGTGCACATAAAATTTTAAATTTTAAAAAGTTTTTTTTTATTGAAAAAGTAAAGAATATATATTTTTTTTATAAATTAACAAATAAATATATTATTATATGCAAAGAGCTTTAAAATTCTTTAATATCTCAAAAAAAATAAAATAATAGGAATACATTGTAATAAAAAATTACGATACACAATAAAATAGTACCCATACGAAAGTAAATAAAGAAAGCTTTATAATTTAACAAATTTAAATTATCGTTCACCATATTTAAAATGATTGAATAGAGTTGATTTATGTTTATTAGATTTATTTTGTACATAAATGATATGACTTTAACATTGTCTGATTGCCAAGTTCGACTTTTTGCAGATGATACCTTAATTTATGTAGCTGATAACGAATATGATTCAGCAATAAGGAAAATAAATGCAGAATTAAAAACAATCTCCAAATGGCTTAAAGCAAATAAGCTAAAACTAAATGTAGAAAAACAAAATGTATGATAATGGGTAAGAAACACTGTTTTAACAGTGATCACAGTGTTGAATTAGATGGAGAAGTTCTTGAGAATGTTGAAAGCATAAAATATCTAGGAGTTTGGATTGACTCTAAATTATCTTTTTCAAAAAATGCAGACTATACGAGTAAGAAAATCGCAAAGAAGGTATCCCTGTTAGGAAGGATAAGGAATAAATTAGATATTAAAACCTCTCTGCTGATATTTAAAAGTATTATCGTTCCCCACATTGATTATTGCTCCAGTATTTTATATTTAAGTAATGAAGGAGATCTAAAGAGACTCTAAGTAATACAAAACAAAGCGATGAGGATAGTATTAAGATGTGGGAGACGAACAAATGTTAAGAAAATGATTCAACTTCTAGATATTATGACAATTGATCAAAGAATCAAATTCAATGTTGCCAATGAAATAAACAAAATTATTAAAGGAATAGTTCCGAGATATTTTCAAAATAAACTAAAAAATAATGAGTTCTTTCATAACTATGCAACAAGAGGATCTAAAAATATAAGACTGGAAAAGAAATCAAAAGCAATGTCCCAGAACTGCCTTATGTACAAGGGAATAAAACTATTTGAAGAAATGCCAGAAAGCATAAAAAATGAAATTAATGTAAATATATTTAAAATTAAATGTAAAAAGTATATATGTGAAAAATATTAGGTAGTATATAGTGTAAATAGTGAATATAATTAATGAAAATGTACATATGAAACAGTTAATATTATAAATTAGGATACTAAGTGTATATTAGTGATAAATAATGTTAGAATAAGTATAGTTGTAAATATTGTGTTGTAAATATATATTAGACTATGTTACATAGAACTAAATAAATAAATAAAGTAAACTTTATGTTAAAAAAATCAGCGATATCAGAATAGTTATGGCCGAGTACATGGCGTCGATTCGGAATAGGATTATAATATGAGTATACTGTTCGCGAATTGTTGCAACTAAACGGAAAATGTTAAAACTAAATAAAGGATGTCAACCATTCGACTGCACTGCAATAAAAAAATAAGTGAAAAATAATTACTAAAATAGTTAGTTGATTGACGTGGGGAATTAAATCCGGAACCCTTACATGAAAGTAGAACCCTTTAATCACTGTGTAGTCAAATATTTTTACTTTATGTATTTTTTGTCGATAAAGGTAATATACCCGTGGATGGTTGTTTTTTGCATAACAAGACACCATAGTGCGTTCAAATAATATATTGGGCTGTCGACATTGATCGAATGTTTTTTTGCACAGAAAAAGCCTACTACTGTTCTCATAATTCATTTTTAACGCCTTAATGTAATTGATAACATCTTGCCAAAGCCACACACCGTCTATTTTCTCTCTAGCATAAGAAACTGCATTTTTTATTGTTTTTAAGGTGTGATAGTTCTTTTTTATTTAAGGTGATGATTTTACAAAAAAAAACTTAATGATTGGCAGCCAAAACATTTTAAAAAACAATTGAGGATCGTTTTTCAAAATACGATATTCGCCCGATACTCGAGCGATAGCGTTTTTGGGTTTTAAAAAAAATAATAAAGCCGGTATTGAGAAGTATCGATTACCTGAAAAAAAACTCACCAAAATACAATACACGCTAAAAACCGTCTTAAAAAATCTTAAAAGTCAAACACGATAAAATTCCGTGTTTTCAAAAAACGATATTTTATCTTGTATATTAATTCTTAATTTCAATAATTTGTATTGGGTGCTAATGAAATTTAAAAGAAAATAATTAACTCATCATTAGATTACCTTCAGGTTAAGTAAAACGCGCTGACCATTACACCACGAGGCCGACACAAAAAACTAGGGTGAGAAAAATTGTGTTTCGTGCGAATGTCGTGTTTTGAAAAAACAGTCCTCAATTTGAACTTTTTCCGATAATCATCATGTCCCTGTGGTGTAAAGGGCACTGTATTAGTTATACGATAATCTGTTATACGAAGGTAGAGTGATCAGTCTTTCGCTTCGGGTGCTAGTCCAGCGACAATAAACTATCTTTAAAATCAATATTTTATGTCCACCTTACTAGTAATCGAACCCGCGAAATGATGGTAGGCAAATGCGCTAACCACTACACTACGAGACGGACTTATCTCCACTTGATAACCTTTTTCAGGATTTTTACCTGAGAGTAGTCATCGAGTCAAAAACGCTCGTCCGGGATTCTGGTAAACACATTTGTATTCTAAACCCGCCCGGACCGGAGTTTTTCCGATAGCTACCAACTTAAAAAAAAAAAAGAATAACGTTACAAAATATTTTCACCTACATAAGTAGATAGAACTATGTACGCCTTTCTGATTTTGCGTTTTTTAGCCAATAAATTTACCTACCTGTAATACAAACATTTTAATAATTTCCTTTTCACACCTAATAGTGCACAGGGCACTGCATTGGTACACCAATCGCAGCGTATCTAGTTAATTTTGTTACAGGAAGGTAAGGTGATCAGTCTTACGTTTCAGGTACCAGTCTAGGGACTATGAAATATTCTAGTGAAAAAACACCCTTTCAAATAATATTTCATATCAACCATGTCGGGAATCGAAACCGAGACCTCTTGCATGGTTGGCAAATGTGCTGACCATTACACCACATAAATTATTTATTAAAAAAACCTTTTCAAAGACATTGTTTAAAGATTCATAAAACAAACAAATCATCACGATGTTTCGCATTAGGTGTTGGCAGAGAGGATAGAAAGCCATATTACTCTTTATTTACATGCAGACCTCGCTACCTCTACATATATGTCTTCTCATGCACGCACGCCGATTATTCCGACTTTCGACATGTCCTTATTGTCCATCTTTAAGTATTTGTTGAATTTGGTGGTGCCATGTCTTTTTCAACATTTGCATCCTAAATCATTTTAGCCGTTCTTTCGATTCGATCAATTCATTCAGATTAATAAATTAATGTCTTAAGAAAACTTTTTTTCTTTTTAGTGTAATATTTTTTCTGTTTTTCATGTGTATATACATGCATCTAATACTCTTAATAATTGAATGAATAAATCAAAAATCTGTTTTACAACAACAAAAGCGCAACAATTATACGCAAGCAGCATGGAATAAAAAAAAGGGTCACGTATAATAATTCATACAGGCAATTATTCGGACTGCCTAGGTCAGTGATCGCCACACGGTAGCTCGCGTAGGATATTAAATTATCCTAGTAAATTTTATCATTGAACTCCGAAAATAAATAAAAAATGTACTAAATTTCAACGAAACGCTTAAAAGGTTGCCGCTGTAATACATTTTTTTTGACAAAACAATTTGTGCGTACAGACGAAGTAAAATACTGAAGCGGTCAGCGATGTATTACAATTGATGCGAACTGCGTCATACCCTTTGTCTCTCTTTCGCTCATTTGTATCACCGCTTAGGTGAGAATTATGGAGTGAACCAAAAAGGGATAGCACCGTACGTCCTTATTGTTTCGCAATGTTTGTTATGAAATTTTTCAAGAAGACCTATACAGTCATACAAAATAAGTATTAAAAGCAACATTTTTTTAACATAAAAAGACCAATTAAGTTTTCATAAATTAAAAAGATATAAACATTAAATGTGACAAAAAAAATTAAAATAAATAAGAATTTCAAGTGAGAAAAGAATAATTGTTGACATTTGCGTTTTCCATGGAGGTAATAAATTTAAATAAATAAAAATATCGAATGTACACTCCGAGCCATCCACGCACACACATGAACGCACATATAAAAAATGGAACCATATAAAAATATGGAATTTATAGAATTTCAATGTGATTTGTCGCTTAAGAGTGTTGCCTCAACCCTAGAATCTGTATGGCTTTTCGTCCAAAAAGAAAAGTATCCCATTTTAGTTAGAAATGCGCTTAAAATGAAGGCATTGTTTTGTTCTACCTACTTATGTGAACTAACGTCTTCCACTATGAAGGTTGTTAATAGTAAATATAGAAACAGATTCACAGATTTACATCTCAATAATTGCATTCGGACGGGAGTGACAAGGTACTCACCGAGAATTAAAAAAATCGTGGAGAAAAGTGAATACCATTCTTTTCACTAATTATTTTTTCACACCTATTTAAAATTACTATTTTTTTTATAAATAAGTATTTAAAGTACGCGTTTTATTGTTAATCTGATGTTCTAATTTATTTCAACTAATATAAAAATATTATGTATGGTACGATAAGGGCCGATGATAAAAAAACTATAAAGGAGGGAATTTGTGTAGGTAGCTTACCAGACAAGTTCAATTTCTGAAAGTAGCTCACATCCTCATTGAGTTTGGCGACCACTGCTAGGTACTGCAGTGCCTCCGAAATGTTTACAGCTGGACAGGTGAACACCTTTGCTGCCTTACTTCGCCAAAGCGCCTGGAGCCTATGGGCATGCCTGAAAAGCTCTAATAACGCGCTTCTCCAAGCCACTGCAGGGTGGATACATTCACCGTTGTTCGAGCGATGGCGGGATATGCTTAAACCACCATAAGTGCTTCACAAAAAAAAAAAGTTTTATATTTATATGGTAGAATTGGCTCTGCACTATGTAGTCATTTTCTAAATTAAAAAAAAAAAAAAAAACATTTAATTTGTGTTATCATCAATTAACTATTAATTTTGTACTATAACGAAATATATTTTTTCATATTTATTCACCGTTTCTATTAAATTTTATAATATTGAATCTAGTTTCCACAAAACTAATAATGTGGTTGCCATAGTATTTACATTTATAATTCTATAGCGTTTGCACTTATTTTTAAAATAACTTTTGAATTTTTCTTTTTATTCGCAATACATCAATCTTTTTGTTTTTTTACAGACTTCAAAAAATAAATATTATGTTACTGTTTATTTAAAAATATTTCTACCTATATTAGTAGTAATTTTATTTTTGTAAATACCCCTTGGGCGTATACGCGTAATAAAATATAAAAAATCATTGTTTCGAACTCAATAAAAACAAACTCATTCCAACGTTTGCTTCTTACATTTCAATTTATATTGTTCCACGCTTGAAAAAGCACTGATAATAATGATAATAAAAAAAGCCAAATTATCTTTAATAATATTTATTAACATATTGAAACTAAACTAGAAAGCACAACATTAAAAGTAATTATTTAGTAACTTTGACTACGTGGGGGAGGTCATATTTACCCCTTACACATTTTATCTTCACTCCAGGGGTATCTCGCAGTCTGAAAAAATAAATAAATCAATTTATAAAAATATAAGAGAATAATGTTTTCAATTCGGAATTTCATCCAATTTTTCGGTTTTGGTAAAGATTTCTACTCCTGCGAGATTTGCATAGATTTATATACTGAGGTGATTTTAAACGAAAATATGAAACTAATTATTCATAGATGGCGCTTTATATTATTTTATTTAAAAATACCATTTTTACGTTTATTTTAAATAAAAAAATTACGAAACTTGGTTTGCGGAGACTTTACACAAATTTGATTGTAACAAATACCATGACAATATAATTTAGGTCCATTTTACAAAATGGTGTACAAACCAAAAAATAACTTATATATATTATTTACAAAAATGTTAAAAGCGCTATCTATGAATAATTAGTATCATATTTACGTTTAGAATCACCCTAAGCATGTTGTTCAGATGTTTATTAAATATGTGTTTATGAAATAACTTTTCACTATAATTTTTGCTATTGTTCAATAATGTGTATGCTTCCACTTTACAATATATTGTATCCCAACTCAACACAGGGCTCTTGCCTTATAGAGTCAAGGAAACATTATTATATTTATGTAATATACATATGTTCCTTTTCTTGATTTTATTTAAAAGTCCAAAATATTTCTCCTCATCATTTTTTTTTATCAGTATGTATTTATATGTATATTTATACTAGTTACCTTAGTAGTAGTTTTGAATAATAAAACATGTAATTTTTATTTTTATTTGAATCTTTTAGTGTTATTAAAAATTGTTTTAAAAAAAAATAATAATATATGTTGCTTCTTACTTTTTTTCTTTTACAGGTTCAAAATATTTCTATGACCAAATATGTTATTTATTAGGTATTTTTATAACTGGTAATATAATTTTTATACTGTGTATCTTTTTTTGACTCCTTGATTTGTAAATAACTGTTTAGTAATAATTTGTTTTAAATACTGTATTTTACTAATAATTCCACTTACATGTATGTATTTTATTGTATATGCAACTAATATGTAAAAGGCAAAAAGTGCAGTTTATTTCAATAAAAAAATATATATATATCTATATATGTATTTATATGTAAAACGAATATACTTGATTTTAAGCCTTAATACATACATAATAAAATAAATAATATAAGCATAAATAATATATATAAGCATAAATAATATAAATAGCACCCCAAATTTTATGTTAAGGAATAAAATATGGGGAAAAAAATATTTGTTCTCCTGCACAATCAACTATTAGTGACTTGTGCAGTCAGAGTTACAATAATTAGCGACCCGCTAATAAGACACCTTTTCGCTCTATTGCATAGAACAAAAGCGTAGCAAATTTTTGGATTGGATTTTGGTTTAACAACAAACGGGTAACGGACGGATTCGTCGCTGCGCTTGCAATTCTCGACTTGTGTTGTTTTACTGTAAACTGTAGCTAACTTCGTGATTGATAATCATAAAATGATGTTTATCCGTCTATAAGCGGGTCGCGAATTATTACTCAGAGCTTATACCTCTTTAATATTCCGGATTCATTGTGCGACAGGTTTTTTTTTTCTTCCAAAACACATAAGTATAAAGGTGCATAAAAATACGAAATAAAGTATTAAATGAGAATAAGTAAAAGCGAAGCGGCGTAGTATAGCAAAATATTTGTGCAAGGATCCATCGGATTCTTTATGGGCCATTGCCTGTTCTTAGGAACCTATACGTTGCGGTAAATAATAAAATTGTATTTACATTTTTGTGAAGACACAAATGCAAATTGAACATATTTGAGTGGCTTTCATACCTTCCGCATCGTACAAGGACGATATTGTGCTCCTGAAGATTATGACCTATGCCAGGAACGTAGGCGACCATTTCTTTTCCATTCGACAATCTTACTAGGACACACTTCCTGTTCGCTGAATTAGGTTTCTTCGGTTTTTTTATTAGGGTTTTGAGAATAACTCCCTTGAAAAAAAAACAGAAATACACATAATATTTCATGCATGAGCTTCTATATTTCATTATGGAATATTCATAAAGATAATAATATTAAATAAGTATGTTTTTTCGTGATTTACCTTCGCAAAGGGATTCCCATCAAGGGGTTGGCGTGGAGGGCGCGTTTTGCGATGCGGTCCTAGTCTGTGCATTCGATATAAAGAATTAAGTCCCCTTATAAAAGTTGTCAAGGGTCCAACTTCGGGAGTGATACCTCGCAATGCTGGCGAAACTGAAAAAAAAAATATATATATAAACATTTCCGTTTTTGATGAGATATATAAATGTCTATAAGGAATAAGGAAGTCTGGGCATTTGGAGGGTTCATAACCATCATCATCAACACTTGATTTAGTTTTTCAGGATTGTTACCTGAAAGTAGCCATCGAGTCAAAAACGCTCGTCCAGGTTCCTTGTTCTTTTTCACACTCAGAACTGTATTCTTTATCCGAACAGGCAAAGAATAACTGCTAATTTTTAATAACTTTAAATGGTAAATGTAAGTTAAACAGTGTGAAAACTGGCCACTTAAATCAGTCAATGACAGGTCATGAGCCATGTGAATGCCGATATTTTTATATTGCCTCCTTAAAAATGTTTTCCCTCTCCGTTGCAATAAATTTCAATCTGAATTAGTATTTTTATGATTAGTTTATATTTTTCAAATAGACTTAAAAATGGTTTGGCACCAGACGTGTCTGTCAAAGGCACTACAAGTTGGGAACATATCGCACATTCGAAAAAATAATGTCAAAACTCATAATCATCATCTTTCCCTTTCCGCACCTAATGGCGCAAAGTGTACTGCATTGGTAAACCAATTGCAGCGTATCTTGATCATTTCTGTTACATGAAGGTAAGAAGATCAGTCTTAGGCTTCAGGTGCCAGACTAGGGACTATGAAATATTCTAGAATAAAAACACCTTTTATTTATTTATTTAGTTCTATGTAACATAGTCTAATATATATTTACAACACAATATTTACATCTATACTTATTCAAACATAAATATTACACGTCAACCGTGTCAGGAATTGTATCTAAGACCTCTTGCACGGTAGACGCACGCGCTAACCACTACACTACGAGGCCGACAAACAAAAAAAACTAAAAATAAAAAAAAAACCGGGAGAGCCGAAACACCAAATTAACACGATGTATTAAAACAACGTATTTTTCATTGGGTTTTTTTTTTCTTTTTAATCTTTAAAGCGATATCGATGTGTTATATATGTTACATTTAGATTTGTCTTTAAAAATGCTACAACATTTTCTCATCTAACAAATCTCGATAGACATAATTAAAAAAAATAAAAATGACAGTGTTTGAGAACGGCGGCGTTCAAATAAATTTTCGTCTAGGTGATTCATACAGTCATCGTATTTTATCGTATATTTATTCTTATAATTAGAAATCAAACACTGATTTGAGTCTACTGAACACTTTATTTTATTTAACGAAATTATATTTAACGAGTGTAAACATTCGTTTGAAAATGCCCTAATAAGGCGAAACAATTGTCACGAAGTTTTTATTTTTATATGTTTATATTTGTAAAAATAAAATAAAGTGTTTAGTAGACTCAAATCAGTGTTTGATTTCTAATTATAAGTTTAAATATGGAGTTCTACAAAATAAACACCAAATCAATCAATAATTTATTCTGTATACTTAACTAAGATGCATACTATTTTTATGTTTTTTAAAATTGAGTATTTTACATATAAATAACCACATTGATTACGGTTTTTAATACATATAAGTTTAGTATTTTGTTATCCTAATATTGTTCCTCTCAAAAAAAGAGACAAGCCCTTGATCTTGGAGAGGGACATTCACTGAGGTTATAGTAGGAACATTATTTATAAAAGTATTTTATTACAAAAAAAAATGCCGTTTTCCATTGGATTTTAAAGATTTTTAATTAGATTTTTTAAAGTCATGACTCCGTTGTATTGGATGTGCGATATATAGAATAAATTTACAAGAATACTCTAGAACATTCTAATAAAATCCAATCCGAAACGGAAAAGCGTCATCTAAGGGTTCCGTCCCCGGCTGGGTGCTTGTACCTTTAAAAGGTATTATGCTAAAAGCTAACAGCATATGGAAGGCTAACCCTGTCAGCCATGGGTGATTTGTGCTAGGATTATGTAAGTACCTTTATATATTTTTTTTTTCTAAAAGAATATTGACATTACGTCACAGAGCAAGGATATCATAGAATACATAACGAAATTCAGGATTCCAGATAGAAAATCGTTATTTAAAAATAATGGTTAGATTTATATGCGGAACTTCATACTTACTGGAATTTGGAAGAAAAAATGTTTTCTTGCGCGCGGTAAAAATCAGAGCATTAAATTGTACGGCAAAGTTTCTTGAAAATGTACGAAAAAAATAATAAATATTTCAATAAAAACGCACTACTTTGAACGACGTCACTGGTTCATAATATTTTTTTACTTCACGAAATGTAAGTAGACTTATAAAAATGAGAAATTCGAGTGATTTAAAAAATAAACTATTTGTTAATAGACTATAAATGACTCATAAATGTATTATCATCGCTTTGATTTTTAAAGTAATGTAATTTTGAAATTACTCCGCCCATGATGCCACTAGTCGTAGATGAGTTGACGTGACCAGTGAATTGGCTTCCTGGAAACCGGAAATCTATCACAACACATAACAACGCTTTAGTTAATTGGTTGATTCTCAATAAGTTGTGACGTAGTTCAAAGTAGTTCATTTTCGTTAAAATCATTTTTAATACAGTTTCGAGAACTTTCGTAGTACAATTAAATGCTTTGATTTTGTACCACGTGTAAGAAAAATTATATTTCCCGATGCATTGAACTTCCTCATTAGTAACGCCTTGATTCCAAAATTAAGAGCAACAGGACAACATCATGCTTACAAAGGAATATTTTTATTTAATTAAATGAACAAAGCAATTCAAAGGTATAGTCAGGAACACAAAATATTTAAGACAGAAGTCAACAATTTATTATATTTGTAATTTAAGGAATAATTACTAAGCAAAAATAGAAAGGACATCATTTTAAGACGTTACTCTACATTATGGTATACAAGAATTGTTTTTTCCTTTTGCGTAGTGGGAAACGTTTATATCTCATTGTTCTATTTTATTTTTTTAAATAAACTATAAATTTAACAAACCTTAAATATTTATTACACTATAAAGTGCGGGCATTTCATGTCAATTATAATGTAGGCATTGTGTCCTAAAATGGGTGATACTACAGCATGGGTGATTTACAATTTGCATGTAAGTGTAAAGCGTCCCGACGAAGAGATAGGTACACAACGAAAACGGTTGATATGAGTGCTGTGAAGTATAAACAGTATGAATTTCATTTTATGCATTTATAAAAATGTATTATAAAGACAACTGTTATAGACTTTCTACTTAATTTGAGGCATATTTGAATTATTAAAAAAAGAACATATTAATAGAAAAAAATCTAGAATAAAAAAAACGTACATAATATTTTTTCAGACGTTCAAAATTTTTTAAATACGAATATTTGAATACCGATTTTTTTTTAATTTAAGCAAACATTTTGTTGAAAATAAATAAACATTCGTTTATTCATTCGCTTCCGGGTTCAATTCCCGACATGGTTGAAATGAAAATTTTATTTAAAAACCGTTTTTAGACTATAATAGTAATTAGTCCCGGGACTGGCATCTGAAGCGTTCAAAATGATTAAGATACGCTGCGGTTGGTGTACCGATGCAGTGCCCTATATACCATTTGCTACGGAAAGGGAATAATAAATTAAACACTAAAACACAAAAAATACAATCAACGGAATTTATGTAACATAAAGATTATTTGCTCTAAAAAATGAAAGTAAATGTATTTTTTTACACACAATTTTTTTATTCAGCGATTTTATTATATAAAAAGTAACAAAGTTGAGAATTAAACTACATTATTTAAAATCTATTAGAATTTCATAACATTTATTACTATATCAAAACAAAACTAACAAAAAAACACTTTTGACTTTAAAGGCTTTCGCGAAGTAACGAAGATAATATATATTGATTTATTGCAAGTAAGTCAACTCTACGGATTTTTATAAAATATAAAAATGGTTAAAGCATGGGTCTGCTATGCTCCTTAAAAGGGTAGATTGATGGGGTGTGCGCGTAGTCCTGACACCGATTTAGATCTTTTTCAACTACATTAAATCATCCCTTATCGAATATTTTTTCAAGAGGACGAATGCGGACGTGCTTCTTCAAAACGAACATCGATTTCCAAAAGAAATACCCAGTTATTCTACACAATACTGAAATACACTCATCTCTACGTATACAAATATGTACTTTTGTATAATATTTTAAAATGTAGGTATATTATATTTTATCTACTTATGAGTATATTATAATATAACATTTATTTCATGGTATATTGAACTGAAAATATTTTAAATATAAAAATAATAGTTCTATCAACAATATTTTGAGTTTGTCCAAATTTTTGTAGGCAAGGACTGGATTCAACTCCCTGGGGAGCTGTTTATATTAACATATTACAACAGAGATGAAGAACATTTAAGAGAAGGTAAATTAGTAAAGTAAAATCAAAATTATTCAAATTCTACATAAAAAGGCTAATAAAAGGATAATACTCGAAACAAATTTACATATTAAAATATTTAGGAAAATAATGAGGAAATTGGTTTTCTCACAGAAAAGCAACAAATAAAGTATAATGTAATAAAGGATAATTTTCATCATTACGTTTATAAATTAAATCCAATTTTTGAAAAATATCCAACAATGCCATTCATAATACGAAGCGAGAGATAACAAAAAATGTAATTCAAAATATAAAAAAAAGACGTGCAATATTATTAAATGGATTTGGTTTAGCCAGTGAGGAGGTTCCGTGGATTTTTTATTATTTTTTATTTGTTTATAGACTATCAAACGTAGCAAAAAAAAACTGTTTTTATGCATCGTATTTTCAGCGCAAGTTTTGTAATTTTTAAATTACTACGCGGGTGACGTCGCAAGTTCTCTTCGGCGAGTTCTGGTGATTGGTGAATTCCTTCCCGTAAATAGGAAATCTTTCACAACACAACACTATCGTAGATTCGGAAGAACTAGTGACGTCGTTTAAAGTAGTCCGTTTTTATAAAAATCATTTCCATTAAATTTTTCATACATTTTTAAGAAACAGTTTAATGCTCTTATTTTTACTGCGCGTATGAATTTTTTAAATCCAATTTCATGTAGCGTTATTGTACGTGCTATTAAAATATTGACGGAAAACTATTAAACAACTTTTATTTAAAGCTATAATAGAGACGTTACCGTTGCAAAAATCTACGGTTGGTTGTTAGATATTTCTGCAATATCATCTACCGTTTTTGCAAGTCATAACGGTAGTAATGGTCTTTATTCAAGAAAAAAAAAACTGCACACCACCATATAAACGGATTTACCTTGTCAATTAGGACATCTTACTGTTATACATAAATAAATTCAAACGTCGATTTTGTAAGGACACTTTTCATTGAACGCCACGCGACCAATTTGTATGAACTTGCAGGATAAATAAATTCAATTCGTGACACAAAGGGCGATTATATATAAAGCAATCCTTTTGGCTGACCGACGGAGGATGCCATTTTATCATTAATCAATACCTGAATTGGATTATAAGATTTCTTTTCACAATAGGAACCGATGGATAGTAAATAATTGCGAGGATACGAAAAAGGATTGTGTGATTGAAATTTACGTGTCCTGTGAACAAGTTGAAATATCTGAAGATTTATTTATTTAACTTTTTGTACATAATGTTATTTGTACATTGGCGGGCTTACTGCCGAACGGCAATTTCTTTCAACCAACCAATAAAATAAAAGTTTTATTTTTATAATTCAAGTTACAGAACATATTCAATAGAAAAAATAAATAAAAAGCTAAAGATATACAAAAATAGAAATAATCGTATTTGTTTATAAATTGCCTTAAATCAAAACTATTACTCAATGGTAAAAAGGAAAAAAGAGGAAAAAGGACAGGAGGAGAGATTAAGGAAGAGAAAGGAGATGTTTCTGCAGAAGTGATTTAAACAAAGATAATGTAGAAACATTATTGATGGTGGATGGGAGATGATTGCACAGTCGAGCCGCATGGACACTATATGAGTTAGAGAAGAAAGAGGAATTGTGGATGGAAGTACCTTGAGAATTAAAACGAAGAGGTAAACCATAAACTGATAAGCGTCGAAAATTTTCACGCAGGTATATAGGAGCGTTAGGACTATGAAGTACATTGAACAGAAGTGAGAGAGAGTGATAGTCTCTTCGCTAAGAGACCTTAGGCGAAGAGCCCTCGTAATTCAATTTAAAAAAATAAATTATGCTAGCAGGTACACGAAAGAAAGTTCTTACCCTTTCCAGACGTAATGGTGCATAGGGAAATGTATTGGTACACCAACCGCAGTGTGTCTTAATATATTATTAAGTACATCAAAGTAAGATAATCAGTCTTACGCTTCAGGTGCCAGTCCACGAACTTTAAAATATTCTAGTGAAGAAATAGTTTTTCAAATATACGTATAATTATTGTTATGCGACAGTAATTAAACGCATGACATAATTGTTTTTTGACAGTTATTTTTTAAGTGCACAAAAGCTGTTATCATATTTTTTCGTTGATATCGTTAGTACGCTCGTATGCATTTGTGCAAAAATACTAGATTCTATGATTAAATTGTACTTTCGATTTTTTTTTTAATGTACTTATTTAATGTACATTTTTTAATTTATTACAATATGACTATTATATTCACCCCGTCTCAACACAGGACCTTAGTTCTATACAGACGGATCTTGTGTCCACATAATGTAATCATTATTTGAAAATAAATTAATAAGAAATGTAGTACGCAATTCATAATCTAAGATGATAATAGTATTTATCCACTAAAATAATAAATTTTAACTGAATACGTAATAAATTACCAATTTTTTTTTTTTACATAAAAAAATGGGGACTGACAGTCTTACGTATTGATTGATCTACTTATTTATGTGCCCGGGTGGATGAAAAATATATTTCTGAGTGTGAAATAGAACCAGAACCCCAGACGAATGTTTTCAGAAAGAAAAGCGAATGGAGATAAATCCGCCAAGTATTGTAGTGGTCGGCGCGATTGCCTACCATGCTTAAGGTCCTATGTTTGATTCTCGGCAGAATGGACGTGAAATATTGGTTTCAAAGATGGTTTCCAAGGCAATATTTAATTGTTTCTGGACTGGAACCTGAAGCGTGATAGTGATCACCTTACCTTCCATGTAACAAAAATGATCAAAATACGCTGCAATTGGAGGACAAATGCAGTGTGTATACACCGCTGGGTGCCGGTAAGAAAATTAGGAAGAGTTCAATTATGTTCACCCTATGTCTTGCATACAGGAATCTGTGTGGTCATCATTGGTCGCAACGGCTATTGTGGTGACCATCAGAAAGGGGCATTGTGGGTCTTTATCCGCGCTAACAATCTCAACAGAAGGTCGGCTCCCTTTACAATGCGTTTACGCTTCAAGAAAAGGGTTTATTTCGTTAGTCGTGCATTGTAAGTGACAGAAACTGTGACGATTTTTTGCGTGAAGGAAATATTCATATTTTTGGCCATTTGTTTGGAATATGATACAACAATACCCAAAATCATTAAGCCATCGCAGATGCGAGCAGATGTTTATTAAGATAAGGAATGAAAGTACGTCAAGCGATGCAGCTTAGAAAGCACCACTGTGCGCCTAAATAGGGAAATATCACATACTACGAATACCTATTAAAATAAATGAAATTGATTTCGAATAATTACTTCATTGTATTTTCAAAATCAATATGGATATTGTGGAGAAATATTTTCGTAAATAAATACATAAATGTAAAAAATAAATTTTATAAAGATACGTTGCTAGAAAAACGCAACATGTTTGGCTTTGGCAGTTGTGACGTCAAGATTCGTAATGGTGTTCTATAATATTTTGAATGGGCAGGAACAAATAAACATAAATCGTTACGTGTTAGGGGCGTGACCAATGGAATGACCGTTTTTGCGGGATTACAAAATTACAAATTAAAAAGCATTTTTGATGTTACTAATTATTGGCAATTTTTTTTTGGTTTTAACTGGACAGTATTTCATAGACCTTTATTATTTTAAAAGTTTATAAAAAAGTGATATTTCCCTATATGCTAGAAAAATAATGGGATTTTTTTCAATAAATTAAAGAACAAAAAAAATGACAATCAATAGGGAAATATCCCCCCTTTTTTAAAACAATTTTAAATTTATAAGGGTGAGTCTATGAAATACTGTCGAGTAAAAAAAAAAAAAAATCATAAAATGTGAGTGTGAGTCGCAGCAATTTTATATTATTACTGATTAAATAACACCCTGCTGAATCATGAATACAATTAGAAACAACAAAAAAAAAACAGTTATATCTTATGGGACACGAAAAATAATATAAATAATAAATAATCTGGTACCATATGCACTAGTCACATAGACAGATCACCGTTATTCCTTATATAATTGATCCGGAGCGTATCAGGAGATCATAGGCTTGAAGTAGGCGAGTCCGGGTCCTGACAGGAGGAACAAATCTGCCCTTTCTTATTATCTATGGGCCCATTGTCCTTTGAGAGGCGCAAAAAGGGATTTTAGATCCAACAAATGAACGAAAGTGCCTTGATCTGCGTTGAAAATTGTTGGAAAAGCTTACAAAACTTTTGTTTTGCGAATAAAAATTGCATAAAAAAGTAATAATGATTTGATTTTACATTGACATTTTGATATTTTCGACTGGGTTTAAGTAAAATGTTGCAATTGTACATCAACATTTTATATATCTGACTATGTTTAAATAATTACGTAGTGATTTTACATCAACATTAAAAAATATTTTACTATGTTTAAATAATTATGTAGTGATTCAACATCAACACTTTGGATATTTGACTATGCTTTAATAATTACGTAGTGATTTTACATAAACAATTTGATATATTTGACTATGTTTAAATAATCATGTAGTGATTTTATATTAATATTTTTATACGAGTATTCTTGATTATGTTTAAGGGATAAGTTTAGTGATAATCGTAACATATTAAAAATAAAATTATTTTATAAATGAACATATGTTACTTGACTTTATCATCATTCCCTCTCCGCACCTAATGGCGCATAGGGCACTGCATTGGTACACCAATGGGAGCGTATCTCGATCATTTTTGTTACGTGAAGGTAAGATAATAAATCTTACGCTTCAGGTACCAGTCCAGTGACTATGAAATATTCCTGTGTGAAAACATCCTTTCAAAGAAATATTTCATATAAACCATGTCGCGAATAGAATCCGGGACTTCTTGCATGGTAGGCAAACGCGCTGACCACGAGGCTGACATTTAGGACATAGAAGAGACAAAATATGTTTACAACTTATAAAACTTAACTTATTTACTCAAAGTAAAATTTTGTTAAATATTATGTACATGTCTCGACTAGGAAATAGAAGGTTTAAAAAAAAAAAAAACATTTTTAAAGTAATAAAGGTCTATAAAATACTGTCCGGTAAAAGAAAATTTTTTTGCTAATTATCAGTAGCATAAAAAATATATTAAAAAAAATAATTTTTAATTCCCGCAAAAACGGTCATTCCATTTACCACACCCCTAATACGTCACGATTCATATTTATTTGTTCCTGACTATTCAAATTTGTTTAGAACATTGTCACGAATCTTGACATCACAACTACCAAGGCCAAACATGTCGCGTTTTTCTAGCAACGTTTTTTTATAAAATTTCTTTTTTACATTTATGTATGAAAACATTTCTATACAATATCCATATTAATTTCGAAAATCCATTTCACATATTTTTATCGGTATACGTTGTATTTGATATTTCCCCAGTATGTAAAATGTTTCGCTCAGCACGGCCCAAGTTAGTTACTACATTTGAGTAGTTTTGAGATATTGCACTTTTAAATTTAAAAGCTCATATCAAATCAACAATTCAAATACAACCGCAAGTTGAAGCAAATTTAGATGTATTTACTATTATTATCAAAACAAATTATTTTACAAGTTTTTTGTAAGCTGAAATTATCTCATTTAGTTCAAAACTTATGATGTTTTGGAAATCGCAGAATTATTGTACAGAATCTTTTTTTTTTTTTTTTTGCACCACAACAGGCCAGGAGGCCCAATTACAGTGGTGAATTACATTACAGAACAACCAGGCTTGAGAAAAATCACATTTTTAATTTTTGTGTTCTCACCGGGAATCGAACCCGGAACCTTCCATGCGTGAGTCAAGCGTCTTGACCACTACGCCACGGAGGCCGCCTTCTTGTTTTGTTTCTTGTTTCATTAACATTTCGTTCAATGTGACTCCCGTGGTCTACCCTTTATCCGAGGACGTTTTGGCAGAGGTGATGTTCTTTTACATATTTGAAAATACAGATACAAATACAAATAATATGCAGAAGTACTACCAAACAAACAATAGATCAATAAATAATGTCGGCACTAAGTCTAAACCAACTGACTATACGATGTAAAAAAAACTAGGAAAAATATCTCTAGGGAAATTACGCCAGCTGCATAGAATGAACATCCAAATTACCTCTAAATCGTAGACCAGTACACATTTACGTCCTAGCTAGCGCTCGCATACAAAAATATAAATGTAAATGTCCGTTCCCGGAGTCCTAGCCCATTGTACCGGGACGAGATGACTCTCGTTTCGGCTCCACACCCACTGGACGTTCAATGGTAGTGACCGGCTACGAAAACCCTTTCATTATGTCCATCGGTCGTGATTCAACGGGCCATTTTTCATAACACGCGGTCATTGTCCAGTCGCTTTGTGGGGGACGAAAATGATTTTTTGTCATATCCCTTTACCGTAACGTGCGGATCAGTTATTTTCGGCTTTCGCCGTATTTAGTGCTAATGAAAGTTACATCAGGGCCCGTATTACAATAGAAAGTTAACATTTTATCATTTTGTCCCCATTTGGATATTTTTAATACAAAATTTTGTGACGTCAAAAAAACTTTTTGAAACACTGTAATTTTTTATTTTTTTATTGGAAAAGAAATATTCGCGCTCTTATGATTTACCCAAATATTTAATTTTGAGGGCCATTTTCAACGAGTTGTAAATAACTCACTATAAGAAAATGGGAATCGAGTTGGGGTAGAGTGGGATTCGAACCACGGACCTTGAAACGGGACCACGGAAATGAAACATTTGTCAGTGTGTTATAAGTTTATGTTTCTTTAAATATGTTTATTTTATTATAATATCAAAATTTTGAATTGGTAAACATATAATGAAAATCCCTCTCCTCCACTCCTCCACTCTATTTCCTCATCCCTTAACTTTTTTTATATACTATTTTTCTCTTTATTGTGTAACATGTTCTCTTATTATATTTCTGAAACTGGATGTATGTACTATTTTTTATATTTTGTATTCTTATTTAACAACTGTTGTTTTACCTTAATAAATAAAAATAAAATAAACTAAGTTTTATCTAGTAAAATTAAGTTTTCTGAATGAAAAAAATTGACTAAAACATTTTTTTAAACATGTTCAATTACAAGCAATCGATGGAGATACTTTAAATTTTCATACAAATGTACACATGTTCGTACTGAAATGTCGATTTTACTTTATACCGTCTCGATATGTACTAATTAAGATAGCGTTTGTAATCATGGCCAAGAAATTATAATTTTAATCGTGGAAACCAAAAATAATTTTAAACCGTTTGTCGGCTTCGTGTAGTGGTCAGCGCGTTTGTCTACAATTCAAGAGGTTTTGGGTTGGATTCCCGACATGGTTGACATGAAATATATATTTTTTTTAAATGTGTTTTTTACCTTTTTTTTTAAAGGGCATTGTACCAAACAGCATAATCCGTAAAGCGAAACATATGGGCGAAGGCGTTAATTTTTAATTCTGTAATGTCCTGCCGGTAAAACAACTTTGTAACAACAAATTGATTCTAGATTACTTTGTTGATCCTAAATATACATTAATATACATAAATTGCGTTATTCCAAGGTTGTTTAACGATCTCTCCCGTACCATCATCAACATGAAAGATTTTTAATCGAAAAAAAAAAGATCTGAAGAAATATCTGCTAAATACTTTATAGTGTCTGTTAATAGGTAATAAATAAATATGCGTAGTATAAAAGTGTGTAAAATAAACCTGTCTTTAAAAAATGTATCTTACCGAAAAGTCTTTAGACTTAATGGGTAACTAAGTATAATGCGTGTTTTAAAATACCAAATAAACGCTGTTCTGCAGCACTGAAACTGAAATATTTCCACAGTACCTGGACTGGTAACTGAAGCGTAAGACTGATCATCTTACCTTTATGTAACAAAAATGATCAAGGTTCACTTCGATAAATGTACCAATGTGGTTCCCTATGTAATGATGATGATGTTTCATCACCAGAAAAACAAAAAAAGAGGCCTAACGTATCAATGTATAGGATCTCCACCTAAAATCAAGCTAAGTCAAGGTAGACAGAAACAAATGAACTAACCAGAGAAAATGTCATATTCATTTTCAAATGCATTTGTTTTAAATAGATTCCCTAGCAATAAATATGTTTGCATACAGACCGCGCCTCCTTTACATTCATACGTATTCTCATACACTCTGATTTTTCAAATGTCAATCTTTGAGTATTTGTTGAATTTGGTCATGTCACGTTTTCCTCGTTTTCTGTCTCCATCAACATTCGAATCGTAAATTCTTATCGCCGAGGTTTCACCGTCCATTCGCTCTACACGTCCGAAGGATCGCAGTATGTACTTCTTTCTAAATTTGGCTCAAACTTTCCATAACGCCTGTTTTAGCCTTACCTTAGCTGAGCCCATCGCAGGTTATGTAATCTAACTGACATTTTAAAGGTGAAGGAAACTCATTGATATTTCATTTCTGTAATCAATATACAAGTATACATATTTCAAAAACTGTTTTCCCCTGGTTCTTTATGTACAAAAAATTCATGTACAAAAGTTTCGAAAAAGTTTTGTAAAAAAAAATTGGTAAAAAGCTCACAGAGTTAAAATTTGAACACAACATTCTCATCATCTTGTCAGCTGGTTCACTTCACCTGCAATGAGCTCAATTTTGAATGAGTCATTTAAGATGGTATATTGGTTAAATTATAATAAATCCAACATTTTATTATATACAAAGCACTATGGCTCAAAACGGTGTCAACACAATAAAAATGTGGCTGGATGACAATCTCTAAACTTTAAATATTGACAAAACAAAATACCTGACATTTAGTAAAACCACAGTGGGACAGCCCGAACAAAACCCTCAACTAAAAATATGCTCTGAAATACTTGAATCGGTACACCATATAAAATATTTGGGAATAATTATTGATAAATATTTTAAATGGACAGAACATATACAATATATCACACAAAAAAATTAGAAAACTTTACCATATCTTCAAGTCGATACGTAACATATCCCTAATTAAACTCAAACAACTATATTATATTTTATGTAACTCAATTATAACTTATGGCATAATAGGATAGGAAGGCACTTATAAATCAATATTAAAACCTCTCGAATCTGCTTAAAAATCTATTATTAAAATAATTTTTAAAAAGCCCTTCAGGTACCCCAGCGTCAAGTTGTTCGAGGAATTCGATATATTAGATGTAAGGCAATTATATATATCTAGAATAATTATGTTTGTAAGAGCAAATTATTCTACCAAATCCCAAAAGGAACACTCCCACACTACCAGAAGTCAAACCAAAGGATGGGTCATGGGGTCTACCACAAACTCTGAATTCGGGCAAGGAAATTTCAGGTTTCTGG
The DNA here is from genome assembly GCF_059751315.1 of Micrasema longulum. Lineage (NCBI taxonomy): Eukaryota > Metazoa > Arthropoda > Insecta > Trichoptera > Brachycentridae > Micrasema > Micrasema longulum. The sequence goes on from NW_028277972.1 coordinate 351,890, forward strand.
GCCCCAAAATATTCAATATGTTACCCGAACATTACAAAACCATGACCCGAATTCAATGAAATAAATTTTTAATAAAATGGTTACTGAATTTAGGTAGAGAAAAATCGGAAAACTTACTAAAAAAAATTCTAAAATAATAAATGGTATATATTTTATAACTTTATAATAAATTAACTAGAAGGTAGTCATGTAATTGTTTATTTTTCCATAATAATGTCTGCCTTAAAACAGGTTGTACCTAGAAAGGCAGACTAGATATAATCCAGAGAAATCTATTACATAAGTCTGTATGTATGTGGTAGATAGAGAATTTGTAATTTTTGTTAGTGAACCATTTTTATTATTATTACTACCCAAAATCATTCAAACGAGTGGAGGAGAATAATAGAAAAAGCATATTAATAAGCGTCATTTTGAAATTATTTGATGGGTTTTAATAATAACACTAAATAAACGTTAAATTTACGTTGTGGAAAAAGTTATGTTTCGACGACATGACAATGCGAGAACATCGATTATTTATTGTTGATATGTGTCCTTCTGAACGTTTCACCTGCCCGGATTATCGCGGTTAGGTGCCGGTAAATAAGAACCAATTCCTGTAAATCCCAAGGGACAGGATTTCAATGGACTATTTCCTGGACCACTTCATAACAGCTTCCGTGAGGCGCGGCGGGAGTTTACAAAAGTCATCAGGAGTAACAGAAAAATAATAATTGCTATTAGAAAATACAGTTGTTGATTTTTTTACATATTTTACTTTACGTAAAATTAAAACACTATTTTGACCACCTCTCTCTACAATCCGTGTCTCATGTCTGAGGATGGTGATCACGCCTGATTCCAGGCATGGCTCATCTGTGGGCAGTCTCCCTCCACCTGGAAAGGTCTTGTGCTGTCCTGTAGGCATTTGTCAGTGATAATTCTGATAATTCAGTGACCAAGCTGCTACATCTTGTCAGTTGACGCCCACGCGACCTTGAGAGCTTCCCTTGGAAATATGTCCAAATAACCGCAGGATTCTTTTCTCGCACATGGATGTTAGTCTTTTTCTTGTCTAGTTCCTGGAGTATAGATATATTTTTACTTCGGGCTGTCTACGGAATCCGCAGCATTTGCCGCAAACCCCACATTTCAGACGCTTCGATTTTTTTTATTTTCAATTTCTCTGAGTTCAACTTTTCACACCGTACATGAACACTGAGAAAACCAAGGCTTTCACCAGTCTCTTTTTGGTGTTGATAGTTTCAACGCAATTCTTCCAAATCTTCACCAGCCGACTCATATCACTTTCGGCAATACCAACATGTCTCCGTATTTCACCTTCACACCTACCACAATCGCTGATGAGAGAACCTAGATAAATGAAATTGTTGACTCTTTCTAAGTTATGCAACAAAGATAATGGTGCTACTTTTTTAGCTCGATCAATGATCATAAGCTTAGTTTTGCTCAAATGCATTGAGAGTCCCAGGCCTGAACTAGCAGTTTTAAAAATAAGTCATGAGAAAATGTTTAAAAAGGCTATAAAAATGGATGGTGGAGGTAGGTAGAAGCAAAATGGATTAGGCCAAACCAATTTTTAAATATCTGATCTACTACAATACTAAAGATGTATAGTTTATTGTAATGTACATTTTTAAATCATTATTTTTTATTTTAAAAATTTTGACTAAGCGGGCTTTCACACTTTGAAAAAATATATAAGGTGTGCAACATAAGTTGTGTTTGTTTTATTCCAAGTTTAAAAATGAGCACCAAAATTTTCTGCTTTTTGCTTTTACGTTACATATATTATTTCATTTGATTACAAGCCTTCGAAATGGAATGTCGAGTGGACGATAGTGAGCATTTTCAACTCCTCTTTTTGTTCGCGTTCAAACGAAGGAATAAAACTGCCAAAGCTGCTCGCGATATTTGCGCAGTTTACGGGGATCATGCTGTGATTTATGGATGAATTCGATAAACAATAATGAAGGAAAAAACATTATTGAATAATTTAATGGAAGACGTTGATATGGAAGTCTGAACATGTCGTGTCGTATTAGTATTTGCGTTTTCACAACCAACTGAAATATCGCACCCCCCGTCAAGGGCGTCTTATTCTTATTCTTAAAGGTGGGGGTCAGTGCTATACAATCTCCTGACGTCACTGCGACCTGTGAATATATGTTGTGACGGGTCCCCGTAAATAGTTCTCGCCCTTCAAGCCCAGGTAATAGGGGAATATCACATACTACGAATACCGATAAAAATATATGAAATGAATTGAGAATATTAATTGTATTTTTAAAATCAATATGGATATTGTGGAGAAATGTTTTCATACATAAATGTAAAAAATAAATTTAATAAAAATACATTGCTAGAAAAACCCGACGTGTTTGGCCTTGGTTGTTGTGACGTCAAGATTCGTGATAATGTTCTAAACAAATTTCAATGGTCAGGAACAAATAAACATGAATCGTGACGTATTAGGGGCGTGGCCCATGCAAAAGACCGTTTTTGCGGGAATTACAAAATACAAATCTAAAAATATTTTTTATGCTACTAATAATTAGCGAACAATTTTTTTTTTTACTGGACAGTTTTTTATAGACCTTTGTTACTTTGAAGGCTTAAAAAAATGTGATATTTCCCTATTACTACGAACAAATAACGCGTGTCGCGACATGATCTAATCGCAAATGAAACAAATACGCCCGTCCCGTCACCGCCGCACGCACCGCATTGAGACAGGTCGTAACTCGTAACCGGTCACGCGCGAAAAGCACACATCTTTTGCGGAACATTCGGCTGCCGAAAGTTCGGTCCTTCGGCCGAGAGCGTGGCCGAATATTCGGTATTCGGCCAAATCACCATTCGCGGTATCTCTACTTGGCAGTGCACTGCACTTATGCACCTACTAAGGAACCGCTTCTGGTTAAAGCACAAACTACAGACCCATTGTAAGAGAGTGATTGCAATTCCCATAGAAAACAATGCTATTGTAAAGATCGTAACAGCTTGCATTTCCACTAAGCACGAGAGAAACTTTTGAAAACTTACATACATGTGTGTGTATGTATGTGTGTATATTTATATTCGTATATGCAAAACAAATTTGATATCTTGCTGAAGTATACCCATATAGCTGTGTGGGTACATTTCCTAATTTTAACTTTTGATTGATTTAACATATTACACCAGAGATGAAGAATATTTAAGAAAAGGTAATATAGAAGTCTAGGCATCTACAGAGCTTATGCCCTGTCAATGGCTGGTTAAAGTGGCCACTTTACACACTGTGTAACATTCACCATTCTGCCCATATTTGAACATCTATATTCCTTCAATTCTTTCATCTGTTTATGTTTGTGAAGTTAAAGAGCTGAAACGTTTATTTATGCGGGTGAGATTCATCTAATTGAATTATTTAAATATCAGTATTATGCTTCTATATTACCTTCTCTTAAATATTCTTCATCTCTGTTGTAATATGTTAATATAAACAGCCCCCCGGGGAGTCGAATCCAGTCCGTGTCTATAAAAATTTAGACAAACTCAAAATATTTATGGTTCATTTTTTAAGCATAAATTTTATATTTGAAGCACTAACTTTGTAGTTATTCATTATAATAAAATAAATAAAACAACTCTGTTTTAAACAAAAAAAAAATTCTACCGACCGGTTAAAAGCTATACAAGCTTCTTTATCAAGGTATACGTAACTAATGAATTATATCCTATTTTATTCGATCAGTATTATGCTACACATTTGGAACTAATAAATTAAGTCTTTTTGTCTTTTAAGGATAAGAAGCGTAATTTGAAATGGATACGCTTAAAACTATACTATTTTAGTCTTTTAAATGCTATTCTTATTTTTAACTTCATTTATACTTATGTTACACTGCTGCACAAGAATGTATTGCTAATTTTTCGTCAAGGTTTTTTTAATGAATTATTTCCTAATTTATTTTATCCACGTTTACTAAATACTCCACGTGGAGCTAATAAATCTTTTAAAATAAGTCTTTTTTTTTAAAAGAGTGGTAATTTGGGATGCATATTTCGAAACTAGACAGGAGTGGACTAAAATAAATATTGTATATTTTGTAATTAATTCATTTTTTCTTATTGTGATTCGCTTTTTTAATTTCTAAGATTTCCAAATTGTTTAATTGTATGATTTTATTTTCAACGCGAAGTTCTTTTAATCCGGTGTCTTTATTGAAATTTTGATTATTTTCAGATGGTTTGCGAATTCAGAAAAAATACTATTACTTAGCTTAAGTGTTCTTTTACTGTAATATTAAAGTTTCTTTTAGTTTTTCCAATTTAGATTGAATCGCAATCATTACAATTTAATTGGTATATGCCAGATCAATTATATTAATGGACTTTGCCTTTGTGATTTTTTAAAAATATTTCTTTATTATTATTTGTGTATGCAGGATTAATGTTTGATGGTAGGGAATTCGATAATTAATGGTAGAAAATTAGTGGTTTTAAACAAAGTTGTTTTATTTATTTCATAATAAGATAATTGTTTAGAAAAAGTGTCATTAGTAAAAATAATCCGCCTCCATTAATTAGGTGGGTTTGCTTTATTTACTGTGGGAGTAGAATTTAAATATTCATTTACAAGTTTGCTTTTTATTTTTGATTTAATATTTTATCAATTAAGTTCACATTAAATCCATTAACATTAGCAATCTGTTTTGTTGTATTCAGTTATTTTTAAAAATTAGTTTCATCTAGTGGAACGATAATTAACCTTTGTATCATTGAATGTTTTTTTAAAAATCAATGTTTCTATTACTGGTAATATGATTTTTATATTGTTTATCAACATTCATAAGTAAATCGCTTTTCTTGCATACATCGTAGACTTTTGTTACCAAGAATATCAGGTCTTCTTTGCTTCTAGCAAAAAGCACGTTATACCACTCATTTTTGCTCCCATTCTTAAATCTTTCAGTTCTTTCATACAGTTATCGCTGTATATGTTGAACAACCATGGTGACATTACAGATCCCTGTTTGACTCACTTAGGAAAGTTTAACCACGATGTGAATGACCCATTCACCTTCACACATACTGTGCTGTCCTTGTACAGAGACGCAATAGCCCTTGTCAGGTAATGTTGATAAATCGAAAGTGATGGTTTTTGAAAGGGATGAAAATATAACTAAATGTGAGATCAGTTTGAACGGAGATATTCTGAATCAGGTAGAAGAATTTGTGTATCAGGGAAGTATGTTTACTAGGGATGGAAAGACCGATAAAGATATTGAAAAGAGGGTGAGTGCTGGGAACAGGGTAAACGGTGCACTGAAATCTACTTTGACAAAAAATGTTTATCGCAGGAGGCTTAACTAGCAGTTCACAATGGAGTTCTAGTGCCAACTCTAATGTATGGGAGCGAAGTATGGAATTGGAAAAATGATGATGAAAGTAGGTTATAATGAAATGCTGTCAAAATGCGATCCCTCAGGCGAATGTGTGGTAAAACGATGTATGATAGGTGCACAAATGTCGATATCCGTGAACTGTGTTAGGCTGAGACATGCATTATCGACAGAATCAAGAAAGGGGTGCTGCGTTGGTTTAGACATGTAGAGCGAATGGCCAACGAAAGAACGGCTAAATGGATCTACGATGCGAATGTTGATAGATGCAGAAAACGAGAAAGGCCGAGAAAGACATGGCACGATCAAGTCCATTAAATACTTGAAGATGGACATGTCAAAAGTAGGAATAATCGGCGTGCGTGCATGAGAAGATGTATTCATTTAGAGGGAGCGAGGTCTGTATGCAAAGATAGAGTGATATTGCGTTCTATCCTCTCTGCTCTCTGTTTGTTTGTTTGTTTTGTTTTGATTATCTTTTTTAGACTTCTTAATTTGTAAATAATTGTTGAGTATAAATTTGTTTTTTTATTTTTTATTTAAATCTTAAAGTAGGGCACACATATCATACATATTGTTATGTGTGGTCTAATAATAACATTGCAAATATATTTAATTTATAAATTGTTTATCCCATATGTCTTGACCATTATTTTAAATTTTGATATGTTTTTTTCTTCATAAATATTTTTTTAAATTTCGTAATACTTTTTAATTGCTTTAAATAAAATTGAATTTTGTGACTTTGCCTTTTTCCTAAATGGAAGTCTAATTTTGTTCTTTTCTCTAGTATTGTGATCGTGTTCATGCTGGTTCCAATCATTTTTTTTTCCAAAATTCTGTTTTATTATTAGAGTTTATAATTTTATGAACAAATATCATTGTATTGTAAAATATTCTTTGTTTATATGTTAATAATTTCATTTCATTTACCATCGACTTTACCCTCGTGTATCTGTTTTTTTTTCAAAATGATTTTAAAGGCTTTATTTTGTAATACAGTTAGTTTATCTATGTTTTCTTTGTTTGATAAAAATAAAATGCTACTACAGTAGTTAACGTGTGGTTCAATAATTGCTTTGTAAATAGTTTTGCAAGAGTCCTTATAAATAAATCTTCTGATCCTTCCCAAAATTGATATTTTTTTTGCAATGCTATATAACTAATAAATCTACTTACATGTATTTATATGATTGTATTAGCAACTAATATGCAGAAGGCACCAAAAGCCGTAATTTTTAAAATAAAATGTTAAAGCACTACTCATATATTTAATTTTACGTCACTTGGGTTCCGTTACGTTTTTTTGCATTCGGTGTGTGTAATTAATTAAGTAAATATTGATGTGCTCGCACAAATCCAAATAAGCAAAAATACTGCAAATTCATTAGTTGCGTTTGTAGATTAAAATCAATTTTGTATTGAAACATGAATAATTGATCGTTTGAACTTGCGTATGGCGGAAGTCGTTACAATAATGTATAATGTAAACTTTGACTATTTATGTATATCAGTAACCTTGTTATTTGTGCAATAATAATAATAATAATCATCGCATAATTAAAATGACATCATAAATAATAAATTAAGATATTTGTCGCATAGTTATGAAATAATTCGTATAATAATCAAGGTGAAATACGAACATAATGTTAATTTAAATAAATATGTATGATGCACTTAGTCGCTTAGGTGTATCATCAGGATCGTGGTTTTTCTATCAGAACCTAGTGGTAATGGGGTATTGGATTATATCTAGGCTCTATCCCACTGGGTTCCTCTTGGGTATGCTTGGGACCAATAGTTTGCAACTTAGAAGGGATGGGTCTACACTGACCCATTTTTTCAGACTGTTAAGGGGTTTCATCGATAACTCGGCCATTTTAGAGAGTATTAATTTTTATGTTCCTGATGGCTATCTCCGACAGCGTCAGCACAGACTGTTTTACCTCCCGGTTTCCAGAACCAACCTGCCTCTGGTCATGCCGATCACTTTGATCATGCCGATCACTTTATCACTTTGGAGATCGAAATTTTTCACATTAGTGAAACTATGTTTAAGAGGCAAATACTCTTGCTAATAGAGAGTTAATAACCTTAATAATGTCGAACCATTGCTCAAGGGTTCTTGGTTTGATATAAAGTTCCAATTTAACGTCTTAAATCTTTTGTTATTTGTTATGTTTCTTTGTGATTGAATATTTAAATAATTTGAATTTGAATATTTAGTCGCGAGTTTTAATTTTTCTATTGATGTTTGATTTAATTATTTATATAAGTACAAATAGGGTTTAAAATGTGAAAGAGGTAGCTATAATGAAACATTAAAAATATCGTGGGCATACAAGAGAAATAGACTAAGTGACAAAATCAATAATGTTCAGGGAAGCATTTTAGTGTTTTTCTAGAGTTCAATTGCTTCTCAAAGATCAGATTTTTCAAGTAGGTGGTTGGTAATTATACATTATATGTACGGTACTTTCAACTTTAATGTAAAGTACAAAAACACTTCAAAAACATTATCACTTTTAAATAAAAAAAAATAAAAACTTAGTCAATTTTACAATATTTGAGTTTGACCAAATGTTCGTAGACAAAATACTGGATTTCACTCCCTCGGGAGTCATTATGATTAACAAATAACAACAGGGATGGAGAATACCTTAAATAAGGGAATACGCCTGAAATATCCTATTATGTGAAATAATTCAGTCAGATTAATCTCTTCACAACAATAAAGGTTTCAGCTCTTTAACTTCACAAAAATTAACAGATGGAAGAATTGAGCGAATTCAGGATTCTAGGGATATAAAATATTGTTTTAGGCGTTTCTTGAAGGTGGTTAGAGAAGGAGCATTTTTTATATGAAGAGGTAGCTCATTCCAAAATCTAGCTGCTTGGACGGAAAATGAATAGCTGAAAAATAATGCGCTATGTCGTGGAATGGAAAGTGTTTTTCCTGAGGAGAGCGAAGCGAAAGACCACGATCAGAAAGGTAAATGAAATTCTCGGCAAGATATTTTGGAGCGGAAGGGCTGTGAAGAATATTATAAAGAAGTGAGATAAATAGAAAATTTATGCGCTGATAAAAATGGAGCCACTTGAGTTCGGAGCGAAAGGGTGATACATGGCCATACTTTTTGAGATCGAAAAGTTGTTACGTAAATTATCACAACTTGTTAATTAGTTATGGAGCTGAGAGATTATTAAGTTTATTTATTTCCATATGAAAACATTTGTCTAACAAGAGAAAACAGAGTTATGTCTTTATAGAATTGAAAAGGAGTTTTAAAAAAAAATGAATGGAAAAACTGAAAAATGTAGTTTTAAGTTAAACTATTCTAGTAACGCAAAATTTCAAATTTTTGAGTTATCACTTTATGGAACTGAGTCATCGATAACAAACCAAACTATTTAATAATAAGTTGATTTAATAACAATAGCAACAGTGCGAAGTAAGGATTAGGTTCAAATGAATCGTAACAATAAATTTTATGTTTCAATGCTATAATTTATTCACTAACCCAAGTAAACCAATATTTTGCGATATTATTACGATATTTCGATTATTTCCTTGGTTATAAAACTGATTTATTGGATTCATTATAATGTTCTTCGTTACAGAATAATCAGGATTCATTAATGAACGCACAATGAATTTATTTTAAGGACAATATTTGGTAATACATATTACAGGACAATACTCGTTAACGATCATTAAAGGACAATATTCAGCATAATTAAAGGACATTTGAATAATACCGAAAACGATATGAAGCAAGATTTATCGGGTTGTTAATTGGAATATAGATTTTAGATTAATATTTTGATAATAAAGACTGAATACACATCGATAATTTATTTCTCATATTTTACGAATTCGTTTACATTTCGTGCGATTAGCCTATTGAACCTTTTTTATACACTACAATTATTAATAGATGCAAATAAACGGGTGTTTTTCAGTAGTGATTATTTTTTTTATTGGTCTCTTGTGAAACTAAAAATGATAAAAAGGTTTTTTTTATGTTTGTGCTCTGCAACAATATTAAAATAAAATATTGAACGCATTACACTCGACAGCGATTTCAAATTGTGAAATTTACTTTAAAAATCAGTTTTCAGTTCGCCAAAAGTAAAGCTTTTTGTTAAACCATAAATTTCTTTATTCCTTTTTCTCATTGAAGAATAGTATAGATTTTTTCTCTTTATTCTTTTTTCCCATTGAGTAAAAGTATTGATTTAAGATAATTTGTATACTAATACAATTATTTCTATTTTTGTATAACATAATATTTTTAAATATGTTTTGCAATTTGAATTACAATCACAAAACTTTCATTTTATTGTTCGGTTGGAAGAAAATGCAATTTGGCGATAAGCCCGCTAATGTACAATTAACATTATGTACAAAAAGTTAAATAAACATAATTAAAAAAAAATACTGCGTAACAAGTTAGGCGACAACATTATTATTAGAAATGGCCTTTACGATCCTGTGATTTGATGCCATTGGTGTATTTCCTATACTCTAGGGTACTGATGGATTTATTTTAAAGCTGGCGCGTTCGCAATACTTACACAAACGCATTGTGTAGTATCTGTGAATAAGCTCATGGTATGACATCGCACGGCATACGCATTATAAAAATAATCTCTGTCTCTCTCGCGCTCAGATGCACTTATGAGCGTGACATAGACAACTATTGCTTTGTTAGTTGGTAATGATATGGTAATAAAATATACACAGGATGCTTCTGCGTTCGTCTGAATTTCGCTACGATTCTTAATAGTTAAAATATAGTAAAATTTATTAAGCTATGGATTAAAAACACTGGTTTATAAATATATGTTTTCATTTTATCAAATTATGACATGTAAAGGTCAATTATCTAGTGCTGTCGCTTTCACAAAACTTACACCAAAATATTTGTTATGTACAGAATACTGATTTTAGAAATCTTGATATTATATTTAATGGTTTTACAAACCTCTTTTGGATTAGAGCGAAAAAAACAATCACTTAAGAAAATGTCTTATATTTATTTATTTAAAACAAGCATGTTTTTTTGTTAATTAAAATAATATAATTAAGACAGTGTTATTAAAATAGACAGTACAAATTACATTAAAGAAAATGTGTATACACACTTATGGATAAACAATAAATATAGCACATTTGTATTGTTTATGTTCAGAGCATTAACTTTGTACACTTATATGTTTATATATTTGTATAAACCACTTTAATTTTGAGTTACACTTCGACCGGTTTCGAGGTTACTACCTCATCGTCAGGAATTAAACTAATTTAATTTTTATTATTAATTTAATTTAATGTTATTACACGCGTTGCTATTTGTATTATAAAATATTGTATGAAAGAGACAAAAAAATAAAAGAAAGAGAGAGAAAGAAGATAAAATGAATCATAACAGGAATATTTTTGAAAGAGGACTCGAAGTTAAATTTAATTGATTATTTATTATTTGAAGTTTTTCATTAATGGCTTTACTAATTTTTTTAAATGACGATGAGGTAGTAACCTTGAAACCGGTCGAAGTGTAACTCAAAGTTTAAGTGGTTTACAAATTTATAAACATATAAGTGTAAAATGTCATACCACAAAGTAAAAAATGTTTTTGATAACAATAATACATTAACTTTGTAGACAAACATTTAACTTATGTTAGTAAATATATAACTACTTACCGGTAAGTGGTTATATACTTATATTTACTAACATTGATAGCACATTTGGTTAAAATTTAGTATAAAGTTTTTTTGAAATCAACATCCTGTAGATTTTTAATGCGTTTGTGTGAGTTTTGTGAACGCGCCAGCTTTAATTAAACAATTAGTAGTGGTTCTTATAAGGTGTTCCGCGGAACCCTGGGGTACCGTGGAAGGGTCATAAGGGTTTCGAGAGTTAGGGCGTATTGTCGCAGACGACATTTTGGATTAGACTCAAAGATGAAAACCCCACAGTCGTTTAGAAGGCTATCGTGGTTCTGCTTCAGTTTGTATCGACTTTTCAATGTGAGACTGGCGTTTTAGCTTACGCCAACACTAAAAACACGTTCTGAACTAGATTGGATGGCGTTCCAGATCTCCGTATTCAAAAGGAAAATATCACTTTTTTTTAAAACATTTGTAAAGTAATAAAGGTCTGAAAAATACTGTTTAGTAAAAAAAAGTTTTTGCTAATTATTAGTAGCATAAAAAATATTTTTAAATTTCTAATTTTGAATTCCCGCAAAAAACGATCATTCCATTAGCCACGCCCCTAATAAGTCACAACTCATGTTTATTTGTTCCTGGCCATTGAAATTTGTTAAGAACATCATCACGAATCTTGATATCACAACAACCAAGGCCAAACTTATCGTATTTTTCTAGCAACGTATTTTTATTTATTTTTTTACATTTATGTATGAAAACATTTCTCCACAACAAACATATCGATTTTGAAAATACAATTAATTATTCTAAATCCATTTCATATATTTTTACCGGTATTCGTAGTATGTGATATTTCCCTATTGTCGGACATAAAGCTAATATTAGAGCTATGACAAGTAAAACTGTGAAAATATTTCATTATTCACATTAAATACGCGCAGTAAAGATTTAAAATTAATAATATAGTTTTTCTTTTTAAGCCGAACGTGCAAACAATAAGGTGTGATTGGTGTTGAAAATATCATTTTTGACAATTTACTTTTTTATTGTCAAAATAGAGTTCCGCCAAAAAAAAGGAGATCAATAATTAGGGTTCTCGAGATAAAACAATTGGAACCGCTTTCTTATGGGGCTACGTTAAGTTCATGGTCTACGGAAACAAACATACAGCTCTTGAAGCATCGGGGCAGAATATAACAAGCACCGGATTTGTTGGATTTTTTTTTTAATATCCCAATCAAATTAACTATTCCAACTAGAAACCTCAGACAAAACTTACTTTTTCATACCGATAACCATAGAACTAACTATGGTTTTCATTCCCCTATGCGCAGAATTCTTAGGTCTGCTAACAAACATATCAGTATTGATTTATTTGATAACAAGTTGTCTTTTTTCATAAAATTACTTAATCAAAATCAATTATAAACACCTCTCTCCCACTTTCACTCCCACTAAGTCTACTATATACCATTGTGTCTTTCTACTTCTTTTATAATAATTTTCTATGTAAACATATGTCCCTAAAAATGCACATTAGGCGTATTTATAAATAAATGATTAATAAATAAGTAAATAAATAAAATCATAGAGAATGCGCGACATTTTTTGAATATCATATTGTGTATTTTCTTTCTTTCAAACAAAATTCAAAACAAAATATATTTGATTTTTCCTTTCAATTTAACTTTGTTTTTTAATATTTAATCAATAATGTATTCTCCTTCATTATTTTAGAACAAATTAGTGAATAATTCATAGCGTATATACCGTAAGCTACGCAAATATTACAAGCAGCTTTGGCAGCATAATTCTCTCGATTGAAAGCGAACAGAAGAAGGTGTCGAAGATGCTGACTTTCATCTACTTGACATTCCATTTTGAAGTCTCGTAATCAAACAAAATAAAATATGTAACGTAAAAGCAAACAAAATATTTCGTAGAGCAGAAAACTTTCTTTCGAATGACCTATAATCTTTGCCATTTTATTTTACTTTGGGTGCTCATTTTCAAATTGGGAAAAAAAACCGGACACAACTTATTTTAAAACCAAAAATTATTAAATTAACAGTGGATTTTTTTAATCGTCTCCAGCATTTTTAATATACTCGTATTTCACCTTGTTATGTAATAGCTGTAAAAGTCTCTAATAAAATGAAATAAAAAGATAAATATTCGAGGTTGTTTTAAGTCTTTAGAAAGTGACCAATAAAGGCAAAAATATATAATCTCGCAAATGACTAGGTATTTTGAGTCAAAATCGTATGTTTCCACAATAATTGTTTTTCATTTTTACGGTTCATTGAATCTTTGAACAAGTTTTTATATGAAACATAGAACAATAGTTGAAATAAGTATATTATAAAACGGACATTAAATCCTAACAAAAACTGGAAATGTTTGAAGATCATTAGTATCTGACACATATTTTTTAGACTATCCGTTATGTCGTTTCTGATGAAATGGAACTGAATGAAGATTTATATCATTATATTATCTTGGGGAATTACGCAAAAACGGGGGTGGGCACTTAATCTTAAATCTGGAACGTTAAATTCATAATTTCAATCTGGATGTGGCGGGAAATTAATAGAGGGGTAGGTTTGTTAGGGAGGGGAGGGGAGAGGGTACACCGCCTTTTGTATGCAAGCAAGTTAAATAGCACTTATTTATTATTTTAATCCTTTGTACAGAAGAACTTTGAAATAAGGGGAATACGAGCTGGATGACTAATAGTTCAAAAGCAAAAAGCGTTCGTTAAAAAAAGGAAAACGCAAACAATGAAAGGTTCTAGAATATCGAATATTAAAGAACGTCCAAATCATTTTCTGTAACAATTTATTTTTTAAATGTATGCAATGTGGAAGTGTTTTGGAGATATTTATAAATTAGATTGATTCAACTCCAAAGTAAATGGTTTTGACACAAAGTATCAATAAAGATTATCCCATTTTTTAATAACAGAACTAATTTACTACTACAACAACTACCATCATGCCATTTCACAGTAGGGGTAGGCAGAGAGAATGGACATCTTGTCGTACATGCCCTTCAGTTTTGTCTGCTTTCGACATGACCAGACTTAAGATTTCGGTTTATCTGATCATGCCACGTCTTCCTTGGTCGTCCTCGTCTCACGTTACCGTTCATTTTCGCCATATATACTTGTTTTACCGTTCTTTCGTCGTCCATTCGTTCAACGTGACGAAACCATCCCAGAGACCCTTTCTTAATCTTATCAATTTTACTTGACTCAAATTTACACTCTCGCCTGATTTCATCATTCGTAACCCTGTCATACATTGATTTCCCACACATTCGTCTAAGAGATCGCATTTCAACCGCGTTCACTCGGCTTTCATCCTTCCTCTGCCAGTTCCATGTTTCACTTCCATACATTAGTGTTGGGACTAAAACTCCGTTGTACACTGCCAGTTTAGTTTCGATTGACATATTTTTATTAGCAATTACTGTGCTTAGTGTTCCGTTCATTTTGCTACCCGCATTTACTCTCCTTTCAACATCTTTTTCTACTCTTCCATCTCTTGAAAACATGCTTCCCAGATACACAAATTCTTCTACTTGGACGGTTGCACAGTGGATTCAGTAATAAATATAATTATTCACCAAAGCAATTGCAACGAAACTAACTGAAATCAAGTATGTTCAGTGTAAAATACAACCTTAGAATAATAACATGATAGAGTCGCCCATACGGAGAAAAACCATTCTATTTTGTAATTTATAGATGTTATTCTAAAAATTGCAATAATTACAAATAAAATAAACAAACTATTGTAAGACGTCACTCCCCATTATGTACATAAGAATTGTTTTTTTCTTAAACGTAATGGGAAACGTTAATGTAAATACATGTATTTAATTAATGTAAAAAATTGTATTAAGTAGTAATATTGTATTTAAGTATGTTATCTGAGTAAAAAGAAAAAAAATATTGACCACGAAGTTAGCTGCAGATTTCAGCAATACAACGGGCCGCAGGGTACTTGGATTGAGAATTGTACGCGCAAACCGAAACCGTCCATTACACGTTTGTTGTTTAACTAAAAACCAAACTAAAAACAAACCAATAATTTGGAACTCTTTTGTTCAATGCAATAGAGATTAAGGGCTTCTCTAGAGTTTAGAGAATTATTACTCTGAAATGGCGCAATCTGCCGGTCTAAAAGTAATTACATTTTAGTTACAACTTTTAAGTATATTTTTTACTAGAAATAAATTTTAAAAATTATTGTATTTATCTAATTAATGTTTTTTTATTTTTTATTGTTGCGCGATTAAAAAAAACATTCGTTTTTAAATGGCAAAATCGTATGATTTCCTCATTTTGCTTGCGTTTTACCAGACTACAGCCTTAAAGGAATATCTTGCACTAAAAAACCTTTTGATGAATAAAGGAGGTAATGAAGAATATCAATATACTATATTTTTATTGTGTTAATACTGTTATATTTTTGCTCCAAGTAATACGAGTAATTAACTAGAGAAGCCCTTTAGCTCTATTGCATAGAACAAAAGTGTTCCAAGTTTTTGGTTTGGTTTTTTAGTTTAACAACAAACATGTAACGGACGGTTTGCGCTTGCAATTCTCGACCTGAGTACCTAGGGCCCGTTGCGTTGCTGTAAATTATTGCTAACTTCATGGTAGGTAATCAATCATACAATGGTTTTTGTTTGAATGGGCGACTCTTTTAGCCAGTGGCGTGTTATTTCTATTAAGTATTTTTGTTACATAAAATAGTTTAATATTAAGTCAGTGTAAGCCCCTCTCCAAGCACAAGAGCTTGTATCTGTATTGGAGAGGAACAGCATAAAAAAATGTAATAATATAATTAAAAGTTATACATGAAATATATGAAATAAATTAATAAAAAATAAAAAATCGATTTTTGGTTTGTTTGATTTATTTATCTCTGTGTCCAGTTCTGTTGGTGAAATACAACGAAAACCTTGGACGAGCATTTTTGACTTGATGGCTGCTCTAAGGTAAAAATCCTGACTAAGGAAATCGAGTGGAGATAAGTCCACCTCGTTATGTAGTGGATGCCGTGTTAGCCTACCATTCTTGAGGTCCTGGGTTCCGTGGCTTTGAGGTTCAATATGAAATATTTGTTTATAAGGTGGTTCAACAATGCAATAATCCACTGTTCCTGGATTTGCACCCGAAGCGTTAGACCATACATTTATGTAATACATGATTGAGACAAATAGCATGCACGTTTACAATGCTGTGCCCTATGCACCATTTATTATCGACATGTCTATTGAATTATCCATCATTGAATAAACATTAGATGTATTTATTTTTCATTACTGTTCAATCGAGTTGGACATTTACATTTTCGTAAGCTTTACAGATGACGTAATATAGTTATGTTCCTGTGGCTGAGTAGCATAAACCCCCCGAGATTTGTAGCAGGAGAACCATACGGTAAAATGCAGTCGGATTCATTTCGCATAATGCCTGCAGAGTACAAAATTGAGAAGCACAATTCCCTCTTCAAGTCAATGCAGTGCTATTTTAAATTCACAATAGGATTTGATACTGTACAAATGTTCTAGATCGCGGTTGATTAAATACTTTGTCATAGAGTTTCATGGTATTTTCAAAAAGTTTTAAAAAATGGGCTTTTAACATTAATATATTTATGTATATTGTGTATTATTTATTTAATTCATTTATTTACTTATATAAACGCCCAATGGGTATTTTTAAAAACATATTTATACATAGAAAATTATGATAAAGAAAAGTAGAAAGACACAATGGTAAAAATACCGCTTTCACTCCCACCAAGTAGACTTGGTGGGAGTGAGATGTTTATAATTGAATTTGATTCAGTTATCGTTTGAAAGAAGACAACTTGTTATCAAAGAAATCAAGACTGGTATGTTTGTTGGCAGACCTGAAAATACTGGGCATAGGGGAATGAAAACCATAGTCAGTTCTATGGTTATCGGTATGAAAGAGTAAATTTTGTCGGAGGTTTCTAGTTGGGATATTTAATTTTACTGAACTCAGTAGTTCAGGCGCATCTAAGAATGAGTTGAGAATTTAAAATAGGACTAGAAGGTCGGATTTATTTCGACGGTCTTGAAGATAAGATATATTTAAGCTAGTTTCTCATTATACGTATATTGGTATCTGGATACGCCCAAACTTCAGCCTATCTTTCTTAAAAATCGACGTTGAACTGATTAAATATTTTTGATGTGAACATCATCATATGGATACTAGATAACAGAGGAATACTCTAGGTGTGGGCGAACTAGGGAACAGACGAGAGTTTTAAGGGTATTGCTATTTATGAAGTCAGTTGTGCTTCTGTTAATAAATCCAAGGAGTTTTAAGGATTTATTGATAATATGTTCAATATGAATTGTAAAAGAAAGTTTAGTGTAGATGTAAATGCAGATGCAGCACTGAGCCCTCGTTTTGTGTTCCAATCAACTTAAGTTCCGGGAACTTAACTTGTAGTCGGTAAATGTTAAGCTGCGTAAAAAATCGCGACATACAGCTTTGAATTCACAGTAAACTGGCATAGATAGTTGGTCTTTTTTACTTTACTACGCGCTTTGCACGGCAACGTTGACGCGATGACGCTCATTTTTAAAACACAATTTCAAACTACCGTTATATGAAGCATCTCTCTATTTAACTATACCTCAGTGGTTTTGAAAGGATGTTTCGTCGAGATTTTAAAGTCGATAGACTGACATAGCTTTTATATAATATGTATCAAACCACGGGAGTCACATTGAATGAAATGTTTAGGAAAAAATATTATTTATGAATTGTGAGACTTCCAAAATATGACACATTTTGAAACAAATGAAATAATTTCAATACATAAAGAACTTTTAAAGTAAACTGATAATTATTTTGATAATAAAAGTACATATAAGAAAAGCGAACCAAGGACATTTTTTATTTATTTTTCAAGTAAAAAAGCATTTTTACAACGATTTGGTGTTTAATTAAATAGCTAATTGCAAAAAAATTGCGTTTTTAACTTTAAAACGGCAAAAAGTAGACCCCCTTCTAAAGTAATATTATGTAACTTTGTATAAGTTGTGACAATATTTAACAATTAGTTGTTTTTAAATTTGGTGTTCCTCTTCTCTTCCCAGTCAACTTAAATCTTCCAAGAAGCAATCTCTACACAGAAGCAACGCCTAGTAATAAGGAACCTTTATAGGTTGCATGAATAAAGTAAGACAAAACAATTAATTTCGCCCATTTTGACTAAAACGCAATATTTTATTTTACTTTTTGTAGTACAACTGACTAAACGCGTTCTAAATATTGTACAATTCTAACTATTTTATTTTATTTGGCTCAAATTATTAATGTAATGAAACCGTTTAAGAATTGAATAGTTAAAAAGTTAAACTGTTTAAATATAAAAGATGTCTATATATTTCGAGACCATCAAATTTGATAGTTAACAGGAATAAGAATATTGGTAGATTTAACTAAAGCATGACAGGGGAGATGGAAAAATATGTTGGATAATTAATATTTCGTTTTGGTTTTATGCCTCATTACCGCTGTCTATTTTCCAAAACGTTTTTTTGAGATAAGAAGTAAAAGTATTCTTCATTTTTAGTCTATTGTGCCCCGCCTCGGGCTGAGTAACCACTTCTTCTGGCTCGTTTTTCATTCTATTGTCACCTGGATAAATATTGGGAACTTCGCATCCTTCTTGCTGCGGGAAAACCTCATTGCGACTAAGAACCGAAACGCGAATTGAAAACGATAAGCGGACTGTAAGATGCGAAAAAAAATGTCTTTCAATTTTGTACACGGTTGGAGTATTTGCGAAAAGGAAAGGAGCACGGGAATGGATCTACCTTCAAAGTGATGAGGATGCACTGTTATTTAATGATAAATGTTCGTTATGAAATATTTTATTATTTTGAGAACAACCATCCACCACAACGAATCTAAGAATTCTTGTGTAACGTCGAATTTTGAATGTTGTGTTCCAAATCTAAATCTTCCATAAGGATAAGTCAAGGGTAGGATGGGATTGAAAGGTAACCGGCCAGGAATAACATCGATAAATGTTGTTATGTACTAAACAATAATTATGTCACAATTATTTCAACATACATAAATTTTAGATGTTTATTCAATGCACCTATAAAATATATATGTGGTTTTATAAAACAGGTGCACGCGTTGAAATTAATCGCACAATGATAAATAGCAATATTTTCAAATACTGAAATTAAGAAAAAGTATTTTATGAACGTTTATGAGATTTAAAAATACTCTACACATTCGTTCGATTGATACCGAAAAAAAAACTATCAGCTTCGTAGTATTATTAACGGTCAACGCATTTTCCTACCACGCAAGAGGTCTCGGGTTCGATTTCCGACATATTTGAAAAAAAAAACATTGAAAAAAAAATCCTTGAAAAAAAAAGTTCCATAGTCCCTAAACTGGCACCTAAAGCGAAGGCTGGACAACATACTGTCATGTGTAATAAACTAATGTATGTAAATAAATAAATAAATGTAACAAAAAATATCAAGAAACACTTCAATTAATATACCAATGCAGTGCCCTATGCACAATAAGGAGGAAAAAAGGGAATGATAATGATGTAATATTATTATGCAATGATTATACTTTTTATATTTATATTATTATATTATATTATGTAAATTTTATTATTCCTATAAATAATATATTATTTAGCTAAAGTTGTAATAGATGTGAAAGTACACTTATGTAAAAAAAAGTGACTTTGTACATATCTGTACCCATTTATTTCTTCTTGGATAGTTGGAATACATATATATCTATATTTATAAATATATTAAAAATAAATAAATGAATTTAATTATATTGAGATTTGAATGAGCAACAAACAATTATTTATTTGGTATAAAGTAATTTTGCATAAAGGGTTAATAAGATTTCTCGCGCAACATCCGTCTGCATATTCTTTCGCCGGAAAATCCGCTAAGAAAATAATATCTCTTGGATCCAGCAGATGGCAGTCGTGCCGGTTTGCGTCTCCGCTAATTGCTCCAAAACTCCTAACTGGTTTTATTAGTTCTACGGCTTCAGTTTTCAGGCAGCGGGCGGTACTGAAACTGTACTCTTGAATATAAAGTAATAAATTTAGTATCCACCAAAGTCCAAATCGTATTATGAGTTTGCTCTCCTATTTGGACGGTCTATTTGGACGGTCAATTCGGACATTCATTTATCACAATTGAGCGTAATTTACTATTTATAAGTTTTTTCTTACCCACCTTTTTGCTAAAATCCCTGGATTTTAAAAAACTTAAATGCTTACATAAGTTTACTTGAAATTTCAAGAGGCATAATCTATCGGTCGAAAAACAATGATTTTTAAGCTACATAAAAGTTTTAAGTAGATTTTTCATCGGAAGTACCTTAGAAAATGATTGTTTTTATCTAATGATTAATTAGATAATTTTTTAATAACACCATTTTGAAAGAACGGCGTTTTAAAAGTCCTTAAAATAATGATTTCCTTACTTTATATTGGACTACAGCCTTAAGAGGACATTAAGAGAAATTTTAGATGAATAGGTATTTGAACATTGTTTTTCTGCCACTCTCTCTGAAATGCCGCTTTTATTGTTTTTTTTTAAATATCAGAATAAAAAATTGGTGTCTGTAACTTTTGCATTTTTTAAAAATAGTTATCATATTTGCATACCGTACGTCTAAAAACAGCAGCGAAAGTACTTTCTCCGAATACCAGAAATAGTTTTAAAGGCCAAAGACAGGAGAACTGGGCGGTTTAATTTATTTATTTTATTGAAATAAACGGCACTTAATGCCTTTTACATATAAGTTGCATATACAATAAAATACGTACATGTAAGTGGAATAAGTAAAATAAAGTATTTGAAACAAATTATTCCTAAACAGTTATTTACAAATTAAGGAGTCAAAAAAAGATACACAGCTTAAAAATTATATTACTGGTTATAAAAATACTTGAAAAATAAACAATGTGGTCATAGTAATATTTTGATTCTGTAAAAAAAAAATAAGAAAGCAACACATATTAATTAAAAAATTAAAACAATTTCGAATAACACTAAACGAAGATTTTTCTATTTTAAATTACATGTATAATTATTTAAAACTACTACTTAGGTAACTAGTATAAATATACATATAAACACATACTGATAAAAAAATTGATAACAAGAAATATTTTGTACTTTTAAATAAAATCAAGAAAAAAAAACATTAATAAAGAAATTTAAGCAATTTTGAAGAATACTAAATGACAAAAAAAAATTCATCTAGAACTATTAGGTACTAGCTTCTCTTACCCATGAAATACAGGTGAAAAGCTGTCCTATATAAACTAAACTTAACATGCAATGAGTCACCAACGTCTTGGTACTTATTGTCTCGAGCGTGAAGTCTATTGATGACTGCATTTTTACCATATGAAGTCGAAGTATTGTTGCCATAGTATTGTAGGTTTGTCGAGTTGCTCTTTTAAGTACATTGAAATCAATAAGTGATAAAATTGCAGGGGTATCAAACATAGAATGAATTGTAAACGCCAATTGCGTTAGCGTGACAGGTACAAATTAAAATTCAGGCATTTCACGGTACAACAAGACAATATGCATTTATTTACCTATATGTTGGTTATTACACATTATTTGATACATAAGTTCCAACTTCATGTGATTAAAAGTCCTGTGTTGAGTTGGGACGAGCAATAAGTTGACACAGACACATGAGTATATAATATAGTACAATCATATTTATTAGAGATTCATTCAAAATATGACATAAAAGTAGGTAGGTACATAATATAATGTTTTTGAAAAATAACAAAATAATTTTGTCTACCAGATGAAGGATCAGACCACAACGAAGGTTGACTGCAATCTTGCACATCTATTTAGTACATTGATACTCGTATCAGTCTCGTTAAATCAGAAACGCCTAGTGTCCCATTCACCATTTTTTAAAAATTAATTGCATCATTTAGGATTTTTCGCTTATAAAGGGATAACAAGTTTACAAGGTTGGATGGTTCGTTCCCATAGTAAAAAAAATATCAAAAAAAAAACGACAAGGACACGTCAATGATAAATATCTATAGTGCGTATACAAATCATTGCTCTAGTGCTATAATCTAGAAAGATTTTTTTAGTTAGACCTCGATTCCTCTTAACGGTTTGTAGCATTAATGAAAGTTTGATAGATTGTTTATAAAACCAATCCTAAATCTATTAATAATAAGTTGTAAGCTTTTTTTATTTTTTATTTATTTATAAATCATATAACACAAAGTATTTTACAAGTATAATACGTTAAATTACATTCCTAGGAGTTACAGCAACTCAATTCGGGACATAAATAATATTAAAATTTAGAAAATAACACATATTGAGAACAACAAAGAAACAAAGCAAGTTTAGCACTTTTATAACTAAATATAGCACAACAATATTTACGCCAAAAACCTATTCTTACACAAGCAGAATAAATATATAAAAAAACGCTTTTTAAGAATAAAAAAAAATATTTAATCTACTAAGGGAGATAAGGTCATTAACATCACATGCCATGCAGATGATGCTGCTATAGTGATAATGAGAACATATCCATCTCAGTTAGTAAACATCTGGATGCCTAAGAAATGTCGTATAGTACAATGAACACATGATTATTGAAAACATAATTCGGATATACAAAACGTTTGTCAGACCAAATCATGGTGTATACAACAGAGGTGAGGATAGATAGAGAGAAAATAAAAAATACGAAAAAACCAAGTAGAAAAACTAAATAGAAAAACCAAATAACTGCTCAGAACGTCAGAGATGAAAGTACTAAAGGCAATCGCAGGAAAACCCAAAAGAGGCAGAATCCAGAGTCAAGAAGTTAGACGGAATTGCGATACCCAGTGCATAGTAAATAGATTATGGAGAGATTATGTTAATAATTTCATTAATGGACAGCTCCAAAATTCCAAATACCATTGCCCACAAAATTGCCCGGCCGTTTGCCGTCTGCCCGGAAGACCACCAAGGAGCGGGAAGAAAATTTGTTAATCCTTGTTTTATTTCCCTCTAAGCCACTATTTTAGAGACTTGTCAGCAGGTGGGAAAGAGGGAGTATGGAAAGAAGTTATGAAAAACACACCGCAACACCTAGACCAATTGAGAACAAAATGTTTGTTGGATTTCTTGCTTGCGATTGGCGGGAAACGAACCCACGACGCCAGTTTCACAGTTAGCCGTCTAACCAACCGCGCAATGGCGCCTTAAAATGTAACATTCTACCTTTAAAAAAAAATCGTATCATATCTACCTACGTTATAACAAACATAAATTTCGAAAAGGGAACTGCGGAAATTGCGGAACAATGCGATAAATTTAGTAGCGGTGCAAGCGTCATTAGGAATTCAGTATGGCGCCGATCGGCGTAGTGCAGGGTTGGAGATTCATATTCGTATAATGGCGGATTTTGGTATTATATGGGGAACACAGGATAACAATGATGGTCTACTTCCATATTTAAAACCCCTTTTAGGACAGTGGCAAATATTTATGTCACTTTATATAGAGGTCCTTTTCTTTGTTAATATTAATCTAAAATGAACTTTACGTACGGATTCAACTCTCCCTTCGCGATGACGTGTAGGTAGCAGTAGCGAATGGTGATTTTATTTACAGGTAAGCTATAAAAAATATCATATATTTGTACCTAAATAGAAGGTACATAATAAAATATAATGTAAGTTATAGATACAATAAATTGATATTTTTCTGCAACTCTTGTGTGATATAACAACTCTCATTCATGAAATTAAGTCAAACGATGTAACTTCGTGATATATTATATTATATAGATATATTAGCCATTACTTTAATACATAACTCATTAAAAAAAAATAGCACTATGAATACAGTCGACATTAGGTATTCAATTGATATGTCAACTGGCCGAATTGTTCTAAAAGTTAATAGTGCTAAAAACGGCAGCGTCGAGCGCCATATGTTCTGCAATATGACGCATGAAAGAATTGGGGTCTTATGTCAAAAGTACCATCTCAAAGAAAAATAGCCCTTAAGAGACAATGTTTGAAATACTGTTATCCAAATCAAGAAACTTCAAATAATTTGTGTAATCTGCAAGTTTAATATTGGAGAAAAAACCCGCACTGGGGTTAAGACATTTAAAATATAGTATACTTATTTGTATTAAAAAATAAGCTGGAGTAATCGGCTAGTTTTTTGTCGCACCGCAGGCGCTGGGCGCGCTTTATTAAATTTTATATTTGTATTAGGATAAAAATACAAACAGTGGAAATGATTTAAAATAAATGTTAACTATTGATTTGTTCTTCTGTAAATAAAGTTACAATAAAACATTATTATGGTTAGTCAGATATAATGGTGAGCTGCGCATAATCGCTTCTTACACGGTTCGCCCCTGCCTTGCACTGAGGTTTTATTCTCCGAACTTGCAGGATTTTCGATGATCCCCGTATACTCAGAATCCTGTACAACATTTGGTTCAAACCAGGCTCGAGAGTTCCTCGGTGATAGAGTCCGCACGAGGCGAGATATTCCCCCGTGTTGGAGATGGTTCAGAAAAAAAAACTGAGGTGTCTACATGAGGGAGTATGGTAGTTTTCCGTGGCTCTAATAATGGATTTAGAGCACTAATATTCTACTCGTATTATTATGTATGAGCGCTGGAGCCGGGTTAAGTTACAGAACGTACAACTACTGATTTCGGAGGGATATAATAATACGCTTACTTTTGTCAAAGGCTTTGTTTCTTCGCAAGAGAGACTCTAGAACAGGTATGGGCGACCTTTTCTAGACAGGGCCGTCGGCGTCGGAATAAGGAAATTTAAAAATCATTATAATACTAATTTAATCTGACACGATTAAATTTATAAAATTATTATAATGGACTAAGGCTATCGTGATAAAAGTAGATATAGTTTTTTATATTATTTGTGTTTGCAAAATGGGTATGAGGATGAATGACAATATCCGACAAGGGCCCTCCATGTAATTTGCCAAACTCACAGCTAATTGAGCAGTATAAGTAGTAGTTAAATTCAATAAAAATCGCGATATATGAAATTGAATATTTAAAAATAGTAAGTCGTATATAATAATAGTCGGCCTCGTGGTGTAATGTTTAGCGCGTTAGCTTGCCACGCAAGAGGTCTCGGGTTCGATTCCCGACATGGTTGATATGAGAAATTTATTTGAAAGGGTGTTTTCACACTAGAATATTTCATAGTCCCCTGAATGGTACCTGAAGCATAAGACTGATCATCTTACCTTCATGTAAAAAAAAATGATCATAATATGCAGCGATTGATGTACCAATGCAGTGCCCTATGCACCATTAGGTGCGGAAAGGGAATGATGATGATGATGATGATGATGAAAAATAGTAACTCGTTTATTGACAAAAAACCATTGCTTTTTTGTACGAGTGAAACCGACGGGAAGTCCCACGGTCTTTAAAACGGTTTAAAAGGGGCCAGATTGCAAACCATTCACACATACAAAATCAGTAGAAGTCCAAGTAGCCGGCAAAATTGAATCACAGTAATTAAATCAAATTAAAAAGACGTATGACACACCCCGGGTTGAAATAATTAAAGACTGTAAGTGTGTAACGGGCCTTAGTCAAAAGATATCTTGTTCTATTGCATGGTTTCTTTTGATGATAATAATAAAGAATATTTTTTTGTGAATCATTCTCATGAAAAATCACCATAAACTCGCTGACAATATTGTTTACAATTATACATTTAAAAAGTAAATAAATACACAAACACGATCGATGTTTTGAGTTTGTGAACGAATTTTGGTATGATCCAAACTCCACTTTTTTGCAGGCCGGATCAAAACGTCCCACGGGCCGGATCCGGCCCGCGGGCCTGGGGATTGCCCACACGTGCTTTAGGGCATTGGAGAAAACTAAAGAGTTGTAGCGTGTAACGTAATATTGCAAACCTAAAAACGCCTAATTGCATTTTGAGAGAGCGGAGAATTTAGTATTTTCATTCCAGATTGTCAGGATAATTTATAAATAATAAAGAAAGGCGTGTAAATGTGGTAACGCTCAGTGGCGTGGTGATCAAAGCGTTTGATTACGATAAATAAGGTCAGTCCGATTAAAAAAAACATTGGGGTGGACATGCGCCGTGGCGCAGTTGATAAGACAGCTAACTGTGAAACTAGCGTCGCGGGCTTGATTTCCGCCAGTTGCAAGAAAAAAAATCGTTTTCTCAATTGGTCTGGGTGTTGTGTTATATTTTTCATAACTTCTTTCCATATCCTATTTTCCACCTGCTGATAAGCCTCTAAAGGCTTAGCGGGTTATTCCTTTTATTTTGGGAAAATAACAACTAAAATTTACCCAAAATGCTTACATAATAAAAAAGTTAATGAAACATGAGTTGAAGAACGAGTCTGAAATCGTGTCCTGCTGAATTGCAAACGTGCGATTCGTCACAATTAGATAAACAATATTTTAAGTGTGTCCAAATGTTCGTAGAGAGGCTGGATTTCCTCCCCAAGGAGTTATTAAAATCTGAATTTGTTGCAACAGTGAGGGAAAATATTTTGAGAAGGGAAAATGGAAGTTTAGGCATTAACAGGGCTTATAGCATGTCATTAGATAAACCAAAATCTTAAGTCCTGTAAGGTCAAAAGCAGACGTAATTATAGGGCATGTACGACAAGAAACGATGTAATAAATACTCTGGATAATTACTTCGATAGACTGGAACGTTTTTTAATTTTTAGAACTTTTGCTTCTTTAGTGGCCTTAAACATTTTTTTCCCAGTAAGATGAATGCTCAAGATATTAAATCTTAATTTAACATCAATGCATGTTTTAACTTTCAATTATGTTGTATCCCTACTCAAAACAGGGCTCTTGGCCTCATAGAGTTAGAGATACATTTTTTTTCGTAATATGTATCTTAATATGAATAAATAAATGAAAAATGTTCCAATCGCGCTACTCGCACTAAAACTTTATTTGCTGTGGGAAAATGCAGAACCAACACTGACTTATTCACCAATACCAAGAATGATTAGGCTTTACAATGCAATATCCAAAGACAGCTCGGTTGATGAGTTCCTACAGCAAAGACAGTTGTATAAAAGTGAAATAATTAGCTCGCTTTTCGAGAGATGAAACTTCCTTCCGTCCATGAAAAAAATAATTATGTTTGTATTTTTTGTAGCTATTGTGTAGTTTAATTTTCTTTTGAAAATACTTGGTATATCTTTAACTAATATTCCCCATAGACCAATATATATGGGTGTATTAAATAACCTGTCGATTGGTTTAAACAAATAAAATAATAAAAAAGATGTACGGATGTTGATGAAGCTTAGAATGTATGTATGTAGGATGTATGTTATCCAAACGCTAACTCTGAATTACTTGATAAGTTAGAACGATTGCAGAATGTTTGTATACGATATATCTTTGATCTTCGCAAATTCGACCACATAACCGAATATCGCACGCAACTACACTGGCTCAGTATCAGGCATAGAAGAAACATTCACATTCAATCACTTCATCACAATAATTTAAATAATCCCACTTCGCCTGTTTATCTGAGAGAGCTCTTCCAAACTCTATCACAACACGGACTATTTCTTCGTTCTAGTGACGAAAGAACCCCTTTAATACCCTTCATCGCTCTAATTTTCTTGCCTACTCTTTCACAGTAGTAACTGCTCGATTGTGAAATAATCTACCCACTAATGTTAGAGACGCCCCTTCTTTATTTACATTTAAGTCAAGATTAAAATGTCACTATCTAAATATTTAAGTTTTTCCTTTATCCTTCTTCTTTCCTTTCCATCCCCTCTCCTCTATTCATAGTATATTGTTCATTTTTTTTATTTATTTTTATTTTCTTAATCTCTGTTTTTAATTTTTGTCTATAATTGTAAGATTCAGTATGTCCATGTACGAGTACTTGTAATTTTCTCAAATTGAACGGTTTGGGTAGGTAGAAAGAAATTTCCTTAAGGCAATATACCCGCCCTTATACGTATATAAACTGTACATGTATATGAAGTGTTTAAATTTAAAAATAAATACATCAAGATAGACGCATGTAGCGATATATCCTTTCCGCCTACCCTTAAGGGTAAATGTGGTGGAACTAATTAGAAATAGCAAACTTTAAGAAATTATTTTGCCCAAAAGCGCATTTTCGTCTAAGGGAAATGAAAATATTCGCAAGACAAAATGCCAACATCGACACGAACCGATACCAATTGAAATGAAATCCAAGAAAATTCTAGAAGCACTTGTTTTTGATGACGTCATAAAGGGAGTTTACCGGAAAGCTGAGAGATACAACACTGGTCAGTGTTTCATGATATAGAACTAAACCAGAAACAATAAAAATAAATAAATATAATATAAAGAACTGTTTGAAAGTTGCAAAGTTCTAGATGTGCGGCAGCTATTTGTGAAAGAGGCACCCAAGTGCCCAAGAACTTCTGGAAATCTGTAGATAAAGTCAGGACAGAGCAAAATATACAGACGCGATCAGCGGAAAGGATTAATTACCTTGGCCCCACCACTCACTCAAAGCTAGCTCAAAGAAACTTTACCTCCCTGGCTCCTAAAATTTTTAATCAACTTCCGGCAGCCATAAAGAACTCCACAAGTGCCAATGTAATTAAGAAAAATGTTTGCAATTGGTTGCTGCACATCGATAGAGACGAGGTTGTCAATCTTTTTAAAGTTAAAGATTAGCGGAAATTGACTAATCGGCTTTCCTTCCATATCTTGTTTTTTTTAAATGTTTTTTCACTATGTATTTTTGTATTATTTAATTTAGTATTCACTGTTGTTTGGCATATTATTTATTACTCTAATTTCCTACTACAGTAAAGAGTGAGTTTCTAGGAAGCATTGTTCAATTATCATTTCAATTATGTTGTCATACATACATATTTTTCTATCGATTTCAATGATTCTTTTATTTTGTATATTTGATTATGCATGAATCTTAATTTGTATTATAATATTTATTTATGAATATTTTTTTTAAATTGTCTTCTTTGAAATTTTCTTATTTATTTATTTATTCATATTTTTCGCTTACAAACTATAATTAATAATAAAATAATGTGACCTCATTGGGGTTTCCCGTGCCGAGGACACTTAACAATTTAGTTTTTTGAAATTACATTAGAGAATAAACAAAGAAGACTAACATAATTAACAAATATTCAGACAGTTTAAAAAACAAGGTATTTATGTACATCTATATTATTTATATGACAAAACAATGAAAATAACAAAAACCTAACATAAGCTATACAGTTGTGGAGCAGTTGAATCAGTATTCGTATGGGCGAATGAGACAATCCATTTTACTTCTACCTAGCTCCACTATCCATTTTTTTATAGCCTTTTTAAACATTTTCTCATTACCAATTGCTTTAATAGATAGTGGAAGTAGGTAATAGTTTTTAATTGAATAATACTCAAAATCCCTTTGTCCGAAAGTGGTATTAGTTTGTATTTGTTTAAGTTGTCTATGTGTTGAGGATCTAGTGATTATATTATTTGTATGTGATGTATTGTGGGGGTTATGTCTTTCTTTTGAGTAAGAGTAGTTTTTGAATCTATAAGTGAGTATTGTTTTAGCGTATAATTGTTTTGGTGTCATAAGTTGTGATTTATGGAATATTTCTTCAGCAGATGTCTGTATTGGGACTCTTGAGTATTATTTATACTTTGTTTTTCTGGATTGTTATTCTATTGCATCACATGTCATTTTAATTTAGTTTAATTCATTTTAGTATGAATATTTTATTGTTAATTATTATGGCTTGACATGGGCACTGCCTAAAAAGCCTTGATAAGTTCATTAATATTTAAACGAGTGTAATTTTGAATGAATAAATGAATAAATAATTCAATACACATTGATAGATTGCTCACTACACAGATTAACATTATGCATATATTATATTTGACTTGTTTATAATTTTTAAAACGCGTTAAGGTTATGTAAACATGGTACATTTTCTTCATTTTTTTACTTTAATTTGAATTTTTAAACAACTTCTATTTATGTTTATTTTCCTTCTCTTTTTTGTACTTTAATTAATATCTTTACATATAATTATTTTATAATATGGAAACTTCACTGGTCCATTAGAGTTAAGTCTAACTGGGTAAGATATAAAACAATGTAACTGTACTGTATGTTTCCTAAATAAAAGAAAATAAAATAAAAATGAATAAATAGTATAAGGTCTAGTCATGTTACATCTTGTCAGGTTAGTATAGTTAGGTTACACCCTATAATTAAATTTTCTTAATGCTTTTACAGAGTGCAGGAATTCTATATTTAATTAATTTTATTTCAATTTCCCGTAGCACTGATTTTCCTCATTAATTACGCCTCGTTAAAAATTATCCCAAAATTAAAATATTTAGATATATAACAAAAACGCACGTTTAAAAATGCTACTCTAATTTCCAGTCGTTTCAGCTGCTACAGTACGTCGTGTTTTCGTTTCGTAAACGAGTTCGTTTGTATCCCGTACAATGTTTTCACTCTAATACGAGGGTTGCTACTCAAATTTTGAGAAAGACAAGTAAAAACAAATATTTATAATCGAAAATGGCTTTATTGTTTTACAAAATATTATCCTTGAAGATCAATACACTTTTGCATGCGTTTGAACCAATTTTCGAAGCACTTTTTCCAGTCCGATTGAGGTACCTCCAAAACATGTGATTTGAACGTATTAATCGCTTCTTCAGGCGTCGAAAAACGTTGACCTCGCGATTTATTTTTGATATGCGGGAATAAGAAATAATCATTGGGTGCCAAATCAGGAGTGTACGGCGGATGACCCATCAATTCGATGTTTTGAATGCTCAAAAATTCACTTGTTTGAGCTGATGTGTGACAGCTTGCATTATCGTAGTGGGGAATGATTCGTCCTCTGCAATTGGATTCCTTTATTTTTACAAACACTTTTGGCAAACAAATGGAGGTGTACCATTCAGAATTGACCGTTCTACGTTGCTCTAATGGAACGGTGGCGACATGTCCAGTTATTCCGAAAAAAACAGGCGACCATTTGCTTCGAAGTGCTTGGATTTGGCTCGTCTTGAAAGACCCATACAGTCGATTGTTGTTTAGTTTCGGGTTCATATGCATAGACCCGTGATTCGTCGCCTGTCACGAATCATAAAGACGTCTTTTGAAGCACCGCGATTGAATTTTTTAAACATTTGTTTGCATCAATCGACACGAGCCTTTTTTTGAGCGATTGTCAAATTGTGCGGTATCCAACGCGAACAAATCTTTTTGACGACCAAATATTCATGCAATATTTAATGTATGCGAGTGAGACTAATGTCTAAAGATGCCTTAATCTCACGGTATGTCACATGACGATTTTGCAATATCAGTTCACGCAAAGCATCGATTATTTCTGGCACAATAGCCGATATTAGACGACCTTCACGAAATTCGTCCAGTACGAAGTCCAAACACGATTGAATTCAGAAAACCAGCAAAACACGGTTTCTCGAGATGGTGCTTCATCATCAGAAGTCGCAGCGAGTTGATCGGCACACTGTTGTTGGTTTAATCTACGTGGAAAGTTATAGAAAATCATCGCACGAAAATGTTCACGATTAAGTTCCATTTTTTTAACATAATTAATTTTTAAAAAGTATCTGTAAACAACACAAATATCAATAATGTTTGAGTATGCCCAAATGCTTGCAGACTGGCTGGATTTCCTCCCTAGGGAGTTATTCATTTTGAAATTTATTGCAACAGAGAGGGAAAATATTATTGAGAAGGGAATATGGAAGTCTAGGCATTTACAGGGCTTATGACCTGCTATTGGTTAAAACCAGACAATGACAGGTCATAAGCCCTGTAAATGCTTAGACTTCCATATTCCATTTTCAATAATGTTTTCCCTCTCTGTTGCAATAAATTTAAACACAAATATCACTCGTATGACAAAACGTACGAGTACGTTTACCATTAAAAATGGCAAACTTTATGATGACAATGTCAGATTTGAAATATTTACTGGTGTTGCCATATCTTAAAACTTAAGTAGCAACCCTCGTAGTATCGGCCAAATTATTTTCTAACAAAAACTCTCGTTGACTATTGCACTGAGCAAATGGAACTGTCAGCTCTAAAATATAACATCCCTACGGAAATAGTTGGTTTCGTATTGATTATCTCTGCGCAGTTAAAGATGGCCCCGGGTGGACGCGATGATGAGGTCGTATTATTTTTATGACCAGATTCGCCATTTTACGACAGCAGATTGATATTAACCATCTCTGGATCAGGGGCGACACTTTGCACACTTTGTGTGGATGGTTTAATCACGGTGTACTTAAATACGTACATAGCGATGGTTTAGCGCACCATTGTTGCAATCTCAAAATCACATAAATATGTATTTAATATTCGAGCCAGGCTTTCTGCGTGTATTTCTGGCTCGACACAGGTTTACCGAGGCAATTAGTTAATTGTGAAACCAAAAAGCTTAAAGAAGTATGAGTATTCAATCAAAAAAGTATAACAAATTTCAACAGAGATGGAGAACATTTTAGATAATGGAATATTGAAGTCTCTAGGCATTTTTAGGGCTTATGACCCATCATTAGCTGGTTTAAGTGGCCACTTTACACCCTGTGTAATATTCACCATTTTGCCTATGTTTGAAGAAATATGGATGTTCAAACAGTCAAAATGGTAAATATTTCACAGACTTCCATACTCAATTCTTTAAAATGATCGCCATCTCTGTTGTTATTTGTTAATCTTAATAAGATCCTAGGGGGCGAAATCCAGCCATTGCCTACAAACATTTGGACAAAATCAAAATATTGTAAATAAGTTAAGTTTAGGGGAGCAACGTTTGGTTGTCGCGATGATGCCACACCTCAAAAGAAATGTAATTGTTAGAGATGTAGATAATCGAATGAATCATTAATTTCCGAATTAATCCATTCGATTGCTGTCCATCCAAAGGAGGGTCCATCCATCATTCATTCATTCATTTGGTACAATTGCTAATTGACTCTAAAGAATTAGTGCATTCGAATGAATTTAGTAATCTAATGCATTTGATTATTTTCATTCAAATGAATGATCTCTAGTTATGGTATGCAACTAACGTATTTAACATTTTATAGATTTAAAAAAAATATATTTGAAGCACTTTTATTAATTGATTTTCTAAATGAAAATACTATTATTTCACTATCTATTTGTTTTGCGTGAAATCATGTTATAGTTTTTTGTTAAAATACTTAAGTTTGTAAGTGAAAATTCTTGATGGAAGTTCATTGTAATTTATTATAGAAATAAAAGACGAGTGATACTTTAATCCTCAAATTTGGAATATCCAGTGACCGGTTTCATAGGTTTCGCGACATCTTCGAGACTGGTATCTTTATTTAAAAAATCATTGTATTAATACAAAACAGAGGTAAGGACAGAGAATTCAAAATGAAATAAATGAGAGTAAATTAAATAAAATTATTTTTGTCTGAAGGATCATTAACAAAGTGTTTCAGGTTAACTAATGAGTCGATATAATGATATTTCTAATGAGTTTAAGTACTGTATATATACTCTCATATAAGTTCGAATTCTCAATCTTTACCTCTGTTTTGTATAAATACATTCAGAAACCGGTCACTGGATATTCCAAATTTGTGGATTAAAATATCCACTCCTCTTTTATTTCTAGGATAAATTGTTAAAATGTTTTTTATTTGATCATAATACATGTTAAAAACAAAAACCTGCTGCTTACATAAAAACTACACTATAGTCCTTAAAATGAAACATGGTTAGAATGACAGCTGTCAGAAAAAGTGACGACATAACTTTGTAGTAACGTCAAAGGAGTTATTTATATTGACACACGAAAAATCATTTGTATTTGGCGTGTTAATGTATTTTTTTAATACAATGCTTGAAACATAAATCAATATCAATATATAAAATCAGCGTTAAAACTAAAAGAAAACTAAAATAAACCTAATTATTATCGACGTTCTTACAGAGTTACATCATTTTGCAAAAACGTTAGAGATGGGACAAATTGATCAATGTAAATTGATCGAATAAAAAAATAATTCATTTGATGTTGTTCATGAAAAAAGTATAAATGTCTCATTTTTGTTGAATAATTGTGTTAAACACACTATAACATGCTTGTTTTTGCGTTTTTTATATCAATTTTTGGAAACAGAGTTTCATGATTGCATGAAATAACTGATAAAATCGATTTGATCAGTGATCAGTAACTTCCCATCACTAATGAAATTAATTTGACAGCTGTCATTCTAATAAAGCTATATTTTAAGGATTATAGTAAATTAAGCGATTATGAAAGCACCAATTGGTCAAATGAACACGTTGATGTGTTATAAGTTTTTTTCATAATTAACAGGTGAAAGTATAAATTGTCACCCAACAATTACATTCTTTAGGTGTAAGGTTGTTAAAAACCATAAGCCTAATGGCAAAATGTAAAATATTTTTTTGACTACAACCTACATAGGTAACCAGTCTGACGATGTCGGTCACTGGTAAAATTTTTTAAAAATAATTATAAATATAAGTTAATATAAAATTGGCAGAATACAACATTTAATACACACGGCAAAAGGTACTGCATGTTGTTTGTTGTTAAATATGCATGCATATTTAAAATCATAGCCGTATCCTTCGTGAGAATCAAACATAATACATGATAGTGGTAACGTAATATTACACTGAAAATAATCTTATTAGTAAAAAGATAGGAATTTGAATGCTCTGAAAAGCCCGCATATTTTAGAAGTAGAATTGTAAAAACGTGAATGTTATAGTATATTTAATGGGGACAACTCGGCTATTAGCAAGAATGTGAGGAGGAATTTATATTGTTCACATAAGAATTCCGCTAAATTAATTAAAAACAAAAGTTGACTTCGAGAGAAAATAATATTTTCTAGCGCAACGAGAGATTATTTCTAAATGATTGTTAAAAGTTTTAAAAAAGTTGACATACAGTACGCTTTCACCACGCTACTAAAAGGTATGTTATAATATTTTACTGTTACGGCCTAGAATGAGATTGATTACGGAAGTGAATACTTTCACCTACGCAGAATATCAAGAATGTTATAAAATCCGAAAACTGCCAATAAAAGAAGGCCAATTAATTAGTATAGCTAGCCCGAAGTTTATGCGCTAAAGCTAAAAATAGTAAAAAAAATGGTGAGTGTACTAGATTTCTTAGAGGAAAGGGTGCGGAGGGTTTATCTTTTGTCTGTTTGCTTTAAAGCGGCAATTTCTTTTTATATGTATTATTACTAAAATAAAATTTATATTTGAAACAGTAACATTGAGATTGTTCATTACATAATTGAAATTCTTTATGTATTAGTTTTTTTTTGATATTTTTTTTATTTTTTTACAATATGCATAAGAGGTAAAACCGACTTTCAAAAAAATAAAGGATAATTTCATAGCAATGAGATACATATTAACAGTAAAAATAGTAAACAAAAAATCCCACAAAGGAATGGCCTGTCCGTGGGTATACAAGAAATGTTTATGAATTTTTGCTCCTATAATAAATAGTCAGTTGTTATATTTTTGTGTAACAAAAGAAAGAGATTTTTTTTTTTTGTAAAAGGTTATAAAGTATTTTTTATTTTTATTTTTTATATAAGTAAAAAAGAAAATAAAACATATAAAAAACATAAAAATATTAATATTAGGTGGACACTTTTAATATTATAAAATAAGATTGTATTCATTCATAAATTACTATTCTAAGTTGTAAAGAAGCGTGTATTATTAGCTCAGAAATTAGTTCGTAATAAAATAAATAATAAGCGGTCAAAAACGAAGTTTTATTTTATTTTAAGTATAATTATTTTTACTTTTATATTTGAATTATTATGAGTAATATTTTGGTATATTATATACATATATATAGGACATCGTAAGATGGAGTAGATAGCGGAGAAGGGAATGGTATGGTCGTGTTCAAAGAGTTGACACTACCAGACAACCAGACTCCCTTATATTGCACTAAATAATCAACCACACGTGACTCGAACTTGTTGAAGACCTCCCTAAATATGGAGAGACAGCTGGGACTCCACCCTACAGGAAGAACCCCCTAAAGAACATACCACATAGGTCTTTAACTATAGCAAGGAAGAAGAATATGATTATTACTATTTTATGAGGCAGAGAGATAGTAAAATGATATTCATATTCTGATTTGTGTTGCAAACAGTGTCGTAGCTAGGGGCTGACCAGGCGAGCTGCTGCCAGGGACACAACCCTCAGGGGGCGCACTTTGCAGACCCACAGCCTTCTTATCTCTATATCTTCTTAGTCTGGGAAGCGCAAAATTCAAATCTTGTCGGGGCGCTCATGACTCATGACCCCTAGCTACGACGCTGGTAAATATTATTGCGACGAATACTTTATGAATTTACGTGATAATATTACTGAATGATTAATGTGAAATGCGATTAATAAAGTTAAAATTGTTTCATATAATTATTTCTCTGAGGTTCATTTGTTCACGAAAAGATGTTAATAATTAAGTACTGGGGTAGCTATTCCTTTTCCTAAACGAATTCAGATAGTTGAAATAATTAACGAAAATTGAATTGACAGTGCAAAAACCTCGCCAACGGAGTATCAATTTATCAAAAACCAAAATACTGATCATTAAATTTGTTTTATATGTCGAAAGTGCGATTTTTTTCATATTTATGTGTTAATTCTTTTAACGTTTAAAAAGGATCTGTAGTTAAAAATTACGCAGGTAAAATAAATTAAAAGTGTGTTATGATATATTTTCAGGGACCCGATTACTATGTGAACTTAAGAGAGCTATCCTCAATTGTCTATAAAGAGAAATCGAATTTTCTGTTTGGAAATCAGTATATTGGTAAGAAAATTTGAAATATTTTCATCGACAACCAATAATTAAACATGTTTAAAAAATAATTTTATTTAAATATTTATTTTTTCATACCAAAAATTCTATTATACTTTATATTGAAGATAACTATTAACTTCCCGTTGGAATACGAACCCCGATGTCGGAAATACTCAGCTCGTAGCATCTGCTGGATACTGAGAGGATTTACGAAATCAATACGAGCATTCCGTGGGGTATCATCCCTTATTCAGACCTGTGTTTTCTTACATAAAACGTCGAGTTAAAATATCATTACGGTTTTGTTATTTCAGCACACGGATATTTTATGTAAAGCGCATCGTTGGTAATACGAATTTAAGCAGCGATTATGTTTCCTTAAAGTTGTGATATTCGCTAAAGTTTTAGTTTGGCATGTGCCAATGACATGCTAAGTATGGGATGCATGTGATGACACGTGCTACGTAATATTATTACAGAAATTTCTAGCAACCGATGGTTTGGCAGAGGATTTGTAAGCATTCAAAAAATTATGTTGAAAGAATGCTGTTGAAACCAGATCTTTCAGGCGAATGTGTGGTAAAACTATCAACGGTATTAATTAGGTAATAATTTATATTTCCATAAAGTTGTAAATTGAAATACTTGGTAATTTTTTTACAAATTTGTTTGACCAATTATCGCTTTCACTCTCCAACGGGCTTTGTCACACTGATAGACATTATGCGCACACACGTTGAGATCCGTGAAGTATTGCAGGCTAAGACGAGCATTATCGAATGCATTATGAAAGGGGCGCTACGTTGGTTTGGGCATCTAAACCCAATGGACAGCGAAAGACCGGCTAGAAATATTTACGATGATTTATGCAGAAAATAGTAAGACAAAATCCAACAATTGATTCAATATGGACAGGTCAAAAGTCGGAATAATATTGTCGTACGTGCATGAGAAGACGCATTATGAATAGAAAACGTGATTCGTTTGTACGGAGATAATAACGGGGCGGTCTATCCTCTCCGTCAACCCCAACATTTAAATGTAACCTGGGCAGAACCCTTCAGTTTTATGATCAGCGCCTAGAACATTTTGGTTTAGATAAGTTGGAATTTAGGGGACAGAATTTAGACTTGATATATCTTTATAAAATAATTGATTATAATGTTGATTCTACATTTTGTTAAGAGAATGCACCCCTGAATGCCCCCCCCTTAGTCGACGATTGAGATGGTACACAGCATTTTATCTTCCAATCTTTAATAATAATATGGCGTACTTTAATGCATTATCAAGTATGTTAAGATTGTATAATAATGTAGAAAGAAAAGCTGATATTGATATCTTTAACGATACATTAAATAATTATAGGACAACAGTAACACAATTATAAAATCAAATAGTCACTTATGTTAGTTAGGTAAAATAATTTGTAATAGCCTGTTAGTAATAAGTTATTAGAATATAATAGAATTCAATTAAGTTAGTCAATTCGAAAAAAGTCGATCATAAACTTTTTTTTCTTTATTTGTGCATACTGTGTTCACACATAATTGATGAACAATATCTTAACACAACACATTGTGATTATTATACCAATGTCGTATGTATTGTTTGTGAACTATAATAAATAAATAAAAATAATAAACATATTACAACAGAGATGAAGAACATTTAAGAAAAGGTAATATAGAAGTCTAGGCATCTACAGGGCTTTATGACCTGTCAATAGCTGGTTTAAGTGGCCACTTTACACACTGTGTAACATTCACCATTCTGCCTATATTTGAACATCTATATTCCTTCAATTTTTTCATCTGTTGATGTTTGTGAAGTTAAAGAAGTTAAAGCTCTTTAACTTCACAAACATCAACAGATGAAAGAATTGAAGGAATATAGATGTTCAAATATAGGCAGAATGGTGAATGTTACACAGTGTGTAAAGTGGCCACTTAAACCAGCCATTGACAGGTCATAAGCCCTGTAGATGCCTAGACTTCTATATTACCTTTTCTTAAATGTTCTTCATCTCTGTTGTAATATGTTAATATAAACAGCTCCCCAGGGAGTTGAATCCAGTTCTTGTCTACAAAAATTTGGACAAACTCAAAATATTGTTGAAAAATAATAAAAATAAAAGAAATAAAGGAAATAAAATAAATAAATAAAATAAACAAATTACAACAGGGATGGAGAATACCTTAAAGAAGGGAATATGGAAGTCTAGGCATTTACAGGGCTTATGACCTGTAAATGCCTAGACTTACATATTCCCTTATTTAAGGTATTTTCCATCCCTGTTGTAATTTGTTAATCTTAATGACTTCCGAGGGGGTGAAATCCAGTCTTTTGTCTACAAAAATTTGGACAAACTCAAATATTTTAAATAAAATAAACCCTGACGGGGAAACGAAAGGATAGTATGCTAGTTAAATGCCAGCCTATTTAGCATAAAATGAGCAAAAACCCCAAGTAATTTTCTAACAAATAAAGTCCATTATTTATATTTTTTGATAAAAGTTAGAAATTAAAAATACTTGGTAGACTTTCAAATATTTATTTAACCAATAAGACTCAGCCTGAAGTTACCCGTTAAAGGTTGAAAGAACCAATTGGTCAAATAAATAAGTAAAAGGGTACAACCTGTTATAAATTTACTACTTAAATTGAAATATAAATTATTACTTAATTACAAAGGAATTACATTAAGCACAAATAACACTAATAGAATTCCAGAGAACATGATATCATTGAAATATTTATACATTCTTTAATGCCTTACTATTTTTGCTAACTTTGCCACTAAAGTCAAGCTGTCAGTCGTTAAGGATGTATATTTTAGTATTTAAACATTAGAAATAGGCACTTAGGCCTCAATTTCATTTTCCCAAGAACATTAAGTACCAACTCTGTATCATACTTATTTTATTTTAATTTTTCTAAAAGCACTGTTAAAAAAGGAAGGGCTCATAAACACAGCTAATGGATTGAAACTGTTATTGAAAGTTATAAAATGGACACACCTAAGAAACGGGTTACTTGTCAAGCCTTTTGATAGAATACACTTATATAGAAAACCCACTGACATGCCTAAAACAGTTCATATTCATTTCAGTGACGATAAATAAGCCATTTAATCTGGTGTATTTTACCCCCGATTTTACTGAGAAAGAAACTGTCTAGGCAGTGAATTTGTATCCAGTATTTAGGTTTTAGATCTGAGAACATGTAGAGTATGAAACATTCCTAAACCACACATAACCTAATTATAACATAACCCACAACATAATATAAATATAAACATATCCTTCACACATGTTTAATAAAATAAATGAAATAATTTTGTGTATATTTGAATTAATAATGTAAACATATACTTTAAATACAATGATTCCGAACATATAACTATATTTCACTCACCGAAAGTATTGGGTATCAAAAGGTCCTTTGCTGTTGATGAGAAAAGAGACAATCCCCTCCGAAGTAAATTCATCTGAAAACAATAATTACAGGTTGCCAATAATTTACACAGTTGTAAAAAATATATTCGTTAGAGAAAATTACAATATTATAAAACGTACCTTAGAATAACACGGAACAATTTTTAGGTTATAAAAGTTAAATATGACAGTAGAATCGGCCGGTACAACAGAGAGCGTCAAGTAGATGCATTATAGTAACGCCTTCTACCGCTAGATGGCAGACAAAGTCGAAATGTATTTACCATTAAATCTTAAGAGTAAAGATAAAATCAGTAAAACGCAGAAGTTTTTTTAAAACATAATATTATATTATCCATAAAACTGAAAATAAATACAAAGGTAGGAACAGTAACGAAATGTTTTAAGAATTTCATGAACGAGGAGGCTATATAAAGTTTTACTTAACTTTCAAAGTAGGCAGGTACTTTTGTGAATGTTAAGTCCACATTGGTTACAAATCGTCTAGATGCTTTTTATTAAAGTTTTCCTGCAATTCAGAAAATTCTAATTGGTTAATAATACAATTTCTGCTTCGGGGTGCGTGAAGAATACAGTTCTGTGTGCGAAAGAAAACCATTATAATATTTCAGTCACAGGACGGGACCTTGAGTCTTAAATTGTAACACTAATCATTGCACCTTCATATAGTAAAATTATTAAAATACGTTGCGGTCGGTTTACCAATACAGTGCCTTGCTTTCTTTATATTCACACATCTTCTCATGCATGCACGCCGATTATTCCGACTTTTAAAGTATCTGCATATCTGTTGAATTTGCCATGCCATGTCTTTCTTGGTGTCCTAGTTTTCTGAATTCACCAACATTAGCAACGTACAACTTTTTAACCGTTTTTCGTTGTCTATTCGCTTTACGCGCATTGTAAGTACACGTTCAGGACACCTCAAACCTAATTATAAATTACATTACATTTTAAATCAGCAGATGTAATATATTATAATATAGGTACATAGGCAAAGCATTAACAAATTATACATACACCGTTTTTTTTGGAAATTTGGATAATGGTCAATTTGTCATTGAATAAAATTTATAAATAACAACGAACTTCCAATAAGAAATTTCATAAACTAATTTGAATGAATTATAATTTAATTTAAAAATAAACACTTGGTAATATTTATTATATAAATAAATGTCTACTGGAAACTCGTAAAACTATAAAAAGAGCAATATTTTCAGCGCTTTTAGATTTTGGGAAAACAGGAAAATATAAAATATTTGGCTTCCTTCCACCATTATTTAGGTTACTTATGAGGACGGGGTATGTTTATAATGATTTGTAGTTAAACTCTTGCCTTGGATTGATTTATTTGCTTCTTTTCCGGGTATTATTTATCAGACGTTAATTTTTACAAATTTAAAATAGAACCATTTCGTAAATCTGTATTTACGAAATGGTTCTATTTTATACATACAAAAATTGACCTTTTGAATACGTGTAACCATTTGTTGTGTATAACGGAGCCTCTATTGAATGCGATAATTGTACTATAGACAACGTACCTATTAAAAAACGCATTTTTAATTAAATATTTGAAATATTACTATTAGGTTAAAAACATTTTTATTTATTTAATTGCAAGTAAATGCACCTACACTATTGCCTTTTTTTCGACTCAAAGGATGCTCTCAAGTAAAAAATCCTAGAAAAGGGAAATCGAGTGGAGATTATTCCACCGGGTAGTTTAGTGGTTGGTGTATTCGCTCACGAAACGCACTGACCAGTACACAAGGAGGCTGACTAATTTCTACTAAATTTCCCTTTGCAGGGTTTTTATCTGAAAAAGCCACTAAATAAATAAGAAAAAAAATCATACAGTAAAAATGAATTTACCCTAATTTTACGTGACTGCGACCGATATGAAATTGGTTTATACGAGTATGTGTAAAAAATATCATATAATACAAAGTACTGAAAAACTTTTAATTAAAATTACGTTTACTAGTTTTTCTAACAGTCGACTGTAGCCGAC
Source organism: Micrasema longulum (assembly GCF_059751315.1). Taxonomy (NCBI): domain Eukaryota; kingdom Metazoa; phylum Arthropoda; class Insecta; order Trichoptera; family Brachycentridae; genus Micrasema; species Micrasema longulum. The sequence continues at coordinate 394,477 of NW_028277972.1, forward strand.
TGTTATTAGAACTTAAAAAACGTTTACGAAAATTTGATGAACAAAAACGAATCATAAGCTCTTTTTAGAATGTCACAAATTGCGAAAACAAAAAAACCTAAGAATTATTAATTCCATTTCTTTAGACTTATTATTATGAAACGCTGTAAAAATAATATGGAATAAAATTCATGAGTAAATTATAGGTTGGTTATGAAGCTTGTGTAGCTTTAAAACTGATCCGTTAAAAAAAAGTCGTGAAAAACAAAGTTGTTTTATTAAGTGAACATGGAATTGTATTTTGATAAGAAGTGTGAATAAATAAATAAATAAATATATTGACGGTTGTGATTTAAGTATTTGGGCGCTGTCACCGCTCCAACACTTAAAAATGGCATGCCTACATAGAATAATAAAATGATCAATCAGTAAAAAAGGTCAATACATCTGGGTAGAAGATCGTAGTTTTATATTAATACTCCTAATCTTCTACCGGCGTCAAATTCCGGTGCAGAAATAAGCCACAAACCTTTAACTGGAGAAATCATAGAAAAAGAGACATTTTGAATACGGGTCATCATTTATTGTGTACAACAGGGCCATCGTTTATGACAATTATAATAAACAGATAATCGAAAAAGAATAGGGTGCAAAAAAATTGTTTTAATAGAGAAATATCACGTTTTTTAAACGTTTTAAAAGTAATAAGGGCCAATGAAATACTGTTCAGTAAAAAAAAAAAAATACTACTTACGAGCAGCACAAAAAATATGTTTAAATTTGTAATTTTCAATTCCCATAAAAACGGTCGTTGCATTGGCCACGCCCCTAATACGTCGCGATTCACGTTAATTTTCTACTTTGTTCCTAACCGTTCAAATTTTTATGGAACATTGTCTCGAAGCTTGACGTCACAACTATCAATGCTTATCTGGCGTTTTTCTAGTGCCATATTTTTTTACATTTAAAAAAAAAAGTTATTTATAAAAACATTACTCCACAATATTCATATTGATTTTGAAAATACAACTAATAATTCTAAATCAATTTCATATATTTTTATTGGTATTCGTAGTATATGATATTTCCCTATTGGTAGTTCTACCACTGATTTAATGGATTATTGGTAGGTGCAAAGGTTTAATTCGTTGACGCGGTCGTTAAAGCGATTTTTCTTTTTTCTTTTTTCCTTTCGTCGTCGTTATCTCGATAGAGTTGAAGAGGAAAGCTAACGAACGTACTTCCGGCGTCACAAGTCGTTATTCTATGTAGACCACAGACAACATATTTATTTGTTTTTTATTAAAAGAGGAATTCTTTCGTTCTTATGATTTACGCACTGAAACATTTCAATTTCCGAGACATTTTCTTTAAGTCTTAAAGAACCATGTCCGAAAATGGAAAACAAGTTGTGGTAGACGAATGTTCGAAATTCGGATATCCGTATCCGGATTCCGCGACATTTCGACGGGACCACAATCCGTTTTGTTAGACAGATATAATGGCAATGGTTTTACTCTTTAATACTTTACAAATTAATATATTCAATACGTTATTCATATTTACACGACTATATTAATCATTTCAGACATTTAAGGAAGGATCATTTTAAAAAAGGAATAATAGTTTAAAATGAATGCATAATTTATTTTATCCTTCTAGCAAGTTTCTTGTTTCGTTTCGACATAAATGTTTATTTATTTATATTTCGACAATAACAAACGCTTATTTGCACCCAATGGTGCATAGGACACTGCATCGTTAAATGAAATGTAGTGTACCTAAAGGAGGGTAAGGTGATCAGTTTTATGTTTTAGGCCAGAGAAATACTTTTGTGGAAAACCACCTTGAAGGACAAATATTTCGTATCAACCTTCCCGAGAATCGAACCCGGGACCTCAAGCATGGTCGGCGACCGCGCCAACCACTACACCACAAGGCGGAAGTTTCTTCACACGATTTCCTTTTTCAGATTTTTTATCTGAAAGCAGACATCGAGTAAAGAATCATCGATAAGGATCCTGGTTGTATTTCACTTACATAACTGTATTTTTCATCCGCCCTGACACATGCTCGTATATAAAACAATATGAAATATGAAATTCTTACTAAAAAGACTGAAAGAGCCTCCGTTGCACACTGCCCGTCTAATTTGATTATACAGGGTGTTCATTAAACCCTGTCACATCCGAAACCACGATGATCAGTATGAGCAAGAAGACATATTGGAACATTAAAATTAATTTTTGTAAGAATTTAAAAAAAAAAATGAAATATTAAAAAAAGTAATTGGTTTTTTACTTCTACAGGAGAGAAACAAGGAAGTGGAGGGGGAGTCTGATACACCACCGAATGCGCGGCCACGCCCCCCTTGCTTTTAAAAAAAAATATTTGTTCTAAATATTTTTTAAATAAGCTAGTATGTCTTCTTGCTCATACTGATCATCGTGGTTTTGGATGTGACAGGGTTTAAAGAACAACCTTTATATTAGTGGTTATGGAGTCCGCGTCCAGACAAATTAATAGAATTAAAAGATAAATTAACAAAACAAAACGTTAAAGACACTCCAATGCAAGTGTTAATATCTATATTTTGCGAAAAAAACACTGTTCTAGTGCCATAATCCAGAGAGAAAATGAACGAATTATGAAATTAATCAACGAATAAATAGTCTAAGAAACTCTGCAAGTCCAGGTTTTGATTATGTAACTGTCCCATTAGTCAAAGCTCTATGTCCTTTTGTAAATAAACCAATTGGTTTTAGCAATTACTAAAATTTTAAATTCAAGCTTGAGAAGATTTTCCAAAAAAACTATAAAAAAACAATAGTGTTACTAATTTTAAAGAACGGAGATTAAGAAAAACTTTACTGTCTAATCTCTCATATATCAAATATTGCAAAAAAAAAGAAAAAGTAGTTAAGAAACAAATGCTTATTTATCTCACATTTAACAAAATACTTGGCGGTAATCACTTTAAGAGAAAATAAAGGCACTCAATATGCCATAGCTAAATTTACAACAATAATATATGACTCATTGGACAAGCATAATAAGGTACTTGCTACATTTGTGGATTTAAGAAATGTTTTTCACAGTGTATTATACGTCAGACTGATAAACACGCTGAAATTTTATGGGATTTTTTTTTTTTTTTTTTTTTTTTTTTTTTTTATACGCCTCCACTCGTTTGCGAGTGATTTTGGCTCTTAGAAACAAGAAAAAGAAATTTAAAGAATATACGCTTCAGTGAACGACAAAAAAAAACCCATACCCACGAAAAAATATAATATAATGTGAGGTAGTTAAAATCAGTATGAAAGAGTTGTGTGACAATAAAATATTATTACTGTATAAAGTAAACGTAAACATAAAATGAAATTTCGGGCCAAAAGTAAAGAGGGACATTCAATTAGACTTATTAATTAAATTATGCAAATAACATTTAACAAATTCAAATATTTTTATTATTTGTCCTTAGGAATTTAGTCAGAAGTAAATAAGTATCCAAATCATTCTGGGCTAGTAAAAATTTTACGTTAAGAGGGAACGTATTATATTCTTCACATATATTTTGAAGGAATTCACTTCTTTCGAAGAGGGGACAGTCAAAAAACAGATGATCTAATGTCTCATCGTCGTTTTCACAAAGACACATTGCCGAAGTAAAGACACCTATTCTCGATAAATGCGAGGCAACGAGACAATGTCCTATTCTCATTCTTGATATTAAAGAGATGTTCAATTTTGATTGCTTTTCGATTTCAAACCATGGTGTAACGGGGATGGAGCATTGAATACTCTTATAAAACAACCCAGTCGAGGAATTCTGCCAGAAAATTGTCCACTCAGATCTGATTTTATTAATTATAGTTGGTACACAATCGTCAGTAGGACGACTAAAGGAGTGCGGGATGCTTCCATGAAGGCATGCTTCCTTTGCTAGGTGATCAACTCTTTCATTTCCAGAAATTCCGATATGCGAAGGAATCCAACATAAGGTCACCTTGAAATTTCTCTCGAACGCAAAAAATATAAGATATTTTATTTCACAAATTAGTCCATCATTACTACCATAAATTCCAGATTTCAACTTTTTGATCAGACTGAGGGAATCAGTAAATATTATTGACATAGGAATCTCAAGGTGTATAACTTCCATTAAAGCCTCTTTTAGTGCAATGCACTCGGCAGTAAAAACTGAGGAATCGGAAGGCAGTATGAAAAGTCTACTTAATTGAAAAGTTGGAATATAAAATGCCGCACCACAACCTTGGGCTGTTTTAGATCCATCAGTAAATATAAATGTGGAACCAGGCCATTTTTCTTCTATATTCGCCAAGAATGTTTGGTTATTACCTTGGTGATTCAATCGAGCAAATGATTTATCAATACTTATATGTTCTTCTATTTGAGAGGAAAATATTAGTGCTTTAAATGGAGTAGAAAATATTGGCAAGTTGTCCCTGGGGTAAATTGTAAATACTGACTGAATATACTGCATGGACGAACACAATAAAGGAATAGATCTGCGAGCGTTTGTTTCATTTGTCATCTTTTGAGTTAGAATTGACAAGGATTTTATGGGATTGGTAGAACGGTTCTTGCGTGGTTAGAAGAATTCTCAAAAAACAGAATCCAGTAAACCAGGATAAATAAAACATTGAGCGATTCAGCTTCATCCTGCTTTGTCATTCCCCAAGGTACTATTCTAGGTCCAATACTATTTACAATCTATGTTAATTTAATGTTCAAATTACCACTTAAAGGAGAAATTATTTCTTACACCGATGATACTGTGATGACTTTCAATAAAAACACTTGGAATTACGTTAATAAAGTGCCAAAATAAACAAAAAAAAATTAAAGAGTGTTTGGATCAAAGTTACTTGACAATTAATTCAGAAAAATACCACTACCTTGCATTTACAATCAACAATAGAAATAGATCTAATCATATAGACCTTAAATCTCACGATATAAACTGTGGAGATCATACAAAATGTCCTTCTCAATGTGTTACTCTGACCGACAAATCAAAGGTAATATATCTGGAAATCATAATCGATCAAAATATTAAACGGAAAGAACAAATATATTTAATGTGCAAAAGACTTAGAAAATTATTCCATATATTTTTACAGCTTAATTGAATTAAAATTTATTGATATCGACGGATTAATTGAAGACTTATTATTATGGTCTACTACAGTCAATAATTCAATATGTAGTAGTTGAAAAGGGAGGTGCTTTCAACGCTCATCTTAGATCCTTAAATGTTTTACAAAAAAGAATTATTAAAATAATACTATTTAAACCATCCTTTTACTCATGTATAGAAGTAGTACTGAAGTATTTTTATAATAAAATGTAGGTATATTTGCATATTGTGTACATATATATAAATATGCCCGCGTACATGAATTGATTTAGTTTTTTATTAAAAAAGTGTTAATTTTTTTCAGTTTATAGTTGTTCATTTACTTTCTATTTTTATTGTTACGCATTTTTGTTTCTATTTTATATTATAATGTACAAACACAAGTACCTGATTTTTTTGGCATGTTTAACCGGAAGTGTTCTATTTTTTATTTCTCGATGTGTTGTTTTTCATGTAAAATAAAGGCTTACTAATAAACAAAATAATACAATGTTTGTATGAAGAAAAGTCACACCGCCTTTCTTCTTAAATGATTGGTATTTGTACTGAAAAGATTAATGATTCAAGTAAATTTATTTTAGTGCTGCAAGAATGAAAATTTACATAAACTAAACTCAATTTGTTCGAGAGATAACGCGTCAAATTTTTGCTACCTTCAAAAGTATATTTTTAAATGGAAAATTGTTATGACTTGTTTTGTGAATATATTTTTACTGAAATTGGAAAACTTTATTTGATGTCTGTAAATATCTTCATGAAACTGTTTTCTAAATAGATGATTTGGAATTTAAAATTGATGTTCAATTTTGAAATACCAATTCCAAGGTCGGAAGGATTACTGAAATGTTGCGGTAAGTTTTTAATTGAAGTAAATTTTTGGCGAAACATTTAAAATTGTTCAAACTGATTTAAGTATTTTTGTAATATTTTTTATTATTATACTGGGTAGTTGAGTTCTCACTATGGATACCTCGGTTCTGAAGAGGACCATTTAGTAAATTGTCTCTCTCGCTCCCAAATATACCTGTATTATCGAAAGTGAGACGTAAAAAGTGTGTGAGGCAATTAAATATTAGAAAAACTCTTTTACGCGTACACGACATGCGACACATCTATTTTATTGGTGATTTATCTCAGCTTTTTGATGAAACGTCTTTGCGATGCGTAAATGCATAACGGAGGAATACCAAAAATCTTGGCCCATAATCTTTATTTTTATAAAAGGCAATGTTCGTATGTGTGTTGACCGGTTTACGTGCGGTTTTTGGCTAAATGTAGATCTTTGCCACGAGCGTATTTATAAGTATTTAAAATCTTCAATTTATAAAGTAGAAAAAAAGTAAGGAGCGTAAATTTTTTTTTCATCCAGGGTTACATTCGACCAGAATGCATATTATAAAAAAATAGAAAGATGTTTTTTAGTGAATAAAAAAAGTTTGTTTTTGAATGTTAACAAAGATTAGTTTTTTATGGATCCCAAATTTCTACCCGTTTATTTATTTTTATTGGGTTTTCGGTACTATTCAGTTCAGTTCAGTTCAGAGCCGAATAAATCAGCGTTTATTTTAAAGTATAGTATTATTATGATATGTTTGCAAAACAGTAAAGGTAAAAATATACTAATAAGCAAAATTAAAGTAGAATCAAGTATAGTAAATACCTGTTCTGAGGTAGTATTTTTTTAAAGCATAAAATTCAGCATATTTTTTTTAGAGATGTCTTAAGATAGTTAATACAAAATTGAATAATATATAAAAATATGACAATCTTTAAAAAAAATCTGGAACTAAAAAATCAAAACTGTCAAAGTATATTTAACTGAAAAAATATATGAAACTGAAAAAAAATATAAACAGATAAAATACTCTATATATACTATATTAAACCAATACCAACATACATTTGATACATTTTTGAAAATCGCATTCCTAAATACAGTGGACCTCTGTTGGTAAGAAGACCAGAGTTTGACATTGGCATAAATAATTATATATTGGAAAATTAATTACTTAAAGTTTTGGAATTCAACCATAAACAAGTACGTAAGTTCCCACCTAAATTCAACACTTGAAAACGAATTATTTTATGTTTTGGAATTAAATCATAAACAAATACTTAGGTACCTACCCACTTGCTAATAAAAAGTTTTACGTTTATCCAAATGGTTTTTACTTAAGATTTGTAAGTATACTTAATAATGTATACTTAATAATGTTTAATCTTAAGAGGAAATGGGGTCCTACTTTTCTTCATTCAAACGTATTCCAGTATTATCTCTCTGGATTGTGGCACTAGAGGCACTAGAGTGGCACTGATTTTTTGCACACTTTAGATATTTACCATTGGCGAGTCCTATTTGTTTCGTTTTAGTAAAAATAGTTTATCTTGGGAACTAGAACCATCAAAACCAGTAAAAAAACTCAGTTTTATCTGCTGTCTTCGGACGCACAATATGCACATACTAGTATATCTATTTTTGAAAAACGCAAAACGTACCGATACATAAAATTAAATCCTGATACTCTGTCTAAACGTCGATTTTGTCTATTCTAACAAAAGGTTTGACATGCAGTTGTCTTTTTTGCACAGCATCGGGGAGGCATCTGCATGACAGTGACAGGAAAACAATTTTTGAATACCTATTTATCAAAATTTTCTATCCTTACACTTAAATCAAAACACAAAATAATAATGTATACGTACAAATCTAATTTGGACTAAATACAATAATTGATATCAAACTTTAGATTGTGTCCATTTTATCTATAAACGAGTGTGTACCATCTAGGTTAAGCAGAACATCTACAATATTTTATTGTCAAAATTCTCGAACGGTAGCTCGATATAACTCACCTATTGTTAGATTACAGAATACCGGGAATGAATATGCATCATATTTTAATATATTTAGTTTATCTCTGTCTAACTTAAAAAAATAATGTGAAAAACATATTTTTATCAAAAAGAGCAAATCAACTTCAGGAAATGGGGTTGGAATAGTTATAATTTGATTGATTAATGTATTTTGTTATTGTATAATTTTTTAAAAATATGTATGTCAAGTAATTTATAATGTGTATTGTACGAGTATATATTACTCGATTTTTTTAATATTTTTATTTTTAAGGACTCTTTATACCACATTAAATGGCAGAAATGCCGTATATAAATAAATAAATGTACTCAAATCTAGCAATAGCAAAGCATTGCTGGTTTCAGCTCGTTTATTATATTTATGGAGATGTTAAAGTTATTACATGCAATATGTAATAGCTATACATCACTGGAAAGGGTTAGTTAAAATATACTCTGCCCGTCAAATTATTAAAATAAAATATCAAACACGCGTGTTGCGTGAAAATACTAAGTGTTAAACTGATATTCAAAATGATCATTCCTTCGCTTCAGGTGTCGGTCAAGTTTTCTTAAAGTAATAAGTTTTTGTTTTAGTTATAACTTTAAGGATCATGTTACTTTATATATGTAAAGTATATATCTAAGTTAATAGTTTTAAGATGATTAGTTAATTATGATGTTATATAATATTCCCTCAAAGGATAGGTAGGTAATCTATTCAAATCTCATATCGAGGGTAAGACAAGTACGTTCTTATATCGTTAATCGTATCCTTGGCTTGTTAAGTCTGCTACTCAGTGTTTGTGGTTCGTGGTTACCTTACCACGAAAGGCAATTTTAACAAATTGGTTCGAAACAAGGTATGAAGTGTTTGTAATTTATTACAGGATAAAAGTCTTAGAAGGCTTCGGAACTTGCCAAGTCAAACAAATATTGGTCCTAAAATAAGGAAGGTGGAAATTAAAGCTTGGCTCTAAAATTGGCATTTTACGCGCTGTATTTATTCACTAGCTTTCTCCACAAATATTTTTTTGATCAATTTTGTAAAATACTTCCATGTGTAATAAAATGCATTCTACACACGTTGAACATATAAGGTCTTCGATTCTTCCATCTGTTGATTTTTGTGAAGTTAGGAAGCTGAGTTGTTTAACTAGGGAACGACTGAAAACGTTTTTATATCAACAGTGTTAAAGTTTTAAAATTTTCTTGTAAACAAGTACTGGATTTTACCCCCTAGGGAGTTATTAAGATTATCATACTACAAAAGACATGATTGACATATAGATAAGAGAATATGGAACTCTAGGCATTTACAGGTCATCGGCTGGTTTAAGTGCTCACTTTTCACACATTGTAACATTCATCATTATCCTTATGTCTAAACATTCTGTGTTATATTTCAGTCATTTGGCAAAACTTTGGTGCTGTCATTTTTATGACAAGTACTTTCATCTGATTATTTGGTAATAAAACCTTGAATTAACTGATGATCGCTAAACTCGCAAAAGGAAGAATGAAGGATATAATTTTACTTTCAAAAGCGCCTTGGCCAAAAATTGTTGACCGTAAATTTTTAATCTACAGGTTTTTTAACTTCATTTTTTTAGTACGTATTTAAACGACAAAGTAACGGGTTCTTTTAGGGGTTGATTAAAAATAACCTTGTTGTTAGGTTTTGCTAAGCTGATAAGGTTTACTTTATAAAGAATTATTTTTTTATGCTAGGTTTAGTTATGTAGGAGTATAAAGTATTAGGAAGGTATTTCGTGGCGCACAATAAGCTACAAAAAGTAAGGAAATAGGAGTAATAAAAGTTAAAAGTATATAAAACAAGGGATGGATAACTTATACGACAATATTACAGTGGTAGTATTTTATTTTAGGATATTTTGAACTCACTGCTTTAGAAAATAAGATTTAAAAAATTATTTTAAGAATGAATAGGTAAACAAAGGTTCGTTTAATGCGAGAAACAAAAATTATGACTGTGCGTCAATTCATATTTTTTAATGTAATGTTTTTTTTTACAAAATGTAATGTGAATATGTATATAAAACTAGAAGTAAATATAAACTAAACTGCCATCTTGTAAAAAGGCAAAATCACAAAATTCGATGATGCACCGAGCTGTACATAAATATTTCATTCATTATTCCCTTTCCGCACCAATTTTTTTTTATTTTTTATATTTTTTTATTAATTATTTTTTTGCACCACAACAGGCCAAGAGGCCTAATTACAGTGGTGAATAACATCACAGAGCACCCAGGCTTGAGAAAAATCACATTTTAATTTTTGTGTTCTCATCGGGAATCGAACCCGGAACCTTCCGTGCGTGAGTCAAGCGTCTTGACCACTACACCACGGAGGCCGCTAATGGTGCATAGGGCACTGTATTGGTAAACCAATCGCAGCGTATCTTGATCATTTCTGTTACTTGAAGGTAAAATGACGATCAGTCTTACCCTTTAGGTGGCAGTCCAGAGACTATGAAATATTCTAGTGTTAAAACACATTTTTTAAATAAATATTTCATGTCGGCAATCAAACCCGAGACTCTACGAGAATATGAAGAAGTAATATTGACTGGCAGGCTGGTTCATGCTAGAGAATTTGACTCTTCGGGCCTCATGTAATCAGCCCTCCGGGTCTCGTTTTGCGGCCTTACGGGCCTCAGTTGATTGGCCTCGGTCCTCGCTTGGTTAGGATCTCGAGCAACTTGAAATGTCGCCCTTTTGGGCCTCACAATCTTCTTTTGTTCAGAGCAATGTAAACGTGATGAAGAAGAATTTGTCTCTCAGAATAATGCCACCAAAACCCCACAAAATTTACACATATAATATATTCAATACCTACACAAAAAGTTTGGTTAGTAAGCGATTAACATTATAATAACAACAGACAGCTAATGCTTACTATTACATGCTTGTTAATTCGGCCCTTTGTTCTTTAGGCCTGGGCTAATTAGGATCTCGAATGCGTTGTATAAGTTATCTATAATTAACATATTACAACAGAGATGAAGAATATTTAAGAGAATGTAAAATATAAGTCCAGGCATCTACAGGGCTTATGACATGTCAATGGCTGGTTTAAGGGGCCACTTTACACACTGTGTAACATTCACCATTCTGCCCATATTTGAACATCTATCTTCCTTCAATTCTTTCATCTGTCGATGTTTGTGAAGTTGCTTAAACCAGCCATTGACAGGTCATAAGCCCTGAAGATGCCTGAACTTCTATATTACCTTCTCTTAAATGTTTTTCATCTCTGTTGTAATATGTAAATATAAACAGCTCCCCAGGGAGTTGAATCCAGTCCTTGTCTACAAAAGTTTGAACAAACTCAAAATATTATTGAGTCATCTATAATACGAATTTGGACTTGATTTGAGCACGACGAGGACTTTTAACGAATCACATAAGGAGATAAAACTAAAAAATAACTCTTATTACGCATATAAATAGCTCAAAAAAGACAAAAATAAATTATTTGTGTTCTTATTTCTGTATTAATCTGGTTATATATCAATTTTTCTGTTCGAGTGTAAGTCACTGAACTCCTCCTAAATAGCTGGACCAATTTTGGTGTATTTTTTGGTGTTTTTATGTGGGTTCCTGGATGGTTTAGATTTACAATTGGACCTGGTAGGTGACGCTGCGATCTCAATGTCACGTGTCACTTAGTATACAGTTTATCAAAAATTCGAATAGCTCGAGATTTTGCGTTTGCTGAACCAGCTACAAGCAGGCAAGCCAACGTTCGAGCAGGACAAAGTCTGTCGGGTCCGCTAGTTACAAAATATAATAAAAAAAATGAAGGTAGAATTTTACAATTTCAGTGCAAGCTCAAAAAACACCAAAAGTCCAAAGCAAAAAACACCCTCGTTGGGTCAAAATGGTTATTTCCAAACATACTGATTATATGAACGATTCGCCCCCGGTATAAAGATAAGGTCAGGTAATAATTAAATGTACGTAAAATAATTATACCTTGATATATTCGGTCATCTTCGTAAGTAAATTGTGCTTTAAGATTTTCTCGGGACGGGCTCCTTCGTCTAGGGGACTTAGAATAAACTACAGCTTAGGCAATATTACTTATAATAATTAGTGGGGATTTCTCCGGCATGGAATATTTTAGACTTTGGAGTATTTCAGGATGATTTCTGGTGGAATAAATCCTACATACGAACTTAACGTCTTGACTTTGTATCTGTGGCTAAAGCATACCCTTTCCAATGACAAAGGGTTACTTGTAGAAGGTAAAATACCTATGTATAATTATTATTCCATGAAATTATCATCAAAGGAACATATACTATACCCAACTTTTCATGTTTTGAGTATATCCAAGTTGTAGACACGGCTGATTTTTAATCTTCAGGAAGTTATCTAGATTGAAATATGTTACAACAGCGAGGGAAATTATTTTTGAGAAGGGAATATGGAAGTCCACATATCAACAATGACATGTCATCAGCTTTGCAAATGCCCAGACCTCAATATACTCTTCTCAAAAATGCTTTCCATATCTCTCGCAACATATTTTTATATCGGTAACTCTCCGGGGATTCAAATCCAGCCACGTCTACAAAAATTTGAAGATGGGCAGTTACTCAAAATATTTTTTGCTGAACTAACTTGTTATAAATATTGAAAAATATTTTCAAGCGTTCCCTAGTAGTTGTAATAATTTAGTCAGATGAATCTCACCTTCATCAATAAAGGCCTCAGCTCTTTTGCCCCACAACAGTCAACATATGAAATAGTTGAGGGAAAAAATGAGGATTTTCAAACATAGGGAATCTGGTGAATGAGCCACGTTCGTAAAATAAACTTGTCTTATTGAATATAATACATAAAACAAACATGCAGAAAGGATAGAACGTCATATCACTCTGTCTTTGCATACAGATCTCGCTTTCTCAACATTCATACATCTTCTCGTGCACGCGCGCTGATTATTCCGACTTTTGACATGTCCATATTTAGGTGTTTGTTGGATTTGGTCATGCCATGTCTTTCTCGGTCTTCCTCAATTTCTACATATATCAACTTTCTTATCATAGATACATATTTTTAGCCGTTCCTTTGCTGTCCATTCGCTTTACACGTTAAAACCAACGCAGAGCTCCTTTCTTGATTTTGTCGATAGTGCTTATCTCAGCCTTACATAATGTACGGATCTAGATATTTGAATAAACTGATTTATAAAAAAACTAAGTAGGTATATTGAATAAACAATCAATTTTCTTTAAAGGAACAACGTGACAAAAAGGCTTATAAACTCCATATGTTTTCAGATAATATTTAGCAAACACTGCCAGATAGCGGGTGGACGCTCGAATATTGCGTTTTTTGCTAGTTCACTGAATTTTGGCGTTGCTTTGATCTTCATTTACTTTGCCACCCAATCCCAATACAAATAAATGGAATTACCTACCTCGTACTGGCATTTTTCCAACCTTAAATATTCTTCTCTCTAACTTCTCTCTCGTGGCAGGCTATATCAGATCCTGTGGTCAAATCATCACTTGTCAGATTCTTGATTATAAATTCATAAGATAACATGACACTGTGGATTAGAATGATTTATTGATAGCTAAAATCCCTTGTTAGTGATCATGCTGAGAACATCAAAATCACATGTAAATTCGGTGACAGTTTAGTTGTTATAAGAAGGAGAGAAAAATATTGTACCCACATTAGGATAATTACAACATTTTCAAAAACAAAGTACACGAGGCGCAGCAACTGTTAAAATAAAATTGGATAAGATTAATTAGTTAATTATACCTTGATTAAGAAGCTTGTGTAGTAAAGTAGAAATGGAACCAGAAAATAAGACAGGTGCTTTCTACTCGATAACTGCTCTCAGGTAAAAATCTTGAAAAAAAACCGAGTGAAGAAATGTTCGCCCCGTAGTGTAGTAGTTGGCGCATTAGCTTACCATGCTTGAGGTTCCAGATTCGATTCCGGGGGTGATATTTTGAACGTTTTTATAGCACAGTATAGGGCGTATTTACCTACACAATACGCGCTATAAAATATTTCAGAATAGCAGCCCCGGGAAGGTTGGCATAAAATATTTCGTTTTAAAGGTGGTTTAACAACGAAGTATTTCATTGCCCTTGGACTGGCACCTGAAGCGTAAGACTGACCACATTACCTTCTTGTAATAGATGATCGAGATACGCTGTATTTTATTTAATAATTCAGTATCCTGTACACCTTCGGGTGCGGAAAAGGGCATGATGATGTACCTACTTTTGTAATAAATAAAAAAATTAAAAATTAAAAGTATTTTTGTAACATTTTGTTAAGCCGTTAAAATAATACATAAAAAAATAAAATACATTATTTACTGAATCATTATTGTTTTAACATTAATTGAAATTGATTTGATACTTTGTTAAGTTTGCCGAGTTATTATTTTAATATCTCAAAATTACTGTTTTCTGGAACGCGATAAATTTCCCGCAATAACACCACCCCAACCCCCAGTAATACATTTTGCTGGGAATGTGTCAAACAGTAATTTCCTAATTTACTGCCAATTTGGCAGGGAATTTATTAGCAGTAGACAATTCCTGCTTATCGTTGGCTATCAACATCAAAACGATAGCTAACTGACGTAATTAGCCGCAATTTATCTTAGTGAATTTATTCCTGCCAAAACGCCACTTGAAAAAAAGTATTTTTACATTAAAAATCGTTTATATCTGCCGATACCGATAAATTAAAATAATAGAGTTATTCGAATAATCCAAGGAAACCGTTTACTTATTACTTCTGATTTTTTTATCGATTAATTTATTTCTAGCAAGTCGAATTCTGAATATAAAAACAGTCGTGGAATTATTGCAAATAACCGTAATAAATAAATAAATCTGTGCTATGTTCATCTCTTGGTGTAATGGTCAGTTCGTTTGCCTACCATACAAGAAGTCTCGGGTTCTATTCTCAACATGGTCAAGTTGACTGGACGGACACCTGAAACCTAAAACATTGTATGTTAGATGTATAAATGTCGAGATCTCTCATACCTGCATTTATGTTGGTTGGGAATATTTTGTACAAATAAAATACGCCAAGTGTATTTTGTCATTAATGAATAAATCTAATAAAATTATTAAGTTTGTTCTAGGCATTGCAATCTCTACTTGAATATTGTAAAGTGGGCAATGTTAATTGATTAAATAAATAAATAATTTATTTTGAATTAAATTAATTATTTTACTACTGTTTCTTGACATAATCATGATTATTATTTTACTCGTAACATAAAATATAACCAGGTAAAGAAAAGTAAAGAAAGACGCATTTTGCAGGGTTTAAAAAAAGAATCCTTATTTGCAAAAAGACATGTCAAAAGTTACAAAAATCGGCGTGCGCACGAATAAATTAAAAATGCGGAAGAAGAAAAGTCAGTTTTAAAAGACAGAAAGGAATGGCATTCTATCCTTTAAGCTTACCCCGACCAAGAAAGGGTACAACGGTTTGTTTGTTTTTTGTTTGCAACTTAAAGGAAAAAGTTTTTTTTACATTTTTGTACAGCCATTGTAGCGTATCTTGATATGCTGCGAGACATTGCTTAGATTTTTAATTTAATAATCGAGTGGTCCAGATATTGATTAAAATAGATGTTTATGAAAAAAAAATTTTTTAAAATTTTTTTATATTTTATTTTTATTTATTTATAATTTCTGCCATTTACATATATGTGGTTTAAAAAGTACTTAAGAATAAAATAAAAAAAATCGAATATGATATATTAATATACTCATACTACACATATTATAAATTACTTGACATACATATTTTGAAATTATACAGTAAAAAAATACATTGATCAATCAAATCATAACTCTTCTAACCCTATCTCCTGAAGTTGATTCGCTCTTTTTGAAAATAATATCTGGGTCACTTTATTTTTTAAGTTAGGCAGAGATGGATTAAATGTATCAAAATGTAATGCATATTCATTCCCGGTATTCTGTAATTTTAAAATAGGTGAGTTATATTGAGCTACCGTTCGAGAATTTTGACAATAAAATATTGTAGATGTTCTGCTTAACCTAGGTGGTACATAGAATGAAATCAACTTCAGTAGATCAGGGGTATCAAACATTGGTTTTATTATTTTATATAAAGTCGTAAGATCGGTCATTGTTGTATTCTCGAATAATATGTATGTTTCCATGTGTCCTCATATTGTATCCCAACTCAACACTCAGATTCTGGCTTTATGGAGTTAAGGATACGTCATTATTTTTTTCTAATATATTTCTTTGTATAAATGAAAAAAAAAAAAAAAATGCACGATTGTTGTTATTCTCGAAGCAATTTTTGTATCAATTTGTTTATTTATTTATTTTACAGAAACAAACAGTCGACAATTATATAATAACATAAAAAAGATATGGTTTAAAGACAGACCAGCGAAGTTTCTAAATAAAAATCATACATATTAAATCGTGATACAACAAAAAGGTGTGTTTGTTGTGTATTTGTATGAGAGTAAGCGTAGAGGTGTGTTTGTGTGTATTTCTGTGGGAGTTGGTGTTCAGGGCCCCGATTACAATGGGAAGTTAACAGAGTTATCTTCGACTGTCCATATGAAAAAATCGGTATTTGCAGACGAAAACGAGTATATTCGCAAGAAAATTTGAAGTATCTTCATCGGTAACCTATAATTGAACATTTTTAAAAGAAAAAAATGTAAACATATTCTGCTTTTCATACAGAAATTTTAATTTTAAAATCGGGGCCTTGGTGTGTGTTTGCGTGAGCATCATTAAATAGCAAGTAGGAGCGTATCGCAGCTAGAAAGAATGAGTCAAAATTTATTTTGAAATAAATTAAGGGGCATGTTAAATAAATCAATAGACGAAAAAAAAGCATTATAGTTTCATAAAGCATAGAAGAACGATAAAGAGAAGAATGTTGTGCATAGTTAGTGCTACAGACTGGTAGATGGAATAAATACTTATTTCTTGTCAAGGGAAAGGGAACATTATTAATTTTGGAGTGTAGGTTCAAAGAGTCTACTTTATTTATTTATTTATGTATTTCACAGTTTTAAAATGTACAGAGTTTCTTTGTTTCAGGTCTCGATTAGCTAGAAAATTCCTGTGTTTAGGATGGACCTTCTTTCTAACATGTGTTTTTTTTTATTTCATTAAATGTTGCTTAATAAATTTAAATAATAATAATACAAAAAAAAATCAATAGAAATATAAATTAGAAAACATACAGGTAACAATAATAAACATTGAATCATAAATATAAATTAGAAAATATACCAATAATTGTTCAGAAATGAGATATAATTTTTACAAATTAGAAAACATACCGATAATAATAATAATTGAAGCATAAATACAAATTATAAAATGTAGCATAAGTAATTAAAAATAAACAAATCAAACATCAATGTAAATTGGAAAACATACCGATAATAATACAAATTGAAGCATAAATATAAATTCGAAAATATACCGATAATAATAGAAAAATTAAAGAAAAAAATATAAATTAGAAAATATACCATATATATTTTTAAAAAAACATACGTGTAAATACAAGTATTACTAATTATTTAATCATTTATATAAATAGCATTATTTAAATATAGTGCGTCTATTATATAAGGGTAAGAAATCCATTTTGTTTAGCAGATTGTCTGTAAGTGTATTCTAAAAATTTTCGTTGAACATTTGCAATCCTTTCAATGTTTGTAATGCATCCGTTGTGTAGAGCCCACACAACGGATGCAAACTTAAAGTTACTGCGTACAAAAGTGTCGTACAAAGTTTTCAATGTATTTGATTTTTTAAAGGGTTTGGAAATTCTTAAAATGAAGCCCAGCATTTAGTAAGTTGTTTCACCCATAATTTATATGAGACCCAAACAGCAATCTACTATCAAGAATAACTCCCAAGTCTCTAATTTTGCTACATCGTGATATGCACCTGTCGACCTTATCAAGTATCGAACCCGAGACCTTATAAGTGATAGCCAAATGCTCTCACTGCTGCATTTGAAAATTCAATAATCAACTTTAAAAAAAAATCTTATTTAGGAGTTGCTTTATTATTTACTTTGCTTATAATATACAAGGTTTACATTTCAAAAGTGGATTTTTCTGCAATTTAATTTATTTTTATCTTATTTTATTTGGGATTTTTACAGCTATTACATAAACAAAATAAGTAGAAAAAACTCAACAATGCTAAAGCCAATTAAAGAAAATCCACTGTAAATATAATGACACATAATATATAAGAAAAGAAGTTTAGTAATTGTATTTGTGTGACGTTTGTATTCATGTGTATGTGAATGTGTGTATGCGTGAATGAATGAGCGAGAAGATACATGTGCTTGTAGGAATGAATGAGGGAGAGGGTGCGTGTGTGTGAGTGTGAGTGCGTAAGTATAAAAAAATAATTGTTTAAAACGTGTAATTGTATTAAAAATGGTACAATAAAAAGCTTAGTAAAAAGTTAGAAACCTTTTTGTTAAAATTCAAATCAAGAAATGATATAAATGTTTTTTTTTTTTAAAGTATGTTAAATTTCAAATTCTGAAAAAAAAAGCATTTTATTTTAAAATTTAACTGATATACATCGAATGAATAATGTGCGACGAGTCCTATACAATACGGTAGGTAACCACAAAATGAAGTAAATACGAAATAATGACAAAAATAAAATAAGGTTTGACAATACGCGAACGTTGATTCAAAACGAACACACAAATGATAAAGAGTGTGAATAAATAAATAATAAAAAAAATGCATCTTATATGCACCTACATAATATATAAATAAGAATAACATATAAGTTTGATAGAAATGATTTGGATTATGAAAATCAGGTGTCACAAACAGTTGGCCCGCAGTACGGGGATACATAATAATATTAAAAGATCTTCTTACTATAAAACTTATATTTGTTCAGGGATAGAGAGCAACAGACAGGAGGATGCGGACAAAGACAATTTATTACCTATGGCAGTTTTGATAAATTTAATATTTTTGGTAAATATATCTATGTCGTTAAATTTCCTGTTATACGTATCCATAATACGGTTAATCGTAGCGTTTTTTGACGAATTTGTTCTGCATTTAGGTATGTGGAAAAGTTGTGTATAACGCGTTTGTCTCGGTGGTACCTTAAGATGAATGCGGGTAACCAATTCGGGGGAATCTATTTTATCAGATATTATGTTGGTGAGTAACACTATATAAGCCGTGGTTCGTCTATCAGCGAGAGTTTGAATATTATGAAAAATGCACGCTTGGCGATAATCTGGGAAATTGAGATGTAGTCTACGATTTCAGTTTTTTATAAACATTTTTTGAATTCTTACAATTTTGCCGGAATAAATTTTATAAAAAAGAGACCAGACAGGTGAAGAAAATTCAAGTCAACTACGAACATAAGAAAAACATATTTTTTTATGAGTATCGGTATTTTAAAATGGTTTGCCTGTGCGTAGTATAAATCCTAGTGTTCTAAAAGATTTTTCAGTGATACTAAATAAAATGATAAATTTCTTTAAATTTATCTAAACTGTTGGGATTAGGTGGAATATACTAATGTGGGCCAATCAAGAACTTCTCAGCATTTGCTCATGTGGATAGGAAACCACACAAAAATCTTCAGGAGAAGCCGGGCTGTCAGCAGTAGTCAACAGGCCTTCGGCATTTTCTTCCCTACTTTGGTTTATTTTACCAATTGCCTGTACTATATTGACCATGTATAATACTACCTCTCGTGCGAGTTCTTTATTACCTATCACCGATGGGATGTCGCATAGATCTTCACTCAAGCTTCTGCATCGCGCCTCCAGCTGTTGTCTTTGAAAGCTGAAAAGGGAGCAACGCATCAACAAGTGAGGGACATCTTGAGGAGTTTCATCGTCGCATGGGCAGCTGTCGATCTCGGAGAGCTTAAAGCGATGCAGGTAGCTCATGAACCCACCATGACCCGTAAGCATCTGGGTGAGCTCGTAGCCAGCATTCTGCATTCTCCTGAAATCATAGCCATGGAAAATGGTAACTTAACGTATATTAACTTAACTGTTTAAATATTTAAAGTACGGAGAAAAAAAATTCTAACCATGGATTCAAATGAAAAAAAACTGTTTTTTGGAAGAAAAAATGTCGTTTATTGTTATTTGTATAAAGGATTTTATATAATCTTTGATTTCCATTTTCACTTGAGTAAAGAGTGGAGATAAATTAGCTGTTAATTTCCAAACGCGTATAATATTAAATTACAAAATTTTAATAATTTTCTAATAAAACCATTCTTTTTTGTTTACACAAATGAATTTAATTAAATTTATTGGTTTTGTTTCTGACGTCGTTTAAACAGTGCCGATTGATTACCCTTATAGTCTAATATCAATCGTAGGTTTATTGACTAATAACCAGTACGATAATACGGACATAATACCCGAATCGATCGACCTCTAAAATACTATTCTATTAATGTTATAACGGGCGTATAATCATTGCAGGAGAATTAGATTATTAATAATCTTATAATACCAAAAACAAAATTATATAAGAACCGTACGAAGGCCGCGCAGAAAAGGTTATGTTTTGACATTGACCCACAAATTTATTTCTGTGCACAAACCGTAAACAATAATATTTCAAACATCATTCTTCTTCTTGTTTATTCGTCCTTGGTAGAACAGTCGTGGTCAACCATAGTAGTACATGGTACATCGTCAGGATGCGTCTCCATCTATTTTTATCATCAGCATTTCCATAGGCATCCTTAACCCTTTGCTCCATTTGACATTTTAAAATAGTTTTGGTCATTTTGAAGTAATTTCCAATAAATGAATCTTAAGATTAGTTTCGTGTAGAACTGTCACCCGTTTGTTTATGTAAAATTACTACTCCTTTGCAAACCTCAATTTTATAATTATGATTGAAAGCAAGTTTTGAAAAAATAAAATATTTTGTGGTTTGATTGTAATGCGGGTTTTTCATTTATTTTCGTAAATATGCCGCATTGGAAAAATATAATAATAAGGATTGTAAAAAGTACCATTGATTTTTTTATGTTTTCCTGATTCTTTTGTCGTATATTATTTTATTTTTTGCTTCATTTTTCTCTGTCGTATGATTATTGTAGCATGCTGTGTGGACAATGGACAGTTACAAAAGATTACCTTATCATTTTCACCAACAGCGGCGTATCTCGATAATTTTTGTTACATAAAGGTAATATGACCAATCTTACGCTTTAGGTGTCAGTCCCCCATTTCTAATTATGTTAAATTTTAACAATTATATAGGAGCTATATTAGAACACGTCTTGCAACTACAGAGCGAACGGACGTTATGAAATTTAGCTCCCATTTACGTTGTACAAAAACAAGACTAAGCAGTGTTTATAGTTAGTAAATAATCGTTGACAAAAAGAATCTAGATTACATGCCCTGCAGCTACAAAGCGAAATCTAAACCCCATTTACCGTTGACGTTTAAGTTAGAAATATTTTTTAGTGAATTTAATTAACACAAAATGGATGCTTTATTAAGAAAAGTTTTAGACAAGTAGAATCCTAGCAACTTAAAAGTCAATATTTAGTTTGGGGAAAGTAGGAAAAAAATTCGAATGTTTTGTTTTTCTTGTTTTAATTACTCTGAAGATGTTTTTATATTAATATTTTAACTACTCTTAGAATTGCTTTCAGAAAGAAAAATAAATTACTTTTAATTAATAATATATTTATATTTTTCCTCTTTGAAAATGTTTTTTGCTTTTGAGCATGTTTATTATTCTTATTTATTTAAATTATTACATTTATCATTTTTTTGTTCTTTTTTAATATTATTTTTACTTTTGCAAATACTGACAAGATACTTGTAACATGACTTTTAAAAATTTAATTTCAATTTCAATATAATTGTCTAATTTTGTATACTCTGAAACTGGGTAAATGTAGTAATAGTAAATGTTTCCTGAATAAAATAAAATAAAAATATTTAAAAAAATGTAATTACAAAATAATTTTTTCTCTAATAATCATCAACTAATCGATAAATATCACAATTCTGGCGCGTAAAAGATGTATTTTTCTACCTTTCTGTAGTGCACTGTATTAAACCTGCTCTGCCTAATGTAGACGATCTGCTACATACGAATAATAGGAGCATAAAAGTAATTTTAAAAAAAATTATCACTCTGCGACTAGTGTATTATATTTTATACATACAAGCCTTTATGATTTATTTTTTAAATCACCACCAGTAGCTCAATCACAAATAACTATCTACGTGCAAATATCGTATTCGCGATCACAATATCCGTAAACACCTAATATTAAAAGTCAAAATATTTATGTTTCGCGACGTACAATCCTGCTGCGCAATCACATATTTGAATTTTACCGGTGTAAATATGGAAAGTATTCCAAAACTGCTATTTATTTTATTTTTTCATTATTTTTCATGCTATTTATTGCATTTAGCCAGCGGTGGCGGTTGGCAATCCAAATGTCAAGAAAAGCAGTCGCCATAGTAATTGCAATTTAATTTTCACTTTTTTGCATTAGATATTCCTCACTATTTTGCATATGCAATATATTGTTTTATTATTTATCACAAACGCCAATTTTTGCCAGTAAACTGTATTTATTCACGAGGAAAACAAAAAAAGAACCGACACGAGCGTTGACTTAAAGATTACACACGCGTTGACTTATGACTGCGATAACTTAAGCATGTTCATTATTGTTTATTGTCATTGCTCAAATGCTTAGCATGTTTTTAAGCACGTCGATAGTTATTTATGATTGAGCTAGAGTGTAAAATTGTTCGATAAAATTTGAAACCAAAAGTCGATTGCACGTGTTCTTTCAAAAGTACAATTTAACTTCTGTTCAAATAGTGATTTCTTTGTGTTTTTTTTAGGATTTGAAGTTATAATTGTTTCCGCAGCATTCATTATTACAGAAAATTACGTTAGTTAAAACTTCTTGTTTTCCTTATATTCTTGTCTATTTTAACCTTTTATGACCAATGTAGCATATTGTCTACACACCTTAAATATTGAAAAAGATATACCTTCGTACTGAAAGGTACTACCTCTCAGTACGAAATACACTGTTTTTTACCATTAGAAAGTTACTTTAGAGCATCTTTTAACAATTTTCCGGTGTTTTTTCTGCTGCAAACGAGGGGTTCTGTAACTATTTAATCGAAAACTTTTGGGATAGTTGCCAAAATGAATTTATTACATTTTATGGCATATAAAATACATGGACCAAATCAAGCTTTAATAAGAATGGTTATTGGTTTGAGGTTATCTTACAGATGTATGAAATATAATCAGATGGTTGAAAGCGGTTTTTTTTTGCAAAAAAATGTCGAGAATTACTTCTTGACATTATGAATTAAACAATATTTTTCGTATTTTTCCCAGTATCTACATAAAAAAACAAACACAAATATATATTTACTGTTGGGATTAGAAAAATGAGCAGGGAAGGGTTATACCTACCAACCTTTATATTAAGAATAATTGTTACGTAATAAATTTAAATGAGTTTAACGATTTGTTCACAATCAGTTGAAATTATTGATCACTGTGGTAAGAAGATTTATGAAGTCAGTATTACATGCAACGCGGTGTACCCCAAGGTCCCTTGCTATGACCTGTCAAAAGCATAACCAAACTGATTTGTTGATCTCCCTGAGTAATTATTCACATAATAATTAATTATTACATTCTTTCTAGATGTGTAGACTGAGAGACACGTGGGCGAATGTTATAGAACACTCTATTGTAAGAATATACATCTGATTGATGTTGCGAATCTGACAGATTTATAAGAAATATTGTTGTAAAAATTAATATTTTTATTGAAATATTAAGAAAGATGTTATAAACATAATACGACATAATTAAAAATAACAAAAAATGCTCATATTTTACTATTTTTTTCGGGTGTTTGCATCAAATTGTGTAAAGGAAGCGACTTTTTTATACCAATGACAATTATAAAGTTCTATTCATTTTACTTGTTAATAGACTATTAATAGAATCGTATTATCATAAACTATAATTTTTTTAAGTTTTGTAATTTTGATAATCCCAACCGAAACTTCGAAAACATACCGCTCGTGACATCACGAGTTCAGTTAGTTGAGTGAATTATAAAAACAAATTATTTGTACCCGCTCAACGTTAAAAAATATGGCTCCCTCGGAAACCGGAAATCTGTTGCCTGTTGCCACGACATAACAACGCTTTATTCATTGGTTATTGTAAGCACTTGGTTACTTAAACCTGTGACGTTGCAAAGTAGTTCATTTATATCATTATTTTTTATGCGTTTTCGAGAAACTTCTCGAAAAAAAATAAATTAAATGATACTTTTTTTTACCACGTGTAAGAAAATATTTTTTCCCGTATCACTGATTTTTCTCATTGTTGCATATTTATATAGTAATATTATTTAGATTTCTCGTTAAATGGTGGAGAATTGAAACTTTTATTTTGTTAAAATGAAGAAATGCGTATTAAAAGAAGTCATTTCAAATTTAAAAAATAATTTTACAGCTATTACATTTTTATTTCAACGTAAAGTATAAACTGTTGATAATAAAATAAATGTACTTATAACACAAAATCTGATATATAGCCGCCTCTGCTTTTCTTGCAAAACGCTAGTCCGTTCGAAGAGTTTATTCAAATCAATTGTTGGCTTATTTCTGGTCAAAACTTTTTACCCTAACACACTTCTTAGAAGATCTGGGCGATCAATTATTACTGTCTGCTTTACAAATATTTAAAAATATTATTTGAATAATTATTTAGAGAATGAAAGTGCGAAATATTCCGTTACCAAAAAGCGTGGATAATTTTAACATGATATTGTTTCACATATAGCAAATTTCCAACAAAATTCATATCCGACCGATTTCCGAAAGTGTTGTGGTAAAATTGTCTAAGAACACAAAACAGTGTTGAAATAAACGTGAAAAAGCTATGTATTTAAACAATTGGTGTTATAAAAATAATGCTAGGTATAAAAGGCACGTTTTTTATTGTTAGTTTAAATATTTGAGTCTGATTTGGCTGGAATATTTCAGCAAGATATTCTGCGAAAGTGTCGGCCTTTTCGGAATTGCTTCTAGCCTACTTGCTTGTTGGGTTTTTTTATTGATAGAATCGATAACTGTGGACGTTTATGATGCTAAGTTGTTTTCCAAAGTTAATAATTATCTCTATTTGTAGCTAAAAGATTTTCTATATGCTGTTGAAAGGTCTCGTTTTTTAAAGAGCAAGCCGTGGATTGCAAAATTTGATATTGTTGAGGAGTGGACGAGGTGTGAAGAATACTTCGTCCTAGAAGTAGGAAAATTTAGTATGTGGACTGTATTGTTAGGAAAGAAGGTTGCGCAACTCTGCTAACTTGCTGATGAAGAGGCGTGATGAGTGCTGGAAGCTGGCTGGTGAAGCTAGCGGTCGTAAGACGCTGGTCGCTTATCATTGGCTGGTTTAAGTGGCCACTTTACACACTGTGTAACATTCTTTCAAGCTTTTTTCATGCATGTAATCAGGCGTTGGACATACTTAAACATTGTTGAGTTTCCTCTCATTATATTGCACGTCTAACCCCAAGGTAGACCACCAAAGAGATTGATTGACAGTTGAGAATTGATCTAGCAGGAGACTAATCCCTCATGAAAAATAGGCTACAAGACCGTCACTAATAAAAACAAGACCTTTATCTTGCTCATCCCTCTCTGTGCTAAAAGAGCTATGTAAGGAATTACAAAAACGAATAGTATCTACAAATATATAACGTATCGCACAAAAAAGTTTACACAATATTATGCCCTGTATCTTTCGTACTCTTAACCGACATTTTAGATTGCACTATATTGTCCATCATCAAGCTTGACGTTATTTCGTCGGGATCGTAGAACAAAGATGCATGTGATTTTTTTCAACTTTACGTGAGTGAGAGTGATTTTTTTATTAATACCTTATGTCACAACTTAATAAGTACAAAAGTTTACCATCTGATACTTGTTTTTTCAAACGTGGAAAAAAGCCTTTATATAACTTTTTAAGTATCAAATATAAAATAAAGTCAATGTCGCATTTTTTTATCATCCGTCGTTGTTCTACGATCCTGACAATTTGTGTAGATAAAAAAGTAATGTTATGTACTTAGGATTTGTACCGTGTCGCAGTCACTGCTGTCTATAGATTATCAATATGAAATCTGTATCGCCTTACATCTTCATTGTGTTTGCTTTTATGTGATTTCTTTATAACTGGGTACCAGGATGACTTAAATCGGGATGTTCGTGAATCCCGATAGCTTCTTTTATCAATCTAATTTAGTGACTCTTTGATCTCCTTAAGATTATGAGCTCGAAAGAAAACTCATGTTCCATTTCTATGTGGTGTTGGGCCAGAGCCAATTTTTTTAGGTAGCTTAACCTGCATGCACTTGTGCTCCTTTACACTAGTTTTTTTCTAGCAGTCTGCTCGATGTACACCTTAGGACCGTTATTACAATTAAGCATGTAAATACTGTCGGTCTCGAAAGGATTCCGGTCCTTTGCTGCTTTGATGATTTTATAATAATAACCCAGAACAACTTGTTTTTCATCTGAACTGCCATGAAAATCTAAGAATTTTAATAATACACATTGTTAAGTTAATGGTCTTTTTTTTAAAATTTGATTTTTATACTGTGTTATTTCCTCAGAGTAAAATAATTCTCCAGAGACGCCCATAAGCTCTACTCCATATAACAAAAGCATTCCAAATTTTTTGTTTGATTTTAGTTTTTAGTTTAACAACAAACGTGTAAAGCTAGGGTTTCCTAGGACAGCGGTGCCCGTATTTTAACGGCCGTAGTGAACGGTGATGTAGTGGACAGCCGTCGTAACGGTGACTAGAGTGTGGTTTTCTAGGAAAACGGTGTTATCAACACCATTTAGCACCGTTTTCCTAAGAAACCACTCTCCAGTCAACGTTACGACGGCTGTCCACTGCATCACCGTTCACTACGGCCGTTAAAATACGGGCACCGCTGTCCTAGGAAACCCTAGCTTAATGGACGGTTTCAGTTAGCGCTCACAATTCTCATCATAAGTACCTACTACCTACTGCCATAATGCTGTAATCCGTAGCTAACATTGTGGTAAATAATCATGGATCCGTTTGGGAGACTCTATTAGTTTAACTCTAAGGTTATTTTTAAATCATGTAAAAACACGTTCCAGATTATTTTTTACTTGAAGCGAGGTTGAAAATCGTGACCACAATAATATTCATTGAATATCAGAATAAAGCAACCAACCGAATATTTACATGGTAGACACATTATCATAAATGGTTATTTGCAGGTGTAAATTGTTTTAATCACCAAAGTACCTACATTACGTTTAGGCAAGAGTCTTCAGAGACTGAATATTCCACCTGATTATCTGATAAGAGTTTACGATTTCCCACTATTCCAAAACTTACACGCTAATTACGACTATAGCAGCATCATATCGAGCATTTAAACATTTACTACTTACCAAATCGCTTTATTCAATTTAATTATAGTTAAATTATCTTGATATTATCATAAGCGAATAATTCTGAGTACGACAGTATTTGAGGTATGCTAAAGTTTGTGTTTACCGATTAAAAATAAATCATGAATAATAAAAGTATACATATTATTACAAAACAATCAATGTTTGATGCACTTACTTTGTGATTTTCAATGTTAAAAATAAAATCAAAATATTTACTTAACAATGTTTGAAGTACGTACAAATGCTTCTAGACAGGCTGGATATAATTAACCGGTATAAGAAGAAGCATGAAATTTGTTTTTTTTTTCATGCGTTGCCTAGTAGGTGAATTGGTTCAGCCGGATAAATGTCTTCAACATCATCATAATTCCCTTTCCGCACCAAGTGATGCATAGGGCACTTCATTGGTACGTCAATCGTAGGTTATCTTTATAATTTTTGTTACATGAAGGTAAGATGATCAGTCTTACGCTTCAGGTATCGGTCCAGGGACAATAAAATATTCTAGTGTGAAAACACAATTTTAAATAAATATTTCCCGAATCCGAGACCTCTTGCATGGCAGGAAAACGCTCTGACGATGGGGCCGAAATTTTAGCTCTTTTAGATCACAAAAGTCAACAGATTGAAGAGTTGTGGAAATGTGGACGTTTAAACATAAGCAGAATGGTGAATGTTACACAGTGTGTAAAGTAGCCACTTTGAATCGGCCAATGACAGGTCATAAGCTCCGTAAATGCCTAGACTTCGATATTCCCCTCTCAAAATGTTTTCCCTCTCTGTTGCAACAAATTTAAATATTTACATGGCATAATATAAATACGTATATTTAATTTGCCGACTGCTTTTAGAACATGACTGTTTCTTTGTCAAGTCATAAACTAAAGCAATAGTGACCAACCGAAATAAGATTTTCAGTCGAAACCGAAAGCAAAACTTCTTTAAATAATTAAAATATTACAACAGAGATGAAGAACCTTTTAGAGAAGGTAATATAGAAGTCTAGACATCTACAGGTCTTATGACCTGCCAATGGCTGGTTTAAGTGGCCACTCTACACACCGTGTAACTTCATCTCTGTTGTAATATTTTAATATTTACAGCTTCCTGGGGAATTGGGTCCAGTCCTTGTCTACAAAAAAATTGACACACTCAAAATATTGTTGATAAATCCACCTAGTCCATGAAAAAGTATAAAACATGAAAAAAAAATTTCAGGCATTGCCTAGTATGAATGTGATATAATTTAATCAGATGAATCTCATCCGCATAAATAAATGTTTCAGTTCTTGAACTTCAAAAGCGTCAACAGATGAAAGAATTGAAGAAATATAGCCGTTCAAATATAGGCAGAATGGTGAATGTTACACAGTGTGTAATGTGAGCTTAAACCAGTCATTGACATGTCATAAGCCCTGTCTTCTAGACTTCTATATTACTTTCTTTTAAATATTCTTTATCTCTGTTGTAATATTTTAATTTTAACAGCTCCCTAGGGAGTTGAATCCAGTCCTTGCTTACACAAATTTGGACCAACTCAAAATATTGTTATTTAAATAAATTTAAAAGTCACTTCAAAACGCCCAAAATAGTTTTCTGTTAACCTTAAAAGTTCATTAAAATCAGTAAAAAAATACATTATGAAATAAAAGGCATAAATTAAATGAGTATATCTGTTATTTTTAGCGCTGAGAATAACGCAATTAAGGCAATTATTTATTTATAGAATAATAATGTTTGTGAAAGCAAATTATTTTACCAAACCCCAAAAGGAACACTCCCACACAACCCGAAGTCAAACTAGAAGATGAGTCATGGGGTCTACCACAAACTCTGAATTCGGGCAAAGAAATTTCAGGTTTCTGGGCCACAAAATATTTAATATGTTACCCAAACATTGCAAAACCATGACCCGGATTCAATTTCATAAATTTGTAAAAAAATGATTACTGGGTTTAGGTCGAAAAAAATCTGAAAATTTACTCAAAAACATTCTTAAATAATAAATGGTAAAATTAATATTGTATAACTGTATAGTAAATTAACTAGTAGGTCATAATGTTGTTGTTTATTTTGCATAGAAATGTCTGCCTTAAAACTGGTTGTACCTAGTTAGGCAGACAAGACACGATCCAGAGATATCTATTACCTAGGTGTGTATGTGGTAGATAAAGTAATTGTTATTTTTGTTAATAAACCATGACTATTATTATTATTATTATTATTAAACTAAAGGTCACATATCACACACAAGACACGCGGCCGAGTCACGCGGCGACACATATATACATCAAATCATGAGTTCTCAGCCCTGTGAATGTTTGGACTTCTACGTATCATCCCTTCTTAATAAGTTATCGTTGCCTGTAGTTTTTTCTATCAATCTATCTTTGTTGAAATAAGAAGTCGTTTAGTAGCAATACCTGACGTCATTTTTTATTAAGAATTTTATTTAATTAATGCGACAGCTTTTGATTAATCAAAAACACATCAGTATAAACATTTGTGTCAATAGCCGTATATTATATTAATATCTATAATACTTTCGTACATATTACGTAAACAGCCCGGTTGATTGTCAATTGTATGACAGTTGGTAACCGCGAATTAAGCAAATAATGAACTGTGGTTTGATTGAACTATTTTTAATAATGACATTTTAGTTAAAATGTTAGCAAATATAAAGGTTCTATCCTGAATACCTGAAATTATGCGTACTTATTTGACGTTGGTAAAATATTTGTTTGATTGATGAATAAGTTTTATGGAAAAACAAATATCGGACTGCAAACATACAAACAGCGAAAATTTTGACATCTCAATTTCTTAAAAAAAATTGTAAGGCTAAAATAATATTAAGTAGGTAGTAAAAAATATTTTAATTTAAATTTAACGGTGTTATTAAGCAGTCTGATTTTTTTTTAAATGTATGGACGCTGGAAAGAAAAAAGTTACCAAGCGACGCGACATGTAGACACTTATACAGCTATTATAATTTAACAGTTTTATTTACTTTAAAAACTCACGTGAAAATAACATGCATTTGCTAGTTAATTCATTTTATTTTGATGTAAAACTGATATGGCAACAAGCCACGTTAAAAACGTGTACCAACAATTTAATTAATTAATATTGACTGTTTTGTTTTAGATATTTATTTTAATTTTCATTATTATTTATACTCAATTTAAATTTAAAATAAATAATAATTAATATTTCTTAAAAATCAGACAAGTTAATTTTACCACAATAACGGAAAATGTTTAAGCCGTTATTTGTTACTAGTTTTTTTATATTTTATTTACTTAAACGCCTTGTAGGCTTTTACATTTTTTACATATATTTATATGTAAAAAACAGATATGTATCTTAAACAAAAGTAGCAAAAATTTTTGATGAAGTAATAAGAATAATAAAATAAAAAAATGTAAACACTAATCTTACATATATTACATACATACATATATTCATGTAGAGAGAAAAGAAGTTCATTTTTTCCCATATATTATATTAAAATAATCTAAAAATTAGAAGAAGTTAGAAAAATAGAGATTAAGAATACAGATAAAAGGTATACTATTTAAATCAACATAGTATTATTTTAGTATTTAAATTTAGAGATAATAAATTGATGCACTGCCTTTTAAAATTCAAAAGTGTTACAGTAAATATATTTATATCATTTGTGTATTCATTACACATGCATTCACCTCATAGGCGAGTGTGCACTGTAGTTTGTTGTAGATACATTTAAAAATAAAAGTTTATTTAATCGAGTAATCCGTTCGAGCACTCGCCAGTTAATTAGTTTTAACAGTTCGGAACAGTCAAATACTGAATTTAATATTTTAAATAAAAATAACAAATTATTAAATTGTCTTCTAGTTTCTAATGTATGTAAATTTAAATATTTATTTAAGTATGTATAATTAATATGATTAACTGGAATACCTAATTTAAAATTAACGAAACGTAAAAATTTATGTTGAACTCTTTCGATATTATTTATATGCACTTTATAATATGGTGACCATATAACTGATCTAGATATATATTATATTGGGACAACGTACCAAACCAGAAACTTGTGAGCAATCAATGGTTAGATATTATTAAAGTGTTATACTCTCCAATAGCAAGAGTATTTGCCATATAAACATAGTTTCTCTGATGTGAAAGATGTCGATCTCCAGAGTGATAAAGTTCAGTTACCTGACTGCTCTTCAAATCAACCTAACCAGAGGCGGGTTAGTTCTGGAACTCGGGATATAAAACAGTTTGTGCTGACGCTCTCGGAGATAACCATCAGGAAGATAAAAATTTATACTCTCTAAAATGGCCGAGTTCTCGATATAGCCTCTGGTCAGTCTGAAAAAATAGGTCGGTGTGAGCCCATCCCTTTGAGCAAACTGTTGGTCCCAACCGTCCCAAGAGGAATGCAGTGGGATAGAGCCATGGATAACTACCATTCTCCCTCACGAAGCGATACCTCAGATTTTTTATCGAGTCTCATATTATATCAGTCCAACATATTTTAAAGATATTTTTTTTTATTAAAAAAATATGCCGGACATGTGCCTAATAGGTTGATTGCTAATTCCTGGAAGGTAGTAGATGCACACATGTTCAGTGACCGAGGGATGGTGAGTATTGTTCCAATAACTTAGTGTCCATTTTGGTCTGAATTGTTTTGTTTTAGAATAGGTACACAACATTCCTGCTCAATTATTTTTTTAACGTCGATATACAAAATGATTTTAATTTTTGAAATTTTTGTAGTTTCATATACTTTGATTGTTCCATAAATTTTGTAAAATTACCATATTTTTATATTTGACTCAATTTTGTATCAATTATCTTTACACATTTCTATTTAAAAAAATATGCTGTATTTTTTATTTAAAAAAAAGAAAAATGCTGTCTACCTTAGAACAGATATTTACTATACCTAGTGAGAATAAAAACTGCCTAACATGTTTGCTTATATTTAAATTTTGTCGTTTTGTATATTTTTTACCTTCGTCACTGTTTTGCAAACAGAACATAATAATACCATGCTTTACTTATAATAAACGCCGATTTTTTCGGCACTGGACTTAATTGAGTATTAGACAAACGAGAGTGGTATAAAGATTAATTTATTATTGTGAGTATAATTGGAAAGAAGGAAAAACAAATTATGTAATTATTAATGAACATAAGTTACGGTGGTTAAGCGCGAGCTTTTATTTATTTTATTTTATAATTTGTATAATGTTTTAAATTATTGGAGATCAGCAGGTTTAAATTCACTTACTTACAGATAGGTATGAAATTTTTACATGTACTAATACATTTATTTTTATCATATTTCATTATTAATTTATGAACACTTTTACTCGTATAACATGTTATGTAAATGACAGAAATGCCATATATAAATAAATAAATAACCTTAATTCATTCAAGACTGTTTCTGTGAATGCAAATTGTTTTGACCATTCCATTCGATTGATTGAACAAAAAATATCTATGCCAGGGTTATAATCAAAACAATGTTTTTATTGAGAGTAAGTCAGCATCAATTAAACAGAACGAAAAATTGTCGTTACAAGTTTATCTACCTGTCGAAGTTTTTTTATCAATCGGATGAACTGTTGTGGTCAATAAAAATATGGATAGAGCTAAAAACGTTTATTTTATTCTACAATATTTTAGGTACCTATGTATGTGTGTCCGAATGTTTATAGTTTCTTTCTGTGTCCAACCAGATTCAATACAGTTGTGTGTAAAATAGAACCAGAACTCTGGACAAATATTTTAGACGGAGAACAGTCTACCTCGTTGTGTAATTGTTGGAGCGTTCGCCTAGCATTCTCGAAGTCCTGGCAGGATGAAATATTGAAATTACTATTACAATAAAGCCGTGTTATCAGTATAACGTAATTTTATTATTTTACAAGAGCACTACTACACTTTTGAAAAAACACTCCTCCCATCAACAGGTGATATAAAACTAAAAAAAAAAACTCACTAATAACAAAGTTTTATTTACATAATATTTTTTAATGAAATGTTATGAAGTGAATGCCGATTCAATTAAAAGTGAAATGTTTGTTTTAAAGGTTGTTTAAACTGCATTATTTCATTGTTCCTGGACTGACCACCTTGCCCTTATGTGATAGATGATCGAAATAAAATGCATTTGGTTTACGGACGCAGTGCTCTATGCACCACCAGGTGCGAAAGGGGCAATGATGATGATAGTAAAATGTGTGTAGACATCGATGAATTCCACTCCTTGGACAGTTGAATCTACTAATAATGAGACTGAAATCTCCTAATACTAATAGCAACAGAGAAGGAAAACATTTTTGATGAGAGAATAAAAAAATAACTTAAAACAGCCATTGACAGGTCATAGGCCCTATTAATGCCTAGACTTCCATATTCAATAAATATTAAGATACGCTGCGATTTGAATATCTATACGGTGCCCTATGCACCATAACGATGATAATTATTAAAATATTACTAATTTTCTGTTCAAAAAATGTTTTATTGCAAAGTAGGCAGTGATTTTAATGAAAACATTTAAAAAGGATTTAAAAAAAACAGAACATGTAAAAACAGGTTTTTCCCTCCCAATACCGTGGAATATGTATATTGGACGCCGCTCACTCATTCAATGGCGCGTAAATATATTTATTATGCAATTTTATATCAAATTAAAAATCATCAACAGTATACATCAGCATGTTTGACCTGACGCTCGTCACGCCTGATCCAGCGCTCAATATATAAATTACCCGCCAATTCGTTCCAATTGAATTATATCAAATAATCCAAAACAAACGAATCACAAATAGTGACCTTTAAAAAGAGAATTTAACGACCAATTTCCCGCAATTTATTAAAAATTTCGAACATGTGTCAAATAGAATAATGATCAATTTTCCGCGCAAACCGTTTCCCGCCAAGTTTAAATTACTCTGAAAAATTATATGGAATTACGTGGTTGTGAAAAAACTAAGCTTGTTGAATAGTGATTTTTTTCTCCTCAAAATGGATAATAGCTCTGTTTATGTTTTGAATAACCTCGCCGTAAACTGATGGCAGGTGTTTCGACGTGAGCGGATGTATTTGAACGCTTTTTAACATAAAAATATTCGATAACTGTTATTTTTGTGTCGTGGTGATTCTCGCCAAAAAAAATTGTGTGATGGGATTCCAGTGCACTTGAAGTTTTTCGAAGTGAAATTGACTTAAAATGATTGATAGATTTAACAAGGTGAGTCCTTTCTGCATATTGACTATTAATTGAGAATATTAACAACCGAAATCACTAATCTTATCAGCTCTGCATTATAAATGAATTCCGATAAAATTATTGACAGTCTCATGCGAAATTCAATTAAATTAATTATACTCATTTTAGGATGACCTTTGCCGGTAAATTTGACTAAAATTCTGAATTTATAAATATGAATCAAATATACATGTAAAATAATAAATATTAAACATTCATTAAGACAATGTCGCCAAAACTTTGTCAATAATGGAATGGAAAAAATCATTCAATTGTATTTATTTTTTCTTTCTTTCTTCACAAGTCAATTATTTTTGTTTCGTATTTTAGACATTTTTTTGAAGTAGAGATAACATAAAATAAAATTTATCTCCACATTGTCATATTGAAATGAAATATATTTTTGTTTTGTATGATGGAATTAGCTCGACACTATTTACCCATTTTACCGGAATAACAATTATGATCATCATCATTCCCTCTCCGCATCTAATGGTGAATAGGGCATTGGTGCACCAATCTTAGTGTATCTTGATCATTTTTGTTACATGAACAGTTTTACGCTTCACGTACCAGTCCAGGGACAAAGAAATATTCTTGTGTAAAAACGCCTTTTCATATAAATATTACATGTCAACCATGTCGGGAATCAACCCTGAGACCTCTTGCATGTTAAGCAAATGCTCTTACTATTGCGCCACGAGGCTGAAAAATTATTATTATTGTAAAAAGTATTCCTTTTTTTATTTAACACACTAAAGTTTTTTAAGAAACTACACCAAGAAAAAAAAAATAGAAATTAAGCATTGAATACCTACGATTAATTATTCAAAATGATTTAAAACGATGGTTTTGTTTCGTCGGAAAAACCAAATGGGATTAATTTTTTATTGTTATATTGTTGTAACTTTCCCACATTTCATTGTTATTACACTTCCTTGTATATTAACTTTAAAAAAACGATTGTTTACAAAGATGCTATAATACAATATTAATAAAACGTTGATGGTGTATAGGTATTATTACACTCTACTAGATAGTAGCTATTTGTTAGTTCATGTAAAACATACGAATGAATGAATTTAATGGATTTAACTTCAAGGAATAAATAAATAAAATAATTTAAGTTACTCACAATTTTTGGTTAATTACACACGAAAATACAGAGATTACACAAACAATATTTTAGAGTGAATTTGAATACTGGTGAAGACAGAGAAGGGCGAGTGACGTGTTACGCGCCCTTATAAAGGTCCATTGGGCACTGCAGCCATAGACAACAAAACATCCTCGTCTCTTACTCTCTGGTCCCCACGTGGTATTTGCACGAAATGAATTTTTTTAGTAATTGCCAATTAAAAAAAGACCATACAAGATATGGCAAAAAAACGTCATTATTTTTTATACTTTAAATAAGAATGAGAGCGGTTTAATTTTTTTTACATTTTGTCACAACTCTATAAGTTCAAAAGTATATCATTCGATACTTGGGTTAGTTACATATATTCCGTTTTTTTCAAACCAGGAATATAAAGCCTTAATAAAACTTTTTCAAGATCAAATGTAAAAGAAGGTCAGTGTCGCATTTTTCGCACGTAGATATGTCGTTGTTCTATAATCACGACAAAATGTACAAAACAACAGTTTAAATCTGTGATGGTGGTGATTGTTTATTTTTATGAAAAAAATATTTTCTAATTTTATATTTGCTTCTGATAAATAAATAAAATCTTCCGTGCAAACATTTGGACATACCAACATATTGTTGATCGAACTAACTGGTATAAATGGATTATGAAAAACTAATAAGAATTTTCAAACGTTGCCTTAAATTCAGCCAGCTGAATTTTACCAACATCAGTAAAGGTTTCAGATTTTTTTTACTTATTTTTTTTTTATTAAAAATAAATATTAGCTTTCTTATGATTTGCCCAGATATATCAATTTTGGGGACCATTTTCGTGTTGTAAATAACTCACTATTATATTTGGGAATCAAGTTGTGGCTCAGTGAGTTTCAAACCACGGACCTCAGATCCACGAGTCCGCGACACTAGCCGCGGGACCACAACCCGATTTGATTTTCTATACAAAAGTAAACAGCTTAAAGAGTTGATGAAATGTGGGTGTTCAAACATATTCAATTCGATAAATGTTACACAGTGTATAAAACAGCAAATAATAGGTCATAAGTCCTGTAAATACCTAGAGCTTCATATGCCCGTCTCTGTTGCAACGAATTTCGGAATCTAATTTCGAAATGGAAAATCCTCGGCATTTACAAGGCTTATGATTTGTTACTGGTTAGATTCTTAGAACTAAACGCACTAGGAATTAAAGTGAGGAAGTTCAGTGCTACGCGAAATTGAATACCAAAAATGTTATTTTACGCGCGGTAAAATTTCAAGCATTAAATTATACGGCAATTTTTTTTAAAACGTATGAAAAATAAGAAGATTTAAATGAAAACAAACTACTTTTAACGAGGTCAATACAAAAAATGTTTCCATACGCGTAGTAAAAATTAGAGCATTAAACTGTTTCTTGAAAATGTATGTAAAAATTAATGTTTTAGAAAAAACGATATTCTTTAAACGACGTCACTAGTTCTTCCGAATCAACCAATGATAAGGTGTTATATTTCCGGTTAACGGGAAGCCAATTCACAAATTAGCAGAACTCAACGAAGAGAACTAGTGACGTCACTCGCGGAGTAATTTAAAAATTACAAAACTTCAAATAATCACAGCGCTGATAAAACGATACATAAAAATAAGTTAAATAAATATTTGTATGAGTAAATAAAAATAAATGAAAATAAATAAAAAATAAATAGGTAAGTCTTGTAAATGCTTAGAATTATATATTATCTTATAAAGTTTTCTATCAGTGTTGAAATTAACGTCTTTCAATGATTTGATTTAACAATTTAATTTGCAAAACAGAATATTTTCTATGGTTTCGTCACTTAACTTAATATGTTGATTTGTATAAATTTACAAATTATCATTTTACCTTTCGCCTTTCCTTCTTATCCAAGGAATGAATAAGTTGTTGACGTTAGTAATATGAGTATGTTACCCTAAACCGTGTCTTTATATCTATCGGTTTTCAGACGTACTAGTCTCTTCGTCAGGACACTCACTACACCAACATGCAAATACTAAAGTACACTTTTAACTTTACCGCCACCGTAGTAAACATATTATTTCTAAAAAAATACATCAATCACATGCAGAGTTATTGAAATATAGGTTTACCTAAGATTGTTAATTTAACATTTTGCTACAATTAAATAATGTACATGCTTTCATTTTGCATTATGTTGTTTCTCAAACTTAATACTGGACTGTAATATTTATGTACCTATTTGTATGAATAAAAAAAGAGGATGCAAACACCACCATGTCCAAACATGTACTATAATTAGGTTTATAATATTTTGAGATATGTCGGGAAGGGATTAGGAAGAGGAAGGGCTAAGTGGTTAAAAGTTTTTTTTATAGAGTCTTTATTCAATAAAATATCCACAATATTAATACGTTACAAAGAAAACAAAGTATTAAAACATATTTTGTCCCTATAAACTATTTAATAATAGTTTGTCATCGGGTGCTCAGACATATTTTTTACTCAATAATCAAATAAAAGAGCACGGACATAATACTGTATAAGTAAAAAATAATTAACGTTTATTATTTATTTTTGATGCTTTGAAAACTATTATTAAGAAGAAAAAACTCAACAAGCCTAGATAAAAATGGTTTAAAGAAATCTTTTTTAAAAGTAAAAAAATAGAGTAAAATTATACAAATAAAATTAAAGAATAGCCAAATGGCTAGTTAATAAGTAAATACTTAAATATATTTTAAATGTAGGAAAAAAAATATAAACACACATACAAAGAGTGTGTGCTCATAAATGTAATCAAAATAAGATAAATAATAAAACAAAGTTAATTGAAAATTTTAATTAATATCTACGGAAAAAATAAAAATTATAAGAAAATTCAAAGTACCTTTTAAAATTAAGGTATATATATTTTAAAATAAAATAAGAAAAAAATAAAAGTAAAGGTAAACCTAAAAATAACAAAAATGTATTCAATGAGAGATTTTTTTTTTTACATAAATAATAAATCAATATAGGAACGTTCTGTTTAGTAACCACTTTCGTAATAGAAACATAATTTTATTTTTATTATGACACGTTTTCACATCAAGTGGCAACATATTAAATAATTTTGGAACAATATAATCCAACGTACGTTGTCCATTATTTATTTTTAAATTTTGGTACAACTAGGCCATCAACTAGTTATTTTTTTAATAACAACGTTGGCTTTATTGAAAATAGATTTGATTATTTATTAGGGGAATAATTTAGAGCTTCTTTAATGTCAAACACCTCCATGTTGTTTTATTTAAGTTTTTTTTAATAATTAAAATGTAAAATTTTAGCATAAAATACTTATTCAAATTATGAATTGAGTATATGAGATGATTTGCCAACTAAAACATTATTATTATTTAAACCTCTTATGTGTTCTTTTTTTGTTGTAAGTTTGACTGCTTTCAAACTAAAATGTATTTTTGAAAATAAAAAAGTCCCTATATCCTTAAAAAAAACAAGTATATGAATCGTGCATATGACAACATACGGACCAGAAACCATGTCTGTAACACAAAAAAGAAGTCAGAGATTTAAATGCACGCAACGATCCATGGAAAGACAGATGCTCGGTGTATGTCTAAGAGACAGAGTAAGAAATGAAAAAATAAGGGGCCGAACCGGAGTCGTGGATATCATAAATCGTACAGCTAAATTGGGCATCCAGAATAATAAAGTGGAGATCATGGGCAAACAAAAGAAGTGTTGGAAAGCCACAGAAAAGATGGGTCGACGACATTGCCTTTATTGCCGGTAAAACGTGGATCATGAAAGCTAATGAGGAAGGAACGAAGACAAGATTACAATTATTTATAATTGTAATCTTGTGATTGTAAATTTGTTATTCCATATTATGTACGAGTATAATATTTTTTTATTATATACCTACTAAATAAATAAAAACTTGTCATGTTCTCAATAAATTTAATTAAAATGAAATAATATTATAAAATCTGAATGTATTTTACCTTAGTTGACATTAAACATGAATGAAACCTGTGTAAAACACCAATGTAGAGTTTCAACAATAATTTTCAAAATAAACCGTTAAAAAGGAAATCAATATTTTTATAATTATTACAAATGTTTCAAATGTTTTCAAATAATGGAAGGTTTTTCCCCAATATAACCAAAATATTCCTCTAATATACTCAGTATACCCTAATTGAATTTTAATTACTCTACTTATTTTGGCTTGTATAGAAATCCACAAACATAAAATAGCA
The DNA here is from genome assembly GCF_059751315.1 of Micrasema longulum. NCBI lineage: Eukaryota > Metazoa > Arthropoda > Insecta > Trichoptera > Brachycentridae > Micrasema > Micrasema longulum. Next base: position 434,745 of record NW_028277972.1, read on the forward strand.
ATTATTTTTAGTAAAAAAGGAAACATTGTAAATATTTAAGTTAGTTTGTTTGAAAATGTCCTAACAAGACGAAACGCGTCACAATATACCCTTTGTTTATTTTATAAAAAATAAAGTAGAATTATAGTTCAATAAACTTGTTTTGTTTTGGATACATTACCACATTAGGAATGGAGACGTTTGGAAGAGGCCTTTATCCACAGTGGAGAGAACAAGGCTGAAGAAGAAGAAGAAGATGTGTTTTTTAATGCAAATATTAAAGCTACGTGACTAAATACGTAAATAAATAAGTACTCAAAAACTTAACCTTAAATACAAGGACCGAACTGGTTTAAGTGGTCAGTGAAAAACAAGAAATACTTTCAAACTTTTGTTGCGCAAAATAAAAACAGGTCTACACCAACGTGTTAAAAGCGTATGTACAAATATAAAATTTAAATTAATTAAAAGCACGTGTTATTAATATCATTATAATATTATCACCTTCGGTCCTTAAGTACAAAAAACCTTATATAAAAGAATTTTGTTTTATGTATTCCGTCATTGGAAATTTTGACTTTAAATCTTCAGTGCTGAAAAGTCACGTTAAATCTTCAGTGCTGGAAATGGAATCTGGAGTTTCCGTTTTAAGATTTTCATTATGTTTTAACAAAATGCGATATTACTGGTGATAAACCTGTTGAATTAACACAACAACAGCGATGGAAAACATTTGAGAGAATGGAAAATAGAAGTCTAAATATATGATCTGTCATTGGCTGGCGTAAGTGGTCACTTAACGCTCTGTGTAACATTCACAATTCTGCGTATGTTCAAACATCCATACTTCTTCAATTCTTCCAACTACTCTTTATTTGTACAAAGGCCCCGCATAAAGTTTTGCAAACTCATAATGAAAAGGGCAGCGAAAGTAACAGAAATTAATTTATTTAAATCGGGATACTTTAAATTGAAACATTTAAATTTTAAAAGATTAACTCGTTTATTGACAAAAAAACATTGTTTTTTTTATATGAGCGAAACCGATAGGAAGACCTACGGTCCCTAAAACGGCTTTTAGGTATGTTAAGGAGTACTTTCACCGAAGTATTTCATTGTCTTTGTACTGGTACCTAAAGCGTAATACTGATCAACTTACCTTTCTGTAACAGGTATTCCAATTAAAGTGCATAGGTATTATTAAAGATTCTACTTTTAATTAGAAAGAACCGATAAAAACAGTTTGCAATAAGCTAAGAGTTTGCCTACTTAACATGTACCATTTAAAACCATACATACCATACCCAGTGCTGAGACTAGTTTACTTGGGGCTAGTTGACCCAATTATTCAATATGGATTAAGAATATAGTGATTAAGTTTTAAATCTTATACGGATAGAGTCTTGAACTTACAGGTACAAATTTTAAAAATTATCGTACCTGTAAAAATAAAGAATGAGGCAAAAGACAACAATAAAATATTATTTGATTTTGTTAACGTTTTGCCAATTAACAAACAGTGTCAGTATAAGATAATGACAGATCATTTCCTCGATTGCAATTTTAAATCCAAAATAAACCACCAGATCATGACCCGACAAGTATTTGCACAGCAGCTGATGGTACCACGACAGAAAAACTACTATGGTGACAGAACAATGGGTAGTGTAGTACCAAAACTGTACAATTTAATACCAGCTGAAAATCGTGAAGAAAAAAACCTAATTTCATTTTTAAAAATAGTCAAAAAATTATTTAACAGCAAGTGAAACTTATATTTTATTCTTTAATTTTTATTAAACTATGTAGTTACTTATAAATTTTAAAAAAAATGTAATGTAACCCGCAGACAAGTTTCGGCTTTCGGTAACAAAAATACAATTATGTATGTTACTTATTTGTTAAAATGAATAAAACTTTTTTAAAAAAATTTAAAAAAACATTTTATATTTAACAAAATCACAATAAATATAATATTTCATTAAACAAAACCATCCAAATATATTTTTAAAATAAAACTTCCTAAAATTTTATATTTCTGTTTTAATTATATACATTGACACATATGTGAATTCATAATTTTTTTATTATTAAATAATTAAAAATATTTTGATTCAAACTCTTTTTTTCTCATAATTATATAAAATCCTACTTGTACTTGAAATTTGTTTAGTCTCCCACCAGTCTGACGAGGTCGGTCACAACGGAATCCAGTCGCTGGTTAAAATGATAAATAAAATTGGAATAAAACTACAAAAATATTTTTATTATTTTAATTGAAATGTAGTTCCACCAAAAAATATCCGTAGAAAAACTCAATCTACATACCTTTTATCCATAGTTCAATTTATTGTGCTATATACTATACATGCATAGTCCAATTACAAAAATTACACGTATTTCTACGTATGATTTAGACAATATAAAAGGTTATGAAGTAGGACTGGACTAGAAGCCTGGACAAGTGTGAAACATTGATGAGGATTTTTAAATAGTTTTTTAAACTGTGAGTATTTTTTTGTCTCGGGTTGAAGGGGTTACGAATGCGTAGGTGATGTAATCACATTCAATCAGAAACCAGAAAACTTATGAACTAAAGCATGTCTCTTGGCTCGTGGTATGAATCTGTCATCAATTATTATAGTATTATATATACTATGTCAAGTACATCGCAAATGAAGATAATATTATAATTAATTATAATTAATTACAGTAAAAGGGTACCCACTGCCAACGCATTAAAGCGAGACGCGCAAAATATGTAAAAATAATTTGCCATGTGTTTTTGACATTTCATTCGTGGTGAAATAATATTCTCTGTCATAACTATTACCATTTTAAAATCAGCATTTTGCAATAAGAATTATGTATTGGAAGGTCTGTGTCCAAAATCATGGACGAGTTTTTATTCTCCGGTAAAAATTTTGAAAAAGGAAATCTTTTGTAGTGATTGGCAGGTTCGCCTACCATTCTTGAGGTCCTAGGTTCGATTCCTGGCCGAGCGGAGGTGAAATATTGATTTGGAAAAATTTTTGAAATGCAGTTTTTCATGTTTCTGCACTTGCACTTGAAGCGTAAGACAGACCACCTTACCTTCATGTAAAAGATGATCAAACAACGCTGCATTTGGGTTACTAAATTACCACTGGTTGTGGAAAGGGTGATGTTGATAATATAGTACGTAGTTGTAAAAAATAAAGAGAAAAGTAATAACAATTTGTTATGACCTATTTTAAACTTTTTTCAATAATCCATATCAAACAATTTGGTATAAACAATTTGTTATAATTCAGTTTAAACGATTTGTTGTCATCCAATGTAAACTATTTGTTAGGATCGTAGAACCACGATGCATGTGATTTGATTCAATTTTACGTGGTAACGGTTAAAAACTTTTTCGACATTTTATGTCACTACTTAAAAAGGACAAAAGTATTCCATTTGATACTTGGTTTAGTTATACATACATATTTTTTTCAAACCTGAAAAAAAAGCTTTTAAAACCTTTTTAAATATCGAAAATAAAAGAAAGTCAATGTCGCAATTTTCGCAGATCCGTCTTTGTTCTACGATCCCGACGAATTTATTTAATTCTATTTTAAGCAATTTCCTAATAATCGATTGTAAAAAAAATGTTGTAATTCACGTTTGTTGCAATATTATCGAGTTGTTTGAAAATACTAATTAAGTGGTGAGGGGTGTCGATAAATCGACCCCCAATAGATAGAATCAAACGATTTGATTAAAAAAGTTATATCTGTATAATAATACAGTTAAAATATTTTTTTAGGCTTTATAAGCAAGTATTCAAATATTTTATCGTCCATTTTGCGGTCTTCCCTCCAAAATAGAACCCCAAAGACCGAGACACAAGATGTGAAAGCCATATTTTTTACAAGCGCGACAAGAACGAAAAATGCAAAAATAATTTTCACTAAATATGGAGATTTTACGAGGGATGAAAATCCGTTTCGGATATAAGAATATGCGGAAAGGGTTCTTCGCTCTAAAGATGTCCCTTACTATTATTATAGTTTCTAAGAAAATACACTCTTTAGTATCGTGGATTGGATCGCTTTGTATCGGTAGAGTAGAAAAAATATGTGTAGTGGCAGGGAGAGTAAATGTTGGTATTAGAATGTGCAAACACTAATAATCATAATAAAGTAAAATCAGTTGTTTAAATGTTAATCATATCCACGGATGCGAGGTATTATCTCATTTAAAAAAGGTTTTTTCTGTCTATGCAAAAAATAAAAATAACTGGACGTAGATTTTTTATATGATCTCAAAATGGAGTAAAACTTTAATTTCTTGGACTAGCATCCCTTCCGCAAACCCTTCCCCTCCCCGACAAAAAAGCGGTAAAAACGTATTTGACCAACGAAGTGATACGCATCAGACGCGGACAAGGGAAGCGGTTAGGTAGGAGAGGGGTATGGGGTTGTGGAGGGACTGCTTGTCCGAGAAATTAAGGATTTACTACATTTTGAGATTACAATTAATAAAAAAAATATATATATATGACTTTTTGGAAAACAAATATTTGGATTTTTTTAAAGCTTACCATGAGGATTCTTCCTCTGATGTTTCGTGGTCTGGACCTGAAAAACCGTGTATTGAACACAATACATCATATTCTGCAAGACCAGCAGTACTGCACATAAGACACCTGTCTACTTAAGAGCAATGTTTTGGAGTAACTTCATTCGCGCCTTGAAGACATGAAAAACAGGAACGTTGCCTATAAAGAGACAGTTGGGCGTGCGTACCGGAGCGTGGTTACTTCAGCCAGTTAAAACAAAGTTATGTTCATTTATTTATCACGTAATAAAAACCCATTGTACCCACAACATTGTTTCTTCAACAACAAACGAAATCCTACAAAACTATTAATATGGAAATTCTGTTTATTTTCAACGTTTTTTTTCCTCTGTTGAATAAACTCATAATCGTCGCTTACAGTATTTTCACTTCACGCTGACCATGACTGTGATAAATTTTTCTTAATAAACAAGTTGTTTTATATTTTTCTATTCCACTCTTTTGGATGACAATCATCGATAAGAAAAATGAATCGTACTTATTGTAAGGCACATAAAAATAATAGACGAGTGATAATTTGATCCACAAAATTAGAATATTTATATTAATTTTCGAGACTGCTATCTTCTATCTATAATAGAAGAAAGGACAGAGAATTTGAAATTACATGACATGCGATGAAACTGATTATTGGATATTTCAAATTTGTGGATTAAAGTACCACTCGTGTTTTATTTCCATAATAAATTACAATGAACTTTCATCAAGAATTTTCCCTTACAAACTTGAATGTTTTACATAAAAATAAATGTACTTCTTTTTCACAAAATGTTTTAGTGTAATATTAAAGTCGAAAAAGATTACTGGAGTTTCGAAGAAAATCTTAAAATTAGAAGTGAAATAAGTTTACATTTGCTCAATTATAACTTGAATTTAATAAAAAAAGGTAAAATTTTAAACGTTCCTTGATTATTTGTCTGTATAACTTTACTCTAGACTGAAATATGGTTTTTGATCCCTGCAACAGATAGTATGAACGTAAGGGATTATATTGTATTAGAATATGCTTCATAAACGGAATTGTCTATTAACAAAACCCAGTTTAAGAGGGTCTGGAGAAAACGATTCTAATTTCAATAAATAGGAGATTCAGATAGGAAGTGATTATAATTTATACAAACACACACCCTCTCACCAGTATTTAATTAAAATAGACGTGACTCCACCGTGGCGTAGAATTTGTTAAAAAATATGACTCAGAATTGTCATTAATCGAGCGGTAAAATTATTTTCGTAAACCAAAATAACTGAAAATAGCCAAACTTATTTGATAAATTAATTATTTAAAACTACATTCTACAAAATATTTTTTTTTGGGTGATCCCGTGTAAATTGGATTCGATACGACGTTTTGACTACCATTGCAAGAGCCGTCTTCTGTGTGTGTGTTTTGTAGAAAAAAATGTGTTAATGTACTAGTAATTTGTACCGTGTGGCAGTTGGTAGTAGGCACATTCCGTGTCATTTTGTAAAAACCATCTTGAGTTTAGTTTTAGTCCGTCGCCATTGTTAATGCCATTTGGGTGTTTGTGTATTTCAATTGCCTCTTTTATTATTCGTGCACTGTAATTTCTAGGTTTATGCAAAATCTTTGGTTTGAAAGTAAAAATATGTCCTGTGTCTATAAAGTGTTCCGCTATTGCAGCTTTTTCAGGGTGCCCAAGTTTTCACGCTCTTTTATTGTCGTAATTATTTTTTTGCTGTGCACCTGGTTTTAACAATGTAAACAAGGTATGCAGTTCCTTTTGTAAAATCTTTTTGATTAATCTTCTTCGTAACTTGCGATTTTATAAGTTGAAAGGAGAGTGAATGCGGGCAAGAAAATGAACGGAATACTAAGAACAGTAATTGCTAGTAAAAATATGTCGATCGAAGCTAAACTGGCAGTGCACAACGGAGTTTTAGTCCCAACACTTATGTGTGGAAGTGAAACATAGAACTAGCAGAAGAAGGATGAAAGCTGAGTGAACGCGGTTGAAATGCGATCTCTTAGACGAATGTATACGAAATCAATGTATAACAGGGTTACGAATGATGAAATCAGGCGAGGGTGTAAATCTGAGTCAAGTATAATTGATAAAATGAAGAAAGGGTCTCTGAGATGCTTTGGTCAAATATGACGAATGGACGATGAAAGAATGGTAAAACAAGTATATATATGGCGACAATGAACGGTAAGGTGAGACGAGGACAACTAAGGAAGACGTGACATGATCAGATAAACCAAAATCTTAAGTCTGGTCATGTCAAAACAGGAAGAACCGAAGGGCATGTATGAAAAGATGTATGAATGTGGAAGAAGCTAGAAATGTATGCCAGGACAGACGTGTGTGGCAGTTCATTATCTCTGCCTAAATGGCGTGATGGTAGTAGTAGTAGTAAATTAGTCAATTTGTGGTTTCATATATCCATTATGCTCTAACGCATTTTGTGAATTTCGTCTCCCTTTGCGAAATCCTCGCATATTCACGTCGCTCTCGTTAACAAAGTGTTTATCGGTCCTCGTCAGCCGTCACCTTTTGTCCCCTTGGACCTGCAACCCTCCTGCTGTTGTCGGGCCATTTGCTCGAAGGCCTCTCTCTCTACGCTTCTGCTTGTTGTTCTCGGACTTCTATCCGTCACTTTTTTCGTCCATCTGTCATCCGACATCGTAGAAACATGATCCATCCGACTCCATTTTAGCTCTGCTATTCATTAGTCCCATCCTTTACTTGGGTATTTTCCCTAATCCACTGATTCGTCCCCGAGCAAGATGTTATTCATCTTTCCATCGCTCTTTGCGTCACCTTAAGCTTGTGTAAAATTATTTTGGAAATGGTTTATGTTTCGAACCCATAGGTGAGCACGGGGTGTAAAATCTTAAAGTAATGGAAATGCATGTCTGTTCTAGAGACTTCACATTACAATAGTATAACTGTGTATGCTACCTTAAATTTTAAAATTTCAAGTTTTTATCTAATATGGATGAGTATTCAAAAGGAATACAATATTTAAAGTTTTTTTTTTAAAGAAACATTTGCGTTCTTAAGATTAACTCAAATACTTAATTTTGAGAACGCTATAAGACAAATTGAATCAAGTTAAAGTATAGTGGGATTCTTCGAACCACTGACGTGAGTCCGAGACACTAGCTACAGGACCACAATCCATTTGTTGGCATCAATTGAGTTAAGGTGTAATTTTATTTATTTTGCACTGCAAACAATTATCAAAAGCGTCTTAAATAAATACAAAACATTTGCTCATATTATACTATATCGTTTATGCAACCGCAATAAATCACACAACGCCACATGTTACCTAGTATGTGGGTGAAATAATTAAATCAAATGAATCTCACCCGCAACAAAAAAGATTTCAGCTCTTAAACTTCACAAACGTCAACGGATGGAAGCATCGAAGGAATATATATGTTCAAATATAGGCAGAATGGTGAATGTTACCTAGTGTATAAAGTTGCCTCTTAAACCAGCCAATGACAGGTCATAAGCCCTGTAGATGTCTAGACTTCTACATTTCCTTCTCTAAAATGTTCTTAATTCTAATGTAATATGAGAATATCACACAATTCCCAAATTTTACTAAAAAGCAAAAAAAAACGTTTATTCACACGAAATTATATTTTTTAGGCCCTTTTTTTATAGTAAAAATGCCTCATAATTAGAGTGAGTAAATTAAAAATCGAATGTAACATAAAATCGTTTTGAAACAATGCATTGAATGGTCATTTTGAGACTACTGACATTCTGCTTCATTAAAATCTAAGGTATACGAGTGAGATATAAGTTATTCGGAAAAATGAAAATTAGATTTAGATTTTTCTTGGTCACATTTTGTAAGACGATGAGTAACCACAAATACATCTAAATGAAACTTACGTCAAATTACGGGTGCATGGACGATATTGTAAGTTTAAAAAAATTGCTACCATTTGCTTTATTTAGCCTACCCCTCGATTAGTTTGGTATATTCATGATGTCATCACTATTTTGTATATTCAATGAATTTAAATGAAAAAAGGTTTTTGGTACTATGTAAACACGGTAAAATCAATCCTGGTATATGGTTCGGAAACCTGGGTTATGACAAAGATTATTGAGGGAATCATTGTTGCATACAAAAGAAGAATCCTCAGGGTTGTCTATGGCTCTGTGAGAGAAAATAACCATTGGCGTCGTCGCTGCAGTAGGGAGTTTATATGATACCTAAGGAGCGCCCAATGTAATCAACTCCATCAAGGTGGGGCGCTTGAGGTGGGCTCCCCATATACTTGCAATGGACGACGAAAACCCCATAAAACGCCTAACTCTCACTGTGCCATAAGGATAACGAACCAGAAAGGCCCGAGGCTCGAGGAAGTAAGGAATTATAGAGGAAGGACCGCATACTGGCAAGAGTGGAGGAGGCTACTGGATTCAGCCGAGGCCTACCCAGGGCTGTCGAGCTTATGATGATACTGTCAAAACACAGTCATAGGTGGATGAAATGTCGTTAATAGTTTTTTTTACATTATAAAAAAAAACATTGAAATATATCGTAAAATACGAATAAATGTCGTGAATCGTTAATAATTTAGTAATTTTACAGACGAGTCGAATTTTAAAAAGTATTATCAAACTTAAGTTGAGGATGACTCAACAATTAAGTTTTCAGCAATACTGGTTTTAACTTAATTATCCAACTTTATTTATTGCTAAAAGATCTACATTAAACCAGATTTTACCGGATTTTAAATTCTGTAGTTTGTTTTACTGTTATCTGCGTTAGAGAATCAAAATTTATGACCCGATAAACCTACTTCATAATGCGACATTAAATTTAAAGTTTAAATATTTTCCTTAAGCGATTTTCAATAGAATGTGGGATGTGGTAAGTTAGTTTCGGTCGGGTGAATACCTAATACGAAAAACGTTCAATTTAAAAACATTTTGGGGTGCATTAATATGGGTATGGTTGAAGCGATCATAAGTATCAATCAATTGAGGATATAAAAGATCTATCATCAATTTGTATTAAAACACTTTGCCACCAAATTATGGTCAATTTACCATTGCACGGCGCGGCGTACAAATACAAAGTGTAGGCAAATGTATTAAAATCGTTTTTTTTTAAATAGCAAAATGGTTATACTAAAGTCACCAAAAGTAAATAGATACATTGATTATCAACTTATACGAGGTGGGAAGATGACATAAAAAACTATGCAGCACAGCTTCTACAAGTTGCGAATTGGAAAATGGCTGCTGAGGATAGGCGGAGTTGGAGGAAAAAGTTGAAGGAGGCCAAGGCTCGATTTGGGCAGAAGCGCCATCGAAGATGAAAAAAAAAATCTGTTTATATTTCATTGATGTATTTCATTAGTATTAATATTATAAAACCCACAATAAAAGAAGAAAAACATAACATAAACTATACGTTTGTGGTACAGGTGAATCAATATTGGTTTGGGCAAATGAAACAATCCAATTTACTTCTACCCACTTCTACATTCCATTTTTTTATATACTCTTTGTACATTGTCTCATTACTAATTGTTTTAATGGACAGTGGAAGAAGGTTATAGAAGGTTAGAAGGGCAAAGGGATTTTGAGTATTATGCAATTTAAATCTTTAAGATTAGCAAATTACAACAGGGATGGAGAATACCTTAAATAAGGGAATATGGAAGTCTAGGCATTTACAGGGCTTATGACCCGTCATGCCCTGTAAATGCTTAGACTTCCATATTCCCTTATTTAAGGTATTCTCCATCCCTGTTGTAATTTGTTAATCTTAATGACCCCCGAGGGGGTGAAATCCAGTCTTTTGTCTATGAACATTTGGACATACTCAAATATTGTAATTACTTTAGTGTCATAAATTGTAATTTTTGTTATATTTCTTCGAAAGATGTCTGTATCGGGACTCTTAATATTATTTCAATTATGTGTGACATAACCTACTGAATGCTTTTTTTAACAAAGAGTACACCATTTTCCCTAAAGGGCAATAGGTAACATAATATAACGTCATATGATGACTACATCAATTAAAAATTCTGCGTTATTTTATTTTGGTTTTTAAAATACACTATTTAAATATAAGGGAACATACAGCTTGTGAAATACAAATTTGTAATATCATCTGCAACTACCAAAACTAAAGCCAATTAAAGTTATACCCTAAGTATTATTTACAGTCACGGTATATGAAAACAGATTTGTGATTTAGTGAACCTACGTGTGATTTGATTACGTGATTCCTTAATAAAATATGCGTATTTAGAATAACATATGTCTAGTGGGATTGAATTACACCTTTTTTAACTACGTTTCCATCTTAATATTTTCGCAAAGAAACTTGTCTCCCAAGAATTTACAATGCATTTCAAGAAATAACTTTAGGGGAACGTGATATTTCAGAATTTCGCTTCCCAGCTTGATACATTGCTAACTTCCCAGAAAACAGAGTTCTATCTGAAAGCAACTGTGTTTTCATAAACATGTTAGATTAATGCTTCGCTTGTTGTGAAATTATTTAGGAATGGTACAGTTTTCCTTTATTTTAAACATTATGATAATAGATTATTTTGGCAATAGTATTTATGGCAAAATGGAAATACTATTGAATTAAACAATTTCTTCAAGTTAATTTTAGTAGACTTAAAAACCCCTTTTAGCAATTACGATAGTATAAAGTCAGGATTGACGATCCCAAAATTATTTGTTTAGAAATTTTAGTAAGGCACTGCTTATGTCCTTATATGGAACGCACGCCAGTGTAGTCTGCATTCTTTACTTAAAAAAAATATGGTAGAAGTTGATGAATAGGAAGCAGATAGCTGCTAAACTGCCAACATATACAGAAAAAATAGTTCCATATTATGTGCAGAAGCCTTAGATGCCCAGAATTGCCCAATTAATGGGTGAATTCTGACCTGCATTTGCATGACTTCTGGGTGCGCAAACAGTGCATGAGATTTCGATCTAGTTTAATTGTTGCTGATTACAATTCATTACCTCTTTATGTAATATTGCATCATATTCGGTTTCTTATCTCGTTTTCTTTGTAACGTTTTTATTATTTTTCTTAACACATTATTTTTTCTTTGCTTGCGTATCTTCCTATTATCCCATACATTTTTTTCATTTTGACTTTTTATTCACATTTTGTTCCAGTTTCTTTAATATTCGTTCCTTTCAACACTTTTTATTCATCTGATACCCTTCTGATAAAACCATCTTATTGTCTTAAGGCACCTATTCCCCCACCCTTTTATTTAAAGGATATTTTTCAGAACTCATTTAGCCCAAAAATTTATTCATGTTGAGTATTCTGAATCCTTTTGAGTCGCTTCTACCAGAATGAAATATTTTATAAGAAACTGATTAATTCTTCATCGTTTTACGTATTTCGATAAAAAATAATCGAAATTGAAATTTATCGAAAAACAGAGGAAAAACAATTTTGAGAAAGGATATTGAATGCCTAGGCATTTTTAGGGCTTATGACATTTTTTTTGCAGGTTAAAGTGGTGACTTTACACAATGTGAAACATTTATAATTCGGACGATATTTAAACATCCACATTTCCTCTGTTGACTTTTCTAAAGTAAAAGGGCTGAAATCTTTTTTGATGTGGGTGAGATTCATCTGGCTGAATTGTTTAGCCTATTCGGAAATGCCTGAAAGAACTTTTCAATTTTTTAGATTCAATCGAGATGACAAAGGTTTTATTTCTTTAATTTCACACACATCAACAGACGTAAGAATAGAAGATTTTCAAATATAGGCAGAATGGTAAAAGTTGCACAGTGTGTAAAGTTGTAAGTGTGTAAAGTGCATAAACCAACTAATGACAGATTATAAGCCCTGTAGATGCCTAGACTTCTATATTCTGTAGTTAGTATTGTATCATATTTAAATTTTGTAAAACATTTCAGCTCAACACAGGTTTTTACCAAAAGAGCTGAAATATATACCAAGAAATATAGCTGAATACCTGTATTTGAAAACTAATAAATAAATATTCCCCTCGCTAAAATATTGTCGGCCTTGTGGTGCAATGGTCAGCGCGTAAGCCTGTAATGCAAGAGGTTTCAGGTTCGACTCCTGACATGGTTGATATGAAATATTTATTTAAATAGGTGTTTTTACACTAGAAGATTTCGTAGTCTCTGAAGCGTAAGACTGATCATCTTACCTTCATGTAACAAAATGATCAAGATACGCTGCGATTGGTGTACCAATGCAGTGCCCTATGCATCATTAGGTGCGGAAAGGGAATGATAGTGATAAAAATATTCTTAATCTCTGTTGTAGTATGTTAACAAAAATAATATGAGAATAATCCTCAATCGCAAAATAACGTTTTTTTTTAGATATGACTTGTCGTATTAAATAGTATCAATAGTAAATAATAAAACTAAAGGTGTTACTTGCATAATTTTAGTTTTAAAACGTATGAGAGAAAAATAAATATTTACAAAAATACAACGAAAAATATGTGTATATATCTGGTCTCCCTTCTATGTAGGCCGGATAAATCATATCGAATCGGTGCAACATCGTTTGATAAGAAAAGTGGCATGGATGATTAGCCTCGAGAGGGGAGACTACACTTACGGAGAAATGGAGTCAATGTTAAAAAATCTCAAGTCTAAAAAAACGTAGAAATAACATTGACTCCATATTTATGTTTAATTTACTGAATGGATGATTTGATGCACCATCGTTACTAGAACAAGTGGCATTCTATTTTCCGATCCGCCGGTTGCGAAATAATAATGTGTTGTTCCTCGATCAACACAGCACAAACTATGGCTTGCATGTACCAATGTCCCGATTGTGTCGTATTGTAAACTCGAGACAAGATTCGGACTTTTTGGTGTAAGTCTTTATAGATTAAAAAAATCACCGATAGACCGGATCTTGTCTTGAGGTGGTATTTTTTTTTGTCCTAGCTTTAATTTAATTAAGTTGTATTTTATTTTATAAGTGCCTGTATTTATTGTAAGAAATTGTATTTACCAGTGTTAAAATGGACTGCATAAGTCCGTCAAAAAAATAAATATAAACATTCGTTAATTTTGATATTAGTTTTCAATGGGAAAAGGGAGTTGAAGGGATAGGAAAAGAGGAGAGATTAAGAAAGAAAAGCAAATATTTTTCAGACGTGGTTAACGAGTAAATAGCAGGCTTATTCTGTCACAATTTTGTTTCGTAAGTTTGTTCCTTTGTCAAATATCCATTTCACTACGACCCAATCAAAACCGTATTGAGCTCTCGTTCCCTCTGATACAATACGAATGAATTTACTTAACGAATTATGAAGTTACACTATAAGACCACAGAGCTACTATAAAACCAACTTTCATAGTAGATGGGAGATGATTCCACAGTCGAGCTATATTATATTTATATAATACAGCTTGACTGTGGAATCTATATATTTAGATTAATATATTGATAAATATATTTAAAAAAAAAAAATTATCAATAGACTATCTAACTAAGCCGTAATAATAAAAAAAATTGTGTATCGTATTATAAGAGCTACAATTTTTTTTTAAATTTTGTAATTACTTCATCCTACTGATTGGTGGATCGGCTTCCCGGTAACCAGAAATGTTATACAATACTCTGTCATCGGTTTGATTTTTGTACATTTTAGAGAAACTTCGCCATACAATTAAATGCTCTAATTTTTACCGCGCATAAGAAGATATTTTAAATGCATATCTGATTTCCCGTTGCACTGAACTTCCTCAGTGTATATGGGAATTAAAAGGGTGTTTTGAGAATAGGAAAGAAGTGGTTAACAATTTTATAATGAAGAAAAAAAAAATTACTTTGGGTTGTGTTCATGAATATAATGAATCAATATATGTAATTATTATAATTTTCATGTATATACTTTCACTGTATAATATCGATAAAACTGTTTATAGAAAAATAATTAAACATTGATGTTCGTACCTCGTCTATTTTACTGATGAGTACAGGTTTTAAATAAGACAAAACCACATTAACTATTTAGTATTCTGTACCCGTAAAATATCCACTGCGAAAAAAACACAATTGAATGTCTATTTACGTATAGAAAAAAAATAACACACGTATTTCATGATTGCTTTGTGGATGGAATTAGATATTATCACTATTCTGGGTTAGGCGGATGAAGAATACAGTTCTGTGTAAAATAGAACCAGAATCCTGAACGAGCGTTTTCCACTCGATGGCTACTAAAGGAAAAAATCCTGTAACAGGAAATGTGGAGATAAGTCAGCCTCTTAGTGTATTGGACAGCGCATTCACCTATCATTCTCGAGGTCCCGGGTTCGATTCGTAGCAGGGTCGAATTTAAATATTTGTTTTAATGGTAATTTATCACTAAATTTTTCGAACTCTTGTATATACTCGTTAACACTTTGCAATGAGGGCTTTCTGACAAAAACAATTAAAATAAAAAACAAAAAGAATTTCAGCCCTACGGGAAATGGGTAATAAAAAAATTTTTTTACGCATGGGAAAACTTAGAGCAATATACGCTTTGACATGTACGAAAAAATATATAAAACATATTTTCATAAAAACGAACTACTTTGAACAAAGTCACTAGTTCGTATGAATCAACCAATGATAATACAGTTTTGAAAAATTTCCGCTTTACTAATCGTCTATGGACCAATCGGCAGAACTGACCGAGAAGAAGCGGAAGAGAACTTAAGACGGCACACGCGGAGTAATTTCAGAAATACAAGACTTACAAAAATCATAGCGCTGATAATATGATGAATAAATGCAAATTTTGCTTTGGTTTAATAGTCTAAATAAACAAAAAAACACTGTATTTTCTCATTTTAAGTGTTTTATTTTAAATAACATTTAATTCGAAATAATGATACTAGTTTCAAAAATGTTGTGAAAGCGATAAAACGGTCACTTAAAATTACAAATTTGTAGTTTTATGTTTCATAAATCACCCGTCTTTTATTTATATTATAAATTATAAAAGAATCCCATTAAGAAATTTATGATATTTTCATTGTGATTCAAATATCAACACTGAGTACTCACTGATTCCTTTTAAAATAAATAATGCCAAAAACAGCCAGTTCCTGCATGTCCTATGTGATACATAATATGTCAACGGTATCATATTAAATAAAAAAAATCCTACGGAAATAATGTTCAAAATACTTGTTTCCAAATAAAGGATTTTCAAATAATTTATTTTATTTTATTTTATTTTATTTTATTTAGAAAACATACAGTCATACAAAATCAGTATTAAAAACAACAATTTTTTAACATAAAAAGACCAATTAAGTTTTCATAAATTAAAAAGATATAAACATTAAATGTGACAAAAAATAAAAAATAAATAAGAATTTTAAGTGAAAAAAAGATAATTGTTGACATTTGCGTTTTCCATGGAGGTAATAAATTAAAATAAATAAAAATACCGAATGTACACTCCGAGCCATCCACGCACACACATGAACGCACATATAAAACATACACAAACATATACATTACATGCGGCACATATGCATAGCATAAACCACTCAAGATGTACATTCAGCAACTATCCCAAATAATCGACCCCATGAAGAAATTTTCTGTACAAATGCAACGTGCAGTTAAAAATGTCTACATCAATACTGAGTCCGTTATAATTTCTACAGGTGCGTCTAATGAATGAATTCGAGGTATAATTGTTTTTACAAGTTGGTACATAAAAAAGGGAATTTAATCTAGTATAGCGAAGAGGACAACGGAAACCAATATTTTGTAAAAGATACGGCGAATCAACTATGTTATTGAGAATTTTGAAAAGAAAAATTAAATCATATCTAAGGCGCCTTTTTTGTAGTGATTCTATATTAAAATTGATCAAAGATGCGCCGTAATCATTTTCAATGTTACCAAAACGATATTCCAGGCTCCTTATAAATTTCTTTTGAATGTTTTCAATTTGATTAATATATACATTATATTGAGGGGACCATACTAATGAAGCGAATTCGAGTTGACTACGCACATAAGTATAGTAAAGAAGTTTTAATGTATTTGGTGATGAGAATGGCTTGGAGATTCGTAAGATAAACCCTAGAAGTCTGTACGCCTTATCTACTATTGTATTTATGTGATCTCTAAATAAAAGCTTATCATCCATCAGTACACCCAAATCTCTCGCTTTCATTGAACGATTGACAATTTTCCCAGATAGTTTGTAGTCAAATAGTATACTTTTTTTCTTTCGAGTAAATGACATGAAAAGACATTTATCAGAATTCAATAATAACTGATTGTCCTTGCAATAGCAACAGATTCTATCTAAGTAAGCTTGAAGAACTTCGCAATCATTTATTGAAGACACAATTTTAAATACTTTATTGTCATCAGCGTATAGCAAAAAATTTGAGTTTTGAATGCATAAACTTATATCATTGATATAAATAATAAAAAATAAGGGTCCAAGATGCGAACCTTGAGGTACACCTGATGGGATTGGTTTAAATGATGAATTAAATCCCTTGAGTGAGACCGATTGACTGCGGTTACTAATGTAGGAACATATCCAACGATACAGATTCCCCCGTATACCAATGTTCCAAAGCTTGCGAAGTAAGACCGAATGACTTATTTTATCGAAAGCCTTTGAATAATCCGTATATAAAACGTCTACCTGAAAACCTGCATCCATTGCATTCAAAAACAATATCGGTAAATTCACAAAGATTTGATTCAACTGACCGTTTCTTATAGAATCCATGTTGATTGGGATTAATATGTGGTTTTATAACATCGAAGAGCTGATCGGTTACTATATTTTCAAGGATTTTACTAAAAATGGGAAGAAGAGAAATGGGTCGATAATTTACTACAAGACTCTTATTTCCTTTTTTATGCACAGGTGTAATATTTGCCTTTTTCCATATTTCAGGAAACATGCCTTCCTTTATTGATAATTGAAAAAGATAAGTAAGAGGACGCGCAAGCTGTTTAATACATTTAGAAATAAAAAAAGGGTGTATGCCATCAAAGCCAGCACCCTTGCTGACTTTAAGTTTTTTGAGATATTTTGTTACCAATGACTCATTTATTTCTATAGCATTAAGATCAATTACACTATTTTCTTCGGCAGGAACACTACAACTAGATGCATTAGTTTCCAAAAATTCAGAATGGAAATATTCCGCAAAAGCATTACAAATATTCTGACCGCCAATTACCAAATTATCTTTGTAGGACATTTGAAGAGGCACATCACACCCAGCTCGCTTGGACTTGACAAAAGACCAGAAAAGTTTAGGTTCTCGGTTAATGTTATATTCAGCAGTTGTGATAAAATGTAGGTAACATTCCTTATTCGTGCGTTTTTGTCTTTCCCTCAGCAAAGAAAAAGTATGATAATCAGACGCTTGAGAGTACTTTTTCCATTTTTTGTGAATTTTTTTTTTTTCTGAAATTAACTTAATTAGCGGTCAAGTGTACCATGGAGGATATCGGCAATTATTATTTGTGAGACGCTTGGGAACAAAATTGTTTATAACTCCATTTAGAACAACGTAAAATTGCTGGGTTGCGTCTTCCATGTTCAGATTAGACAAAGTATCGAACCAATTAATATCATCTAAATGGGCACAAACATAATCGTAGTTTGCCTTATGAAATAAACGAACAAATCTTTGATTATCGGGAAGAATTTTGAATTGTAAATTGTAATATTTGTAATCTGCAAGCTTGTTTTGGTATTAAGAAACCACGACTGGATTAAAGATGTAAAATATAGTATTTTTTTATTGTTATCATGTTGTATGGAGAATAAGCTATAAACGCAACGGAAAAAGCAACTGTATGGAGAAATAAGCTGAGGTAATTGGCTAGTTTTATCGATCACCAAAATCGGGCTGAGTGAACTTTATAGATATTTTCTTTATGGTTGTTGTGATTTAAAACAAATAACAATTATTTTATTAATTTTCCCGTAAATACAGTTACTATGAAACATTATTATCAAAAGTCAAATATAAAATTAGGCTGTGCATAATCGCTTATTTTAACGATTCGCCCCTGGTATAAAGTGAATCTTAATCGCTCATAAAGTCAATGTCACTGAAAATCACAAAACCAAATATAAACATATTTTTATGCGTTTTAAAATAAACATTTCGAATTAACATGCATTTCAAGCCATTTAAATTCCTCGACAGGTTTTGGCACTCGGATGGAAATAAAAAAACCAAACAAACTCAATAACGATCGAAAAAATAAAGCTTGAATGATAAGTATTTTATTTACGTGACTCATGATAATCAAATCGTGATCAAGTCTTCGATAGATTTTCCTCAAACGTAAAAAGCGTAAACAAATGGTGATTCATGAACACGATGTAATTTCAAACAATATTTTAGTATGTGTAAATGCTCGTTGACAAGTATGAGATATTATTTCTGAGAGGCTTTTTTAAGATTTATAGGAATTATAACAGGAATGGAGCACATGCTGATGATTTAACCAACTGATGGGAAATACGTGTACTCGTGTAATCGAAATGGGTTTAAATGGTGAAATGGGTTGTGATTCCGTGGCTAGTGTTGCGGACTCACGGATCAGAGTTCATAAAATTATAAACTCTAATAAAAAAACAGAATTTTGGAAAAAAATTGATCGGAACCAGCATGAACACGATCACAATACTAGAGGAAAGAACAAAATTAGACTTCCATTTAGGAAAAAGGCAAAGTCACAAAATTCAAGTTTATTTAAAGCAATTAAAAAGTATTACGAAATGGAAAAAAATATTTATGAAGAAAAAAACATATCAAAATTTAAAATAATGGTCAAGACATATGTGATAAAACAATTTATAAATTAAATATATTTGCAATGTTATTATTAGAACACACATAACAATATGTATGATATGTGTGCCCTACTTTAAGATTTAAATAAATAAAAAAATAAAAATTGAACGTATTATTATTACTTTCGATAACTTATACAGCGCCATTTTCGTAATATGATACCTCAAGGGCGTTTTACAAAGTGATTGCATAGATAAATAAATTTAATTGAATCATTAGGATTTAGATTAGAAGCACGGATTTATTCAAATGATTTAGAGAACAAGTGGGTTTTAAGTTTTTTCCGAAACATCACTTCACTCTCACAGCTTCGCGCCTGTGCTGAAAGATTATTCCATAGGGCCTGCGACTGTAAATGCGCGTTCACTTAATTTAGTACGCTGTTTCTGTAGAGGTATAATAACTTTTTTTCTCGCCGTATACGTAGCTGATCTGAGCGTAAGACGCCTGTCAGCTAGTTCATCTGGAATGCAAAGTTCCCTAAGATATTCCGGAGCAGAGTTGTGCAGTGATTTACACATGAGCAAACAGAGTTTGTATTCCACCTTCTGTGAAAAACGTAGCCCGTGTAATTCTCGAAGTAGCGGAGTGATTTGAATGAACTTAGAGATTCCGAAAATAAGTCCAGCTGCAGCATTTAATACGTAGGTAGCCAGAAGGCAGCCAGTCCACAATTTAGAAAACAATAGATATTGGTATTACCGAGTGCAATAAAGTCAATTCTATGTTCTGGTAAAAACATTCAGGCAGCTTTCATAGAAAAAACTGTAATAATAATTATCTTCTGAAAATAGTTATCACAAAAGTTACTTTTTTGTCTAAAAATTTGAACTCTAGTTCTCTATGAGTATTTTCATTTTATAAATTCATTGATTAAAAAATAAGTGTATAGAAAAGATGTTTTAATACAGAATATCACCTCATGCATTCAATATGATTCAATAGGAATGATTCAATATAAGGTCTGTCTGTTTTCTGCAAAATGCATATTTTAGGTTGTGTGGTCAGCCAGACTTTAAAAAATCACCAAAATTTCTTCAACACTTAATTAAATTATTTTGAAGGTTATTACAACGAATTATTTAAAGAATTCTTTACAAATTAGTACCCTAACATAAATATAAAATAACACGTTCAATTCATAATAACACAATATACATCAGAGTTTTAATAGGGCTGGCTGTTTTCTACAAAATGCACATATTAGGCTATGTGGTCAGTCAGACTTTTGAAATGATTAAAATTAGTCAAATGCATAATTAATTTTTTTTTAAATATTAAAAAGAACTGATGTTTTTATTATTTATCATTTGTTAAAGTAAAAAACGTTACAACTGTTGTGTAGATTCAATAAATCACTCTTTTCACAAAACTGCATTTATCTTAGTTTCACTTTTCTATGGCTGGTTGCTTTCTGCATAACTACGTTCAATGAGTAAATGTTGGTGTGAGCTTATAATATCATGTGCCTTATTAGCATGTTGTTTTACATTTTTGTGGCATTACTATGGCGAAGGTGTATAATGGGATTTAAATGTAAGCGTAATGAGCGTCCTGACGTACAGACGGGTACTTTTAGAAACCGTTTGTCATAGAAAAGTTGTTTTATTCAAAATATTGATTACGGTTTATTTTTAGAATCTTTTATTTCTTAGTTTGTTAAACGATTCGTTATAATCTAACCACACCATTACATATCAGCTATTTTATTTTAAAAGAAAAACAAACAGCATTATATTATTCATTGTTATTCTAGAAGTGAAACTAGCAATGGTTTCTGACGTAAATTATGTGACGTATGAAAAATATCTATAGATAATCGTCAGCATTGTGGTTTACGTAGCTACCTTTCATTATTTGTGCCTGTTTAGTATTTTATTCGAGAACCTACATAAGACTCAGATGTT
Organism: Micrasema longulum; assembly: GCF_059751315.1. Classification (NCBI taxonomy): domain Eukaryota; kingdom Metazoa; phylum Arthropoda; class Insecta; order Trichoptera; family Brachycentridae; genus Micrasema; species Micrasema longulum. Next base: position 456,091 of record NW_028277972.1, read on the forward strand.
TTTAATAAAAGTGTATATTTAAATACTGCGTTGTTCCGGGAACTATTTAAAATTCTCAAAGCGTTATGTTTTCGACAACTAGGAATTGTTTTTCTTGTAAATTAGTTGCTGTTTTTTCAATTTTTCTCACTGTAAATAAACGTACTTCGCGTTGCGGCGTCGTCCCAGATTGGAGATTTTATCACGCGTTAAATTAATTCAATCTTTGATTTTAAACAATATTGTGTCCAATTTTTTGTAGATATGGGCGGGGTTTTACCCCCAGCGAGATATTGAGATTAAAAAATTACAACTCCCTATGGTAGCGGTTGGCAATTAGTTTTGGTAGCGAGCCGTGTAAACATGATAGGTCTTTTACGGGCTACGCGACCGTCGACGTCACTCGTGCTCTTGTGTGATGCTATGCAAAAATGTGTTACGCCACACCAATCTCAAACTTAGATAAAAAAAAAAACTATAGACAACCAGCCTGACGATGTCGGTCATGACGAAACCCGGTCACTGGTAAAAACTAATATTGGAAAGTGGAATAAAACTACGTACGTATTTTTATTATTATAATTAAAATGCAGTTCTACCAAGAAATGTCAGTAGAAAAACTTAATATATTAAGATAATTGATGTTTAAGGTCAAGCGCATTTAAAAAAACGATTACTAATTTAGCTAGGCTGTTTTGATAAAATGGATAATTTTTTTGTATTCATTATTATTTCATCTGAAAGTTTAACACTAAAGTGGAATAACACACTTATTCAGAGAGCTCCTAAAAAAATAATAACCTTTGTGATAACTTTACGCAAACTTGTTTAAAACAATTTTACTCACCAACAAAGAAATATGCATTATTTTTATTTTTTTTATTTTACAGAAACAAACAGTCGACAATGATATAATAACATAAAAAATATACGGTTTAAACACACACCAGTGGAGTTTATAAACAAAAATCATACGTACAATCAATAGTTTCTAAATAAATGTGTGTTTATGTGTATTTGTATGAGAGTAAGCGTAGAGGTGTGATTATGTATATTTGTGTGAGCGTAAGTGTTCAAGTGTGTGTAAGTGTGAGCATCATTAAATAGCAAGTGGAATCGTATCGCAGCTAGATTGAATGAGTCTTAATTTATTTTTGATAAATTAAGGGCCGGGTTAAATATATCAATAGATGAAAAAAAGCCTAATAGTTACAGCAAAATCGATAGAAGAAAGAGTGTTGTGCATAGTTAGTGCTACAGACTGGCAGACGAAATAAATACTTATTTCTAGTCACGCGAAAGGGGACATTAAGATTAATTTTGGATAGTAGGTTAAAAGAGTCTGCATTATTATTTATTTACTTATATAAATAGCATAATTCAGATATAGTGCGTCTATTTTCTATTAAGGGTGAAAATCCATTTTGTTTAGCAGATTGGTTGTAAGTGCAATGTGTTTTATTGTTTTTATAATCTAGATATTTAAAAAAAAATCGTTGAACATTTTCAATCCTTTCTATGTTTATTATGTACTTATTGTGGGCTCCACACAATGGTTGTAAACTCCAAGTTACTGTTATAAAACTACTATATGAATATATTGAATCGGGTTGTGGTCCTGTGGCTAGTGTCTCAGACTCACGGCTTAAGAAATAAAATCAAATAGAAAGCCTTTATCATGTTTAAATCAACTTTTATTTTTATGCCCCAATGTCTAGAATGTGTAGATTAGTCAATTTGTCACACAACTTGGAATTTTTTGGGATAGATATTCCCGCTATTTGTAGATCTCTTCGCTGTAAATACAGTGTGAGATGAAGATGGATTGGCATGGCTTATCTCGAAATCTTTTATGTTGATCATGTTCTTAAATTTATTGTATACAATTATTTTATTGCCCCTGTTTGTTTTTGCAACATAGTTTTATAGTATTTATGTTCAGTTTTGTTGTACATATGTTTCATCATTTAACTGTTGTAATGTGGACCTTGAGCCCTACGGGAAATTGGATACAAAAATATTTTAAATAGGAGCATTAAATTATGCGGCAAAGTTATTTTTTTAATTTACGAAAAAAAATATTTTCCAATATTGATTACATTGAATTAAGAATAGTCCAGAAGGAGCGTAGAATCATATTTGAATACATCGGACTGTGTCCAATAATTCCCCCACTTAGACACACTTTGGCTGCGCGCATACTTGAAGTCACCGAGTAATATTTCCAGATCGCGAAGAATATAACCATAACACAAATGTAAGGTAAAAAAAAAACAATTTGTTAATTTTTCAAATTTTTTTATTGTGTACTCGGAAACATTGATTGACATAATAGAGTAGATAAGTAAAGGGTCATTTAATAAGAGTAATTGAATTAATGAACTTTGAACATAAAATATAAAACAAATTTTATTTTACATAAAACGGATATTTTATATCATGTTAAATAATATTTTATGTTTTAAAGAAAATATCGACCAAATGTCCATTACGGCGTTCTTTAATCCGAGGTTCGATTTTCATTATTTCTCTTATTATATGAGCAAAGTAGGGTAAATTTTTTTACTACTCTGGCAACACTAACGAAATTTCCATTTTATTTCTTTGACAATCTGACGATGGAAAAATAATTCAATTTTTAAGTAATGCATTTGTGACAAACATATTCATTTGATAATTACACATGAAATGTGATTGCATCCTGTTTCTTTAAGATCCTAGCAGTATTTCTACACTTTAAAAGAACACAACACGGCATGGTTAAATTTGAATCAGGAGTTGCGTACTGAGCGACGTCTACAAAGAAACTAATGGGTCAACACGTAAACCTACTCATTTATGAGTAGTTGAGTCGCCTTCTGTTTGATGTGCGCATGCGGTTTCTGGACAATTCTTAATTCTATGATTGATTTTTTTTTTTTCACAATTTTTTTTGGTTTCTATTTATTCACTATCATTCCACATTTTGCATCTTATGGTGGTGTATAGGGCCCTGTATTAGTACACAATACCAATCGCAGTTTCTTGATTATTTTGATTAAATAAAGGTAAGTTGCTCACTCTAACGCTGCAGGTGTCAGTCCAGGGGTTTTAAAATATTCTAGAGTTAACACTTTTTTTTAAAATAAATATTTCTAAGCCGTTGAAATAGCTACATCCACGTATAAAAAAAAAACATTAAAAAAATGTTAATATAATAATTACAGATATACATTTTTAAAAACTTTGAATTGATATTTTTTTGTTGGATAACTAAAAATTGAAAACATTAAAAATATTAAAACTGTATCAGGAATTAAAGCCTTAAGTGGTTGGGGAGATAGGTGCAGTTGGTGTACCAATGCAGTGTCCTATGCGTCAGTAGGCCCGGAAAGAGAATTATGAAGATAAATCAAGTGTTTTTGAGGTATGAACTAACTTAATAAAGGATGATATATTTTTTTATACCAGACGTTCTTTTCGTTTGTCGTTTTGTATCTTGGCTTTTTCTGGAGCTATGCTTAGGCGTAACTTTATACCATGTTTGTTAGTAAGGCCTAGTATGTTGACTTGCATAAATACATCACAAATTCTACCTTGAAAAATGAAAGTCCCGACTCCTAACTGACGAAAGTGAATTGTAAATTATAAAGTATCACCTGTCGTCTGTGACCTAACACATTATACACTCTCATTATGCTGCCAATCAAATATGTTTAAAATTATTAGAGGAGATGAAGTTTGTATTTATTTATTTTTTTTTTTTTAATTCACATAAACGCCCGTAGGGCTTTTACAAGTACGGCACAAAGATAAAATATACAAAGTAAGAAATAAAATATAGCGTTCAGTACATTCAAATACACATTCCTATATATAACTAGTTAGAAAACATAATTTCAAACCACATACAAATAAATATATAAATGAAATGATACAAATAAATATTGTAAAATATTTAAATAAATCAATATAACATTAAATTTATTTTTTTTTCTGTTTTGATACGCAGCTTAATTTTTTAAGTCTTGCTATAAATACACAGTTGTTAGCTGGTAGAAAAGAAAATAATAAACAAATATTCACTTGTTTAAAATGCTCAAAAGTAAAATAAATAAAACAACTTCGTTTTTAACCACTAATTTTTATTTTCCACCGACCGGTTTGAAAGCAAACAAGCTTCTTCGTCAAGGTTTATGTAACTCAACCTTGACGAAGAAGCTTGTATGCTTTGAAACCGGTCGTGGAAAATAAAAATTAGTGGTTAAAAACAAAGTTGTTTTATTTATTTTATTATAGTGAATAACCACAAAGTTAGTGCTTCAAATGTAAACTTTATATGCTTAGAAGTATTCACCTGTAAAAAAGGACTTAATAAAACAAAAATATTTAGATTTAAGTATCTTTAAGAAATAATTAACAATAGCAAAACAAATTTTTTTGAAACACATAACAAACAATGGCAAAATATAAAATACCTTAGGGAAAATATTTCTTTTTTACTGTTATAAAATTGGTGCGAAGGTTTTCACGGTCACTGTTATCAATGTTTTTTTTTGGGTTATACCGTGTGTGTTGGATTTTTTCCGACGTTTTGGCTACCATTGCAGGAGCCACCTTCAGAGTAAACTGAGTGATTTGTAGAAAAAAGTATGATATACTACAAAAAAATAATAGAAATGTGCATACTGCCAACTGCGACACGGTACAAATTACTAGTACTTAATCACATACTTTTTTCTACAAAACACTCAGTTTACCCTGAAGATCGCTCCTGCAATGGTAGGCGAAACGTCAGAACAAATCCAACACACACGGCATCACCCCAAAAAAAATATATTGTTATAAAATATTACACATCAAATTATTGAAAACGTAGTTATGTAACATAAAATATTATTGAAATAAAAACATACAAATGTCAACATTTTAAAAAAAAAACAAAAAAGTGCTCCTATATCAGATTTTTTACAGCATTAGCTTTGTGGTCAAAATTTTTAACTAATGTTACTAAAGATGAGCATATAACCACTTACCGACTTTTTGTATCTACCGGTTTGGAGACGTTCTAAGACGAACCTTATTTTTAGTGCATGTTTGGAAAAGGTGATGTTTGCATCCCCTTTTAATTTGCACGCAAGTTATGTAATTTTTCGTAAATACTATGTACAATATGGCGATGATAGACATAAAAAGTAGGTAAGCGGTAACATATTAACTTTTACTAACATTAGTTAAAAAAACATTTCTTTATGGTCTCCTGCAAAATGGCCGATTTAGACATACCACAGTGTACTTCTGGGAGTGCGATATAATAATGAATGTAGAGTATATACTGTATGTAAATACTCGAATAGCTGCATATATTATTAGTAATTACATTATACATAAGTAAGCTTTGAGGCATGGTTTCCTCTTCATTGAAGGGTGTCAGAATTCCCTTATTAGTAATGGAATTACAAGAAACGTACCTACATATCTATATTATGCAGATTATAATATGACGTCACATAAGCACCATTCCAAAATATACCTCAAGATATTCAGTGAACGGACGGATAAATACTACAGGAGGGGCCTTACTTATAAATCAGGTATAAGGTTAAGCTTGAGAATAGTAGTAGGATAATGATGGTATATCAAAAATTATTACTTATAAACCTCGCATAGAGTTAAACTCGGTTTAAATCTGGGATCGCGACCATAGAAACTTATACCTGCTTATTATGTGGTATAACGCTGAAATAAGCACGCGATCTGTCAAACGTTATATTTTTCGGTAATCAAAATGGATAGTTTAGGAGAGAAGTCCTGCGACCTTCTTCAAGGGATTTTTAATAATTTATTTTAATAATTTAATTAATTTAATAATTTTATAGGTATGTATGCATTTTAATTAATTGTGATAAAAAAAGAAACACGAATAAACTAAAGAACTCGTTTTTACCTTCTCGTCTTCCCATTTTAAATGTCTTTTTCTAGCGGTTTTTTTTGTTCTCCATTATACCGACAGTAGTCTCGATTTGACTTTGAAGTTTGTTTGTTGTTGTTATAAAAGTTACTGCGCACGCGCACATATCAGTGTTGACTGTTTAAAAAATGAAGAATGAAATAACCTGCAAATTAGCAACCAGGTAATAAATATTTTTATAAGTAAGCTTTTTTTTATATCGGTTATAAATAATTTAATCGGGTATAGTTATTTCTCAACGTAAACTTGGTATAAAGAAATCTAATAAGGAAGGCCTGAGATGTACCGAATATGGAATAGCTTAGGGGAAACAATCTTACTAATTACAGCAAAACTTAACTTGTGCTTAATTAAAACATGGACTATCTCTTCGCGCTAGTAAGGAGAGCATCCCTTTAATACCCCTTTACCGCTCTATTTTTTTTGCTTCCTTTTTTACAGTAGTAGCTGCTCGATTGGGGAATAATCTACCCATTAATGTTAGATACGCCCCTTCTTTATTTACATTTAAATTAAGATTGAAATGTCACGATCTAAATGTTTGAGTTATTCCTTTTCCCTTCTTCTTTCCGCCCTATTACCTCTCTTCTCCTCTCTTCATAGTACAGTGTAATTTATTTTTTTTAGATAATTTTTGTATAAAATTATAAGTGTAAATGGTTAAGTTAATTTTTGTTTTCAATTTTTGAATAAAATAATAGGATTCTGATAAAATATGTTCATAAACTTGTAATTTTCTCAAACTGAACGGTTCGAATAAAATTTCATAACTATAACAATAGTAACAAGTAGGTAAATATACAAAAGCAACCAAAAATATTAACGAAATAAATACATAAAAATGAAAAATCAAAAAAGGAAAACATTTTTAAACATAAATAAATGTTTAAGAATTATACTGCGAGAGAAAAAAATAAATCAGACTCGTTTTATAACTATCAAGTCCAAAACTAAATATATCAGCCTTGTCCTCATACTGATTACCATATCTATGGAGCCTAGGGATAGGCAAGTGCATGTGATAGTTGGTCTTAGAACTTTTAGAACAAAAGGAGATCTGTGGCGGGTATATCGACCAAATACACGGAAACACACCAACTCCAGCAAATTTGGACAGTCAATGAATGAATTGATCACTTTATAAAGTAATATTGTGTCAGTTGGGATTCTTCTATGGGAAAGTTTTAAAAGATTTGCTGAAGATAACAATTAATTATAATTAAATAAAGCAGCAGAAATATGTAGTTGAAAATTAATATATTTTAGAATTTTTTTCTGGACGCGCTCGAGTGAATCAGAATATACACTATAATGGTGTGACCAGACTGGAGAAATATATTCTAAACGATTTCCAACCCGGGAACAATAAAGTGACTTGATTGGTGTGATATTTTTTATTTTGTTAGTAACCGAAGTAATTGAGGATAACTCTAAGTTTGTTGCAACAGAGAGAGAAGGTAATATAGAAGTATAGGCATTTACAGGGCTTTTCTGCATAATTGAACATATTAAGAGCTATGAAAATGCCAATCTCAAAGTACGTCATTTTAATGAAAACCGCACGTAAATCGGCCCAATAAGTCTTTAGTACATCGAAGACACACATACAAACATTGCTTTTTACATACGAGTATGTTAGATTATTAGGTAGAATGATAGCCCAACCAAATTTTGTCGGTATTATTTAACCTGCTCCCATCGAAATAACATTCCTAAATAAATAATTTATATGGGGATGTACATTCAGGCATTGAATATTCCATCGGCGCGGCATTAAGAACCACTCTTTACATTGTCAAAGGCAGATCGAGTTTCTAATACAAGAAAAATACAACGGTAAGCGTGAGCAAAGTGCTACTCATGGGAGCCACACTAGTTTGGAAACAAAAGTGCTTATACATTTTAAATCTTTCGAAACATTTCTAGAAATATTCACTTAAACAGTTTCAAGTTGGAGAGACGTTGCAAGACAAGCACTTTTACCAGAAAGCGTACTCACAGGAGTTCCGATAAACTTTTCCATTCTCTAACAAAACCTTTTGTGGATTTTCGTGGATATTATTCAATACCGACTTTCTGACAAGGTCTGTGGCAAATATTGAACGTTCAATTTTTATATTTGAATACAGAGCCGAACAATCCAAATTATGAAAAGTTAAATAGGTGCGTAGGCTTTCACGGTCACTGTTATCGTACATATTGATATTTGAATGGACTGTGAAATATCAAAAATTATTGATTTCATAAGGTATCAAAATTTTCTGTCACGCATATCTTCATAATTTATATAATCCGAAACACAAAAGAATATGTAAATATTCAATTTGAATTAAATACAATAATTGATTTTGATTGTGTTTATTTAATCTACGAGTATATACTTAAAACTAGCAATAGCAAAGCATTGACGGATTCATCTCGTTAGATAATAAAAAAGAATCATATACCGAAGTTAAGATCAAACCAGTAACAATGTAATAAAACAGCTGTCAGTGTCGAATACGGTAGCGGCGCTGATGACTACGAACCGTGATGCATTTAACCGGCCAAAATAGGGTAGTTAATTTTTTTATTCATATATGTTGTAGTGAAAATTAAATGAAATTTAATATTTGTCTTTATTTTATTATTTTTTATCTTAAATATCATTTTTATTTTTTCTGTGTAGATCAATTCCTCTAGATTGAGCATTTTTGTTATTCTATATAAATCTGTGGTTCTAGTTAATTTATTAAAATTAAATGTTACTAAAATTAAGTGCCTTACTTATTGTTCTTTGTATTGATTCTTGCATCTGTTTACTACATTGCGATCATATTATTAATCCATATACAAAGTGTGGAAGTATAAAAGTATTGTGTATCATTAATTTTGTACTTTTATCAAAGACATCTGGTCTTCTCATTATTCCAATAATTGGACCTAGTTTTTTATAACTGCTTTGATATGTTTTGTCCATGCTAATTTTTCATCATAAAGATACACATTACAAAAAAAAACGCATACCTAATTCTGAGGCTAGGAGCCTTAGGAGTTGGGAAAATGGAAGCATGCATATTACTAAAGAATACAATAAATAAAAATTGCTACATAAACATACATTTTAATAAACATATGGAATTTAATTAAATATTTGAATGCCTTAAATCATTGTTATTACACTGACCAGCGCCAGCGCCTCGATCATGAACGTTATCTTCACAATCGAGACGGCATAAACTAACATGGATATATGAACAAAAACGTATAAATTAGTATGAAAATTCAAAGTATCTTCATCAGTAACCTGTAGTTGAACATGTTTAGAAAAAAAAATGTAAACATATTTCTTTTTTAAAACAGAAAACTGAATTTTACTTTTTAGATAAAATTGAAGATACATTAATTTCTCATTAGAATAAGGGCCCAGGGCCCTTATAAAGACTAAGGAGAGTTATATTCAATTTTCAATAAAGTTATTAATTTTTTTCTGTACAAAAATGCGTAGATTTGTATGAAAAAATAAAGTACCTTCATCGGCAACCTGTAATTGAACATGTTTCGAAAAAAAAAATATTAAAAAATAAACATTTTGTCCTAAGAATTCAGTTTGACTTTCAAGATAATTATTATTACTTCCCATTAAAATCGGGACCCTGAAGGGTAAGGTTAATTATTTTACCTTTATCTAAGAAATAATATAAGGTACAAGGTCAAGATGTGTTGCAATTGAACTAGGCATTAGGTACAAATGTAGTGCCCTGTATACCATTGTGTGCAGATAAGAGAATGTTAATGATGATCAACTATTGTAAATTGAATACACTTATATATCGTGGGTAAACTGGCAAAAAGCTTTTACTCTCAAATCCCTGTTTTAAGAAATCAAGCATTTAAGTTTTTTTCCAATTTTACTCTTTTATATCTTATTTAAATAAAGTAAGATGTTAAGTGTTTATTTAAGACCATGTTTTTAATTTATCTGTTTCTCAATTTTATATTAAGTAAATATTAAGTTTTTTAAAGCTTTTAGCCTGAATAAAATACCGGATACACGATTTAACCTTAAATTTATTTTTAATACCACAGAAAGATAAAATTTAATATGACTTAGTTTATTTTACCAGCTTGCAGAGCGTTAAAAACTTTACAAAACTGCATCATTAAGTCGATTCCGCATTTTTTCGAGTTAATATTTTTTGCCAGTATACCCATACATACATATTTATAGTAAACAAACAGATGTAGTGTATAAACTCATAACCAATAACAGATTCCCACAAAGTATACAAAGTTAGTAAAGAAAATATATTACATATTATATAAATATGTATGAGTTTATACATATAAAAATGTTATTTTTATGTATGTATTTTTTAATAATCAAAGAAAGTACATTTTTTTTAAAGAACAGTAAGTTATTGTAAATTGGGCGGGATTGGGACAAGGATGCATGAAGAGAGGATAAGGAGGGGAATGGAGATGTACAGATTTATTATTATAATGTCTACTAAGTTACATAATGCATTTTTAGTGTAAATTTTAAATCTGACAGAGTGATGTTTGTGTAGTCTATGTCTTTAAATGTTGTATTGTACACTGAAAAAGTCCTACGAAAAAAAACATTTTTGACATACGATGTTTTACTTATTGGTAGATGAAACAGGTGGTACCGTCTACAAATCCTGGCTGACACATGTATTGTTATTAAACTAAGTAATTCTGCACAGTAAACTATTCTTGTCATAATTTTGTGAAGCAGTAGTTGGTCAGCACACACTCTGCGGTGATTCCATGTTAGGTAGAGGCAGCGAGAGTTGATACATAAGAAATGCCGGTTTTATATTTTAGGTATTTTATGAATTTGTTTTGAATATTTTCTATTCTTGTTATATATATATGGCATACTGGGGCTTCCATATCTGAGATGCGTATTCCAAATGGCTTCTAACAAACGTATAATATAATAAAATTAGGGCCATTGGATTATCAAAGTGTTCACTCATTCAAATTATGAAACCTAATATGCTCAATGCTTTGGTGGTAATTTTATTGATATGCGATTCAAAAAGAAGTTTCAAGTCTAATACAATCCCAAGATCTTTAATTTCGTGCTTTCTCATTGGTACATTGTTTGGTTTGTAATAAAAATTAATAATTTTTCTTTTCCTTGTGAATGTAACACAGACACATTTATTAATATTCAAAAAGAGTTTATTTTAATAGTCAGTTAGACGATTAAGATCGTCTGGAATCATGAGGCAATCTTTACGAGATTGACTTAGGCGTATATTTTCATAAAAAAATAACAAACAAACAAACGAAAACAAACGATAGGTTTTGTATTTTATTTCAAAAACATTGGGAAGAAAAATGTTTCACATTATTTTCTAGAAACATGCCTTTTGATTTTTTAACAAAGCTTTCCGTGTTCGCTCCTGTCTTCTTCCCGATGCTGGAATCCACAAGAAGATAAACACAAGTAGTGTGTATCTTGTCACCATTCCCCCCTGTAGACATCAGCTGTCAGGCGTAGTTCTTGGCTAGGTAGAAACACCATACTCTTTTTACCGTGGAAAATAAATACTTGCCTACGTTGCAAAAATGCCGACACCTCCAAAATAATATTAAATGGAATCGCTCATTGCCTGAGAAGCCATAACTAAATCTCGCTTCTTCCGGGGCGTCCTAAGGCGCTTATTTTGAGTCATCGCGCTGGATATCTAGGTGGTGATGTGCTGATTGCTATGATTGATGCACAAGGGACTTTCGTTTTGTCAGAAATACACTAAGTACCAACAGAACGGATCTATTTTTTTCCTCAAATTTTTTGCTCCATATTTAAGGAAAAAATAAAGCTTTTCGTTTTAATAATATAATATGTAAAGCCAACATTAATTAGTTATTTTATTTATTTGATTAATTTATTTTTTCAATATTGGCAAAGGACCACTTATAACACAACATTATTTTTGGTACGTGTATTTTGTACATACACAAATCTGGATTTCTTATTTGGATTTCTTAGTACTTAATTTAACTCGGAAGAGTCTTAAATACATAAAATAAAGTAATATGCTAATTAAAAATACTTAACTTCAATATCAATACATAGATGGCGCTCCAAAACGCTTGTGAATGGTTTCTCATTTAATAACATATATACAAAAATCAAAAAAATGTTACCTGTGTCGATATTCGCTAATAAGCGGAATGGGCAATGTTGTAATACGTAAAGTGGCCACTTAACCCAGCCAATGACAGGTCATAAGCCCTGTAAACGCTCGAATATCCATAATCCTGAATTTGAAAAAATTCTACCTCATCTCTGTAGGGATATTAATAAAAAAAATAAAAAAAAGACAACTTATAATTTTGAATACAAAAAATTTCAGATGGAGAGGACACTCCATTTTAATGCTCAAATACTCCACACTCTAGTTATTTTTTTATTATCATTATTATTTATTTATTTAACGGACATTGTCTATTTATACCATTCATACGGTATTAATCATAGAATTAAGAATAGTCCAGAAGGAGCGTAGAATCATATTTGAATACATCGGACTATGTCTAATAATCCCCCCACTATGCTCCACTTTCACCGCGCGCATTCGTGATGTCGCCGCGTAATGTTGCACGATGGGAAAAAATAATCATAACACAAATGTAAGCTAAAAAAAAGGAATCTGTTAGTTTCTCTAAAATTTTATTGTGCACGTGGAAATATTGATTGACACAACTGAGTAGATAAGTAAAGGGTCATTTAATAAGATTAATTGAATCAATGAACTTTAAACTTCAAATATAAAACAAAATTTATTTTTCATACAACGGATATTTTTATATTATGTTAAATAATATTCAATGTTCTAAAGATAATGTCGGTCAAATGTCCACTACAGAGTTGTTTAATCCGAGGTCCAATTTTAATTATTTTTTCTTATTAGATGAGCAAAGTAGGTTAAAAAAAATTACTACTCTGGCAACACTAACGAAATTTCCATTTTATTTCTTCGACAATCTGACAGATGGAAAAATAATTTAATTTTTAAAAGACTCGAGCTGTTCTTGCGATAAAATTTTTCATTCTTTTATTTATTTCTGCACCCTTTATTTATTTATTTACCCAATATTTACTTCAAAGAGTGTTTTCACACTAGAATATTTCATAGTCCCTAGACTCCTGAAGAGTAAAACTGATCATCTTACTTTCATGTAATAAAAATGACCAAGCGCTGCGATTAGTTTACTAATGCAGTTCCCTATGCACCATTAGGTGCGAAAAGGGAAAGGTGAGAATAGACATGTGGGAAAATTATTTTATTTTATAAATTATTAAAAGTAAATCTCACAATTAATGTTTGACCCTGGTAGTACATTTGGTAATGAATAATAAAATAATTTCAATGATGTGAATTGTTGTTTCGCAAATATTTTGTTCATTTATTTATTAATTTATTCTTAAGTTTGTAGACATAAAATAATATTAAATGATGAGGTAAAGCATGTGTAAGATTGGATTATTTATTAATTATCAATCTACGCCCAGAGGGATTTTACATGGCATAGTAGAAAAATATTATTTGTTAAGTACAAATGTGCAGTACATAATAAATATGAGATACATAATTATGAGATATCATTAATATTAAATTAGGATAAAATAATAAAAAACCGGGATAAGAACTAACTAATTGATCATGTATCATAGTTATAAGGTGTATGTGTAATTATATGCACCTCTAAAATTAAATTTAGGGAGAATTAAATTAAATTTGAAAAATAATAATATCTGAACAATGTTTGAGTATGTCCAAATGCTTGCAGACTGGCTGGATTTCCTCCCTAGGGAGTTATTTATATTTAAATTTATTTCAACTGAGAGTGAACACATGAATGTTTTCCTGTTTTTCCTCTCTGTTGAAATAAATTTAAATAATAATATTTGTTTTACAAATAATCATCGTCTCGGTGATTTAATTTGGTGTATTTAACAATACTAACAATATACGCGATAGTTTATCAAAAGCAGTCATTGTATTAATTATTACAATAATGATGTATTAAGTGCCGATATGGTTTTGTTTTACAAATGGAGCAGTTTTAAATATTTTTTCTTTTTATTCACACAAGAAAAATGAAAACAATAAAGTGCAGACAAAATCAATAAATATATTCTTGAGTTTTAATGAATTTAATTGTTTTAAAAATTTCTTTACAAATTAAAGATAATATTTATTTTCATTGTTATCTAGCGTGTTTTGTAAACTGAGATATTTTGTTACGTTTTGTAGGTTACATTATTGATAGTTATTTGCATTGTTAAATTGTCTTTGTCATTTTGAATGATAAAAATGTTTTGAGTACGCTTAAATGTTTGTAGAAAAGGCTGGATTTCACTCTCTAGGGAGCTATTTATTGTAACAGAGAGGGAAAACATTTTTGAGGAGGCAACATGGAATTCTAGGCATTTTTACAGGTGAAATAATTTAATCAGATGAATCCCACCCACATCAATTAAGGATTCAGCTTATTTTTTTCAACTATAGTCAACAGATGGAAGAGTAAAAAAAATGTGGATGTTTAAACAAAGGCAGATAGGTAGATAGATATTAGAGTGCGTAAAGTGGCTAGTTAACTCTTAAAAGGCTGTGCGAAAAAAATCCTTTGGGCGTGGTGATGTAACATTGTGTTACAACGAGCAAACGACGGAATATTCTAAAGTTCAGAAATTAAAAAAAAAAAAGTAGAAACATACTGCTGAATAATTCCTTTCCCATAATTTATAAAAATATAATTTAGGTCTGCCATAGAATAAAAAAATCATAAATTCGCTGGTTATTTGACTAACGCGCACCCCCGCTCACTGCCAATAAACGACTGAATAATGAATGAGAAAAACACTCACCACAGATGTTTTTCTTTTCTTATGAATGGTACATGTATTCATCGTGGTATTTGGATACTGTTGTCTCTTTCATTCAAACATCGGCCAGATAATAACGCCTCTGTCTTCCTTGTTATAAATTCCAACTTCATGTTTTTTTTTATACATTTGTACAGATTAACGGATTTATTGGCGTTACTTTTATTCATGTAATTATTATTCGCAAAGCATGAATAAATATTTGCATATTTATACAAATTTTACTTTCCAAATCAGCTTTGGAAATATCCATTTGAAGATTACAAAATATACAACTTCATCATTTAAAAAAATAAGAGAGATATATTAAGACTTGTATCCTTTGTGTTACATCACAGCAAATGCCTAGACTTCCTAATTCCCTCCTCAAAATGGTTTTTTTCTCTCTCTTGTAACAAATTGAGAAACGTTCAAGAATGAATCAGTTTTTAATAAAATATTTCTTTCTGCTACACAAAGTGTCTCATAGGGAAAACAAATTAATACGATTAATATTTGTTCACTTATAAATACCTAGTTTGAGCGCCCTTATTCACTTTGGAAAGGCTTATATTGATAAAAGTTATTATTTTATATCTCTTTATTTCTGTACCCTGACAAAGTAATTTCCGTTTATAAATTAGAATCATTAATAACATTGACGTCACACTTTTTCCATTCCGTTGATTATGGAAGTTTTCTTATTAACCAATGGCATGATAAGAATAAAGGACAAAATTACAAGGAATTTTGGGAGGAAATCAAATTCTTTTTTGCGGAGGGTCAAATGAAACTTTTACTGACTGTTTTTATTATCTGACAACTTTATGATAAATCTATTTTACAATTACCTTTGTAAAAAAATCAAAGAACAATAACTAATTTTCTGCTGCCGATTATTTAGAGATTGCCTGAATTGGTATATGAAATTAATATTACGTAAGTCCAACGATTTTTTTTCTCCTGCTTCATAAGCATGCCCCGGATAATTGTTTCTAAACGATTTTTTTTTGTCAAATCATAATGTCGATAGTTAAAAAGGCCCAGGGTCCACATTGCAATGAAAAGTTAACTGCGTTGTTTTTAATTGTCTAAAAAAAAACCACTTAAATACTCTTTTGTACATATGTGTGTATTTTTACATATATTAGCTAAATTAGTTAACCGAAACAGGTACTTAAATTTTAAATAAAAAAGTATTTATTTATTTAATTCTTCAAGTACAAAAAATAAGTGCTTTGGTGGACTTATTGCTTAAAACAATAGCTTCCAGCTAACCAAAGCTTGGCCAAAAGAAGAGTTGATAAAAAAAATTGTACTTAAAAACAAAATATGTATCAAAAGAGATATGCATTAAAAAACCTAATTAATTCAAAATAACCGCAGTTTTTTCATGGGAAGATAAGATTTGCACATATTAAATGAAATAAAATAATATTATGCTGTACATATTTAAGGATGAGGAATGTGAGTTTGCAAGGAGAGAGAAAGATGAACCAAGGAAAGGAAAGGATTGAAAACATACATAAAAAAAAACAGTAAAATGAAAGGAAATCAGGGATCTAAAGACACATTAGGCGTTTCTTGAAGTTGGCTTGAGAAGGCGTATTTTTTATACAAAGAGAAAGTTCATTGCAAAATCTAGCCACTTAAACAGAAAAAAACAGCTGAAAAATGATGTGCTATGTCGAGAAATGAAAAGTGTTCTCTCCTGAGAAGAGCGAAGCAAAATACCATGATCGGAGAGGTAAACGAAAGTTAAGAAGAATATTATAAAGAAATAAGAGAGATTAAAAGTGTATGCGATGATAAAAACGAAGTCACTTGAGTTCAGAGCGAAAGGGTGATACATGGTCATACTTTATGAAATTGAAATCAAGCGGATGCTTTGATTTTGCAAACGCTCCAGGCAATCCATGAGTTCTATATTGGCGTCAAGATAGCAAATATTAGCATAGCACAGAGAAGACTATATAAAAGATTGGGACAATTTTTTTTGGTTGTGGTTAGAAGAAAATTATATTTTATTATATTTAAGAAAGTGTTTTCAGTTAATAAAGGTCGCAATAAAATTTCTTCCCAATCTCAATAAAAAAATAAGTATTGAAGGAGAAATTAAAAATAAACATATTCTTTTAAATATGGTTATTAGGATTATACTTAAAAGAAATATGAATTCTTTTTTATTGAAAAAATAAAATAAAATAAAAAAATTAAAAAAAATATTTCATTTTGAGGGTTGGTTTGGTTGTTTGTAGGTTGGGTTCAACGAGTTGTAAATAACTTACTATTGGAAAATAGGAATCAAGTTGGGGTAGAGTGGGATTCGAACCCCGGACCTTTGATCCGTGAGTCCAAGACACTAGCCACAGGGCCACAACCCGACTACAAACTTCTTACGTAGAAAGAATTCACAAAGAAATTGGCTTTCTCACAGTGAAGAAGCAAATTAAATATAATATGGGATTTTTTGTACAAAAAATAATTAACGAGATGAACAAAATTAAAACAATAATAAAATTTAACCAACAATGTCATACATATGAAACAAGGGATGAAAAAGATAAGATTACCAATGAGGAGAAAAACAGAATCTCAAAACTCATTGTACAAGGGATTGAGAATTTGATTGATTGAAGAAATAAAGGAGATAGAAAAGATCTAAATATTTAAAACTAATTTGAAAAAATATGTTATAGAGAAATTTTGATAAAAAATTGTAATGTTATTAAAAGTTTAAATTAGTTCTTAAGAAGTTCTAAACTAACTAATAAAGTGTGTAAAGTGTAGTGGCCACTTAAACCAGCCAATGACAGGTCATAAACCCTGTAGATGCCTAGACTTATATATTGCCTTCTCTAAAATGGTCTTCATCTCTGTTGTAATAGGTTAAAATAAACAGTTCTCCAGGGTGTTGATTCCAGTCTTTGCCTACAAAAAATTGGACAAACTCAAAATATTGTTGATTAATCAACCGGTCCATGAAGAAGTATGAAAATTGAAAAACAAAAATTTCAGGCATTGAAATAAATCAATCACATGAATCTCACCCATATAAATACAGGTTTCAGCTCTTTAACTTTACAAACATCAATAGATGAAAGAGTTTAAGGAATATAGATGTTCAAATATAGGCAGAATGGTGAATGTTACACAGCGTGTAAATTGGCCACTTAAACCAGCCAATGACAGATCATAAGCCCTGTAGATGCCGAGACTTCTAAATTCCCCTGTCTAAAATGTTCTTCGTCTCTGTTGTAATATGTTAATTGAAGATCACTCTATATTTTTTTTATTTTTATGGACTAAGAGTTGTTTAATTCATTTCACCAGTATAAAAACAGTAAAAAGTAAATATTTTTAAAAAAAATACAAAACTAAGTATTGCAATCAAAAGATATCTTCGTATTTCCAAAATCAATTACCTGGTCTATAGAGTTAACTTCAAACAACGTCTTCATATTTTACAATAAAATATAGTTTCAACGATTAAAATCCTAAAAGTAAAACAGTTTTTGTTAGAGCAACTTTAGTTTTTTTTCCTATTTAGCCTTGATAGGTTTGAAATTACGTCTACTTTATCGAGCCAGAGGCTATAACGAATGTGGTATGATAACACTTGTACAGTATATTAGTTCATTACTTAGCTAAAGTTGAAACTTGGCACGTTAACTTGGCCAATACTTCTCCCAAGAATGTCACCAGTAGCCCTTATCACTACCATAAATGCATTCCGCGTGTTGCAGACCAGTTATGTATACATATGTGCATGTAGTTTGCTAGAAATTAATTGCATTTGATTATGAACGTGAAAAATTAAATTTCATAAAAGTGTAGGAATATTTATAATTATTACCTACTTACAAATTCTATAATATTGCTCACAGAGTAGGGAAATATCACTTACTACGAATACTGGTAAAAATATGTGAAATGGACTGAAAAAAAAAATTGTATTTTCAAAATCAATATGGATATTGCGGTGTAATGTTTTCATACATAACTTTTAAAATAAATTTGTTAAAAACTATGTCTCCGCAAAAACGCAACGTGTTTGGCATTAACAATTGTGACGTCAAGATTCGTGATAATGATCAACTTAAATTTAAACGGTCATAAACAAAGTTCGAAATTTAACCGAATCGTGACATGTTTGGCTATTGCAATAAACCGCTTTTGAGGGAATATAAAATTTAAAATTTAAAAATATTTTTATGCTAATACATGATAAGTACAAAAAAAATTTTTTTACTCAAAAGTATTTCAATGATATTTTTTTAATTTAAAATTGTAAACAAATAAAGAAAAGTGATATTTCCTTATTCTGATATCTTTTTATTTGATGAATAATGAATTTATTCGCGTCAACAATTATTTTCTTGAATTGTAAATAACGTGAAAAATTGATATTATTTGTTCTTAATTTGAGTTGGATATGAGTAAATTTGTAGATATAAATATTTTAATTACAACGCAACGGTGAAAATTAAGTACCTAGATAATTTGAGACGGGCGGTAGTTCCGTGGCTAGTGTCGCGGAATCTGGATCATAAAGTACCGAGGTTCGAACCCCAACTTTTACCACAACTTGTTTCTCGTTTTTGATTATGGTCCCTAATAAATAAAGTATCTGGGTAAATCATAATGTTCCTTAACTACCTATAAAAAAGGAAAAGCTTTTAAATTACCCAATACCTGAAGTTTTTTGATATTTTAAATGTTAATAGATTTTTACTCATCCCTTGTTTATTTCTTTTCTCTCTTTTTTTCCACTCCTTTGGAGCTGATAAAAAAAAACCAACATGTTGTCAAATTCATTGGTAGGTACTATCAAAAATAAAACCACAAAATTCAACAACGCTGACCGAATTTAAAAAAAAATTAAATAAATACAAATATAAAAATAATTACATTCCAAATAAACATTTTTAAACAAAGTATTTAAAAATTTGATTCAGCACTAAAATTATAACATTATACGCCTTCCTTACCAATAAAAACACTGATTAATTAATTGTTTTTTTCTTTCAGATTTCGTCAGTAATTTTACTGACCATGGTTGCGGAGAGCCTTACAAAACCCATGAATTTCAAGAACACTCCACAAATTTTCAATATTCAAGATGATGTCGTTGGTAAAGTCGTTAAGAGATCACCAAACCCTTTGAAGATTGGTTACGTGTCATTTGGAATATCACCCTTTGACGAAGACCATCACTTCCATTCTGGAACAGATCCTAATGGCGTAATGCGACAACTGGTGCCAAATTTCCCTCTCCAAGTTCAAGAAGCGATATCTTCTTCAGCTATCAAATCAGAAACTGTGCACAGGGGACCGTTTGTTTCAAACGGAGCTGTGATCAATTTAGCTGGGCATGAAATACACCAGACTCACGATCATCCCAAAGACCACGAAACTCACATCGTTGTTCCTGTGAACAATCATCCTGCTATTGTACCTCAAACGATTGCTGTTATCCACGGCTTGACTCCTTCTGTTTCAAGAACGAAGAAAACATCAATAACTTCCAAAGTATCTCACGTAATAACCTCAGATAATCAGAGTGTTCCCGTTGTTACACACCACGTTACAAACAGCGAAGATAATATATCTCATTTTCCTGATCACTATGTGCCAATAATACCGGTGGCTAGTCACGTCATTATTACAAGTCATGCAGCTAAATCTGGTTTGGTCGCAACCCATAATGGGCTCGTTAATGAAGGTTTAGAGAAGGTGAATGATGATCATCCCGTTGCGTTGGCTCAGCATTCAAACGATGATGATAGAGACAGGTTTAGAGATATGGTCGGTGGATATGGAGCTGGTTTAACCTTTGGTGGTCAGGGAGCAGGTCACGGATTTTACGCTGGGTGATTAAATCCTTTATAACCATAATATTGTAAATTGGTAGATTTTTATGAACTATTACATTAAAAAACCATAATTTATTTTTCAATTCAACAAAGCGATACAACTGGTTTGTATTAATTTCACAAATCAAGAAGAGAAATATAATCCATAATATTTATACACCTATATTATACTTCTGCTATGAAGGGTATTTTCAAATTAAATATATTTAAATTTAACCAAATTTAATTAAGACTTTAAAATTTATTACAAAGAAATAAATATGTGCATTGGTTATCAATAAAAAAATATTAACCGTATTTTAAAGTAGAACAACATTAAATTAATGTTATAAATAAAACATGTTTCAAATGCCTGGAAGGGTTAGACTCATTATTATATATAAGTTGTCAAGATAAAGGGCCATTTCAGACAATCGAAAAATCCACTTTTTTATTTGCTTTATGACAGGCAAACGCATTTCCTAATACATCACGAAGCCGGATAATCTCCACCTGATTAACTTTAGCAAGGCTACCCGAGAGCTGCCACTAATTAAGTTTTTTTTTAAATATTTAATAAAAATCATCCCAACCAAATTTGTTGTTGTGTGGTATTTTTTAATATCGTCCACGATACGTATGTAATGGAATAAAGAGTTAAATTAATAATTTTGACATACTCAAAATCGATAAAAGAGATATTGGATAATAGTTTAGAGTATAAAAGTAAAATAAAAGTATAAAATTAGATGCAAGTTACCTAAATACAAATAGTGCAATGTAAATATTAGTTGATACATAATGTAGAAAATATGTAACTTAATATATTTTTTGTAAAAAAGTACACCGTTAATAATTATTATGATATGGATTTCAACAAAAAATATTGCTATAATATGTTTTAATTATTGTATTTTTGATTTTTAATAATTTTAACGCCCACTGGGCATTAACACATGCTTTAAAATGTAGGTACATAAACAACGTATAATTAAAAAAATACAGTACAAAGAAATAAAATGAAGTACTTAAGTAAAGGTACTGTATTTTTTCCAAAAAATAAATATTAGCATTCTTATAATTTACCCAAATATTTCAATTTTGGCGGCCATTTTCACTATCAGAAATGGAAATCAAGTTGGGGTAGAGTGGAGTTTGAATCTCGGACCTCTGCTCCTTGAGTCCACAACACTAGCCAAGGGACTACGATCCGATTAAAAACATAAAGTAATAAAGTACAAAAAAACATTAAAAAATACATGTTAGTCCCGATAAACAGAGTTCTAAGCAATTTGTCACCGGGTGCTTAAACAAGAATCGAATATTTTACTTTAAAGCTGTAGAAAACGGATACAAATTCGAAAAGTGCAAGGTAAATCATAAATAATACAACAGTTAAAAAAATATGTGTTAGTTCATAAAACTAGAAGATTAAAATTCTTTATAGTTTATTTATTTATTCATTCAAAATTACACTAGTTTAAATATTAATGAACTTATTAAGGCTTTTTATCTCCGTGCCAAGCCACAATAAATAAAATTAATTAAATCAAATTTTAATGATATAGAATAACAATCTATAAAAAAGATAAATGTAATAAATAATATAATTCCAAAGAGTAAAATGCAAAAAAGATAATCAGAAATATTTTTTTAAATATACATTATACAAATTAAGAATTACAGATAATCAAATAAACAAAATAATAGTATCATTCAAATCAACAAAATAAGGGTAAAATATAGTAGTATTAAAAAAACAAAATAAGAGTATCATTGAATTCAACAGAAAAAGAATATATATATAAAAATATAATTGAAATAATATTTTTTTTTTATTTTTTATTTTTTATTTAAATCTTAAAGTAGGGCACACATATCATACATATTGTTATGTGTGTTCTAATAATAACATTGAAAATATATTTAATTTATAAATTGTTTATCACATATGTCTTGACCATTATTTTAAATTTTGATATGTTGAAATAATAATTGAAATATGTTTTCTAGAAACTCACTTAATACAAGAAATAGGAGTAATAAATCATTTGCCAAATAATAGTACGCATTAAATTAAATTATACAAAAATACATAATGAAGAAAACATAAAAATATCAAGATATATAATAAGAAAATAAAAGTTAAAGTAATTAAGTCTTTATAATTACTAATTACCATCTCGGTATAAGAATCAAAATAAATTAATAACATATTATTATGTAAATCAATACAAAAAGATCTCTCTCCTACATATACGAGTACAACATTTTATTTAACTCTGGACATTTTAGATCATTTAATTTAATTATTTATTAAACAATTTGGGTATGATATGCTCAAATATTTTTTGACCAAATTTATTTATAAATTTAAATATAATTATACAGTCAACAGAAGTAAATCATGTTAATGAGTTATGTTTATTTTTGCATGCGTAATTAACGACATGTTCCCTAATAATTTTATACAATAAGATTCCTTTGACAGGTAATATTTTCAAAGATTGTCATAGGGAATATTACGTATCTGAATGTATATAAGGGGACGCATGGGTGAAAAAATGAACGAATTGTGTGATGTGATGAGGAATAAATGTTTGGATATATTATGTATAACGGAAAGTTGGAAAAAAGGAAGCGGTTCGATGGAACACGGTGACGCCCTGGTTCTTTGGTCAGGTGTCCCAGATACAGACAGAGCCTGCCAGGGTGTTGCCGCGTTTCTATCGCCCAGAATGATAGAGTGTATGAAAGAGTATGTCCTTATAAGTTCTAGACTTATGTTTGTCAGATTCAAGATTGGATTGACGAGTATTATTTTATTAATAGGATATGCTCCTGTGAATTCCGACTGCGAATCTGAGAAGGATAAGTTTTGGACAAGTGTGATGAATGTAATGAATGGAAAAAAAGATAGTGAGAGAGTAATACTTGCGGGAGATTTGAATGGGTGGGTGGGAACTCGAAGAGACGGGATGGAGTCAGCCCTAGGCATGTTCGGGGATGGAAAACAGAATGATAATGGAAGAAGACTGCTAGAAGTATGCCTGGAATGGAATCTTTTTGTGTCAAATACGTTCTTTGATCATAAGGAAATCCACCAGTATACGTGGGAGAGAGGCAATGAAAGATCTATTATCGACTATGTAGTCATTGACTCTAGATTGAGGCCTGTAACAGTTGATACGCGGGTGTACAGAGGAGCCGAAATGGAAACAGATCACTTCTTGGTGGTATCAAGGGTAATCTTGTTTCAAGGATGGCGGTCCAAGACCCGCAAAATGCAGGCGCCTTCTAGAGTCAAAGTTGAAAAACTCCAAAATGATTGCATAAAAGATAAATTTGAAAGGGCCGTAAATCTTAAACTGATCGATGAATGTGTGGAAAATATGAGTATTGATGCAATGTGGGAATGTTTGAAAAATGGTATGTGTGAATCTGCTATGGAAATATGCGGTATAACGAAACAAGGAAGAAAGAAAGGTGATGCTTGGTGGGACGATGGAATAAAAAAACTAGTGCAAGAAAAGAAGGAAGCATGGTTAAATCTGCTGACAGTGAATAAAGCGATTGGTAATAGGTATGCAGAATTAAAAAGCATATATAATGAATGTAAGAAGAGAGTGAAACAAGGTGTGTGTGAACGAAAAAAATTGTTGAAAAAAAAAGAGGGAATCAAAATGACCGAGAACCTCCAAGAAAATATAAAGATATTCTGGAAAGCGGTGAAAAATTCCCGAAACAGTAATGAAAGTGGATGTATGACAGCTATAAAAGGAAAAGATGGGAAAATGGTGACAAATGATAGTGGAATAAAAACAAGATGGAAGGAATACTTTGAGGAGGTGTATGAAACACATACAGGAAATATAAGCACTGCAGCACCTCCTCAGGTAAGTTTAAATGCATATGATGGTACGACAGAGATAAGAATGGAAGAAATAAAAATTGCTGCCAAATATATGAAGAATGGAAAAGCGCAAGGTTTTGATAATGTTGCTACAGAATTTATAAAGGCGGGCGGTGAAATAATTTTTGTATGGCTGCACAAACTTTTCAACCGATGTTTAGAGGAGGAATACACTCCTCCAGACTGGAGAAGGGCTGTTGTTATGCCTCTATACAAGGGAAAAGGTTCAAGAGTAGAATGCGGAAATTATAGAGCAATCAGCCTTTTGAGCGCTGTTGGCAAAATGTATGGAAGAATACTGATTGATAGAGTAAGAAAAGTTACAAAGGATAGAGTGTGGGATATTCAGAGCGGTTTTATGAATGGAAGAGGATGTATGGATCAAATATTTGCTTTACGAAACATGACAGAAAAATTTCTTGCTAAAAACCAAAAGCTTTTCTGCGCATTTGTCGATCTGCAAAAAGCGTTTGATAGAGTTGACAGAGAAAAATTATGGAAGGTGTTATCGGAGTACGGAGTAAGCGTAAATCTAACACGTGCTATTGCTTCTCTGTATAAAGACAGCACAGCATGTGTTAGGGTAAATGGATCATACACATCGTGGTTTGACATTCATAAAGGAGTGAAGCAGGGATGTGTTATGTCACCATGGCTGTTCAACGTGTATATCGATAACTGCATGAAAGAACTGAAAGGCTTAAGAATGGGAGCAAAAATGGGTGATTTAAAAGTCAATTGTCTTTTGTATGCTGACGATGCTGTACTCCTTGCTAATAACAAAGAGGAACTGCAATTCTTGGTAACAAAGGTCTACGATGTATGCAAGAGAAGCGATTTGCTGATGAATGTCGATAAATCGAATGTGATGGTTTTTGAAAGAAATGAAAGTATGACTAAATGTGAAATCACTGTGAATGGAGTTATACTAAAACAAGTAGAGGAATTTGTGTATCTGGGAAGTATGTTCACTAGGGATGGAATGACTGAGAAAGATATTGAAAGGAGGGTGAGTGCCGGGAACAGAGTGAACGGTGCACTTAAATCGACCTTGGCAAATAAATGGTTGTCACAAGAGGCAAAATTGGCAGTTCACAACGGAGTCCTGGTCCCATCCCTGATGTATGGGAGCGAAGTATGGACTTGGAAAAACAGGGATGAAAGTAAGCTGAATGCTGTCGAAATGCGATCTCTCAGGCGAATGTGTGGTAAAACTATGTACGATAGATGCACAAATGTTGAGATCCGTACATTATGTAAGGCTGAGACAAGCATTATCGACAAAATCAAGAAAGGAGCTCTGCGCTGGTTTGGACATGTAGAACGAATGGACAGCGAGAGAACGGCTAAGAATATTTACAATGCGAATGTTGATGGATGCAGAAATAGAGGAAGACCGAGAAAGACATGGCATGACCAAATCCAACAAATACTTAAAGATGGACATGTCAAAAGTCGGAATAATCGGCGCGCGTGCATGAGAAGATGTATGAATGTAGAGGAAGCGAGATCTGTATGCAAAGATAGAGTGTTGTGGCGTTCTATCCTCTCTGCCTACCCTTACGGGGAAACGGCGTGATGGTTTGTTTGTTTGTTTGTTTGTTTGAATGTACAAATTTTCTGCCCCAATAAATTTAACTAATGCATTTAGATTATTCTGTACACTTTTGATATAGTCTCGACTGAACGCAGAACTTTCTAGCAAGTCGAGACATGAAAATTAATAATTCTGCAATAATCAAAGCGTGCATTGTGTTTATGTATAGATCAAAAATACTTTTAAGGATGTTTTGAGTCTATCCATTTTTTTGTAGACATTGGATTCAACCTGCCTAGGAACTGGATTCAACCTGCCTAGGAAATAATTCGTGTTAATTTATTAATTAATAATAACAGAGATGCAGAACACTTTATAAAAAAGAATGTAGAAATCTAGGCATTGTGGCTATTTTACACACTGTTTGATATTCACCATTCTGCCTATGTTTAATAAATGTATATTCCATCAATTCTTCCATTTGAATCCAGTTTTTGTCTACAAAAATTAGACTCAAAATATCGAAGATAACTATAAATATGTTGTTTACTATAAATACGTTTGTAGAACTGTTGGTTTCCCAAATAAAAATAAAATGAAATAAATATAACCAGCTGGTCCAAGAAGAAACATCAAAATTGAAATTCACCCGCATCAATAAAAGTCTTAAAACATTTAAGTTTGTATGTGAAAATTCTTGATGGAAGTGCATTGTAATTTATTATATAAATAAAACACGAGTGATACTTTAATCTACAAATTTGGAATATCCAGTGACCGGTTTCATCGCTTTCGCGACATCTTCGAGACTGGTATCTTTATTAAAGAGTTAAATGTATTTATACAAAACAGAGGTAAGGATAGATAATTCAAAGTTATATGTAAGTAAATGAAATAAAGTTATTTTTATCTTAAGAATCATTATCAAAAATATTTCTTTGGGTTAACTAATGAGTTGATTTAATGCTATTTTAATGAGTTTAAGTATTTTATTTTATTTTTAGTGTCCTACCCTTCGTGAGTGTGGTTTTGTAAATAATGATTTCTGAAAAACAAAGGGTAAAAGGTCATTAGTAAAATTATATTACAATGGGTAAAGTAATGGAGAATGAACATGTGTTATCTGTTCATTAAGTAATTCTACGTCGGGTTTATTTTTTAATCTATTAATTTCGAGAATTTCTAATTTGTCAAGTTTATGGCCTTTGGGTGCAATATGAATTATTTTTACATTATTTTTTAATTCAAAGGAGTGTTTATTTTCTATTAAATGATTGGCAAAATTTGAATTATCTTTATTACTAAACCATGATTGTATGTGCTCTTTTATGCGTGTTTTAAAGGCTCTACCCGTTTGGCCTACGTAGCATGTATTTTTACTGTCGTTACGTTCCTGAGTTGGAAAATGTTTGTTCTTATCTTTTTTGTCTTTAGTATTTACCAACAAATTAGCTAAGGAATTATTATTGTAAAATATTCACCATTCTGCCTTTATTTACAAAATAAAAGTTTTTGCTTTTTAACTTTATAAAGATCAAATTGAAGGAACGTAGATATTTAAACATAAACAAACATTTTGTAAAGCGACATTAGTGTAAACCGGTTGTGATCTTGTGGCTAGTGTCTTGGACTCACAGATCAAAGGTTCGTGGTTCAAATCCCAATCTACCACAAGTTAATTCCCATTTTTTATTAGTGAGTTATTTACAACTCGTTGAAAATGGCCCTAAAAATTTAATATTTGGGTAAATCATAAGAACGTAAATATTTCTTTAAAAAAACAATATGTAGTCTATAATATTTTACACCTTAACATTATAGTTGTATGCACGTTTATGATTTTTTTGTTAAGAGACTCAATGCAAAGGCTTATGTGCCGATTCAGAAGTGGTGATGATTATGAGTTTCGTATTTTTTTTAAATCAACAGTTTTTTATATTACATAAATTGCGTAACGTATCGTATATTATATTACATTTTATAATATGCAAAATGTCTACACTAACACACCAAAGTAATTTATTCCCACTTAATATCACATTTGTAACATTTAATTCTTACGGTTATGTTTCAAAAACCTCACATGTATCAGTGACGACGCATTAAATCTTGATAGCTGGCCATTTTGCAAGCAGGATTGTGTTCTAAAAGTTTGGTCTATATTTTGTTGAAATACAAATTTTTTACCTTATTTTTCTCAAACTAAAAGTAACATTTATTTTGAACACTTATTAATCTGAAGTTGAACAGAAACCTAATTATTTTTATGTTAAATGATTTTTCAAATAACACCTATTTTATTTCTACCCATACTGCGCTTTGTCACATTTATGATACCAGTACATAAATAGTTTTTTGAAGAAAAATAATTGTTTCTTATTATAAAGTGTTCATAAGCTTGTTTTAAAAAATATATATATATTTCACTTTTACTACGAAAAATCGTAAGGTATATGCATAGAATTAAGAATAGTCCAGAAGGAGCGTAGAATCATATTAGAATACATCGGACTGTGTCCAAAAATTCTCCCATTTTGCCCCACTTTGCCGCGCGCATTCGTTAAGTCACCACGTAATTTTGCCAAATTGGTAAATATATAATCACAACACAAATGTAATGTAAAAAAAAGCAATTTATTAATTTCTCTAAATTTTTATTGTGCATGTGGAAACATTGATTGACACAACTGAGTAGATAAGTAAAGCGTCATTTAATAAGAGAAATTTTATTAATGAACTTTAAACTTAAAATATAAAACAAATTTTATTTTACATAAAACTGATATTTTTATATCATGTAAAATAATGTTTGATGTTTTAAAGATAATGTCGGTTAAATGTCCACCACGGCGTTGTTTAATCCAAAAGTTCCAATTTTCATTAGTTCTCTCATTAGATGAGCAAAGTAGGCTAAAAAAATTTACGAACCTGGCAGCACTAACGAAATGTCCATGATCGGGAGTTGCGTACTGATCGACGTCTACAAAGAAACTAATGGGTCAAAACGTAAAACTACTCTTTTAGGAGTAGTTTAGTCGCCTTCTGTTTGATGCGCGTATGCGGTTTCTGGAATATTCTTAATTTTATGGGTATACGGTTAATTGTTTAATTATATTCCAATTTGAATTAAGATAAATACACATGTACATAGATTAAGTTTATAATTATAATAATATGTTTGATATAATAAAAAAAAAAGAAATAAGAATGTGGTCTTTTATAATTTTACTGTATATAATTAAACAATTTCACCTGAAGCGTTAGACTGATCATTTTTTATTAAAATGGCGTAATTTTTTACTGATCAGTTATTGTATTCATCTATTCTATGTACTTACAGTTGCAGTGACGTCAGGAGCTTGAATATCGCTAAAAATGTACGCCTTTTTTGGTATATTAAAGTGGTCATTTTGATCGCTTCCTAACCTTACATTTTGCGTTCATATAAAAAAAATGTGTGGTTCAAGTAGCATTATTTTAAATGATAGATTCTTTTCTATAACATTTCGACCGCTCACAAACCTTACCTTTGGTCTGGACATTTAATATATCTGAATGTTTTGTGTGGAATACGGAAGTCTTGGTATTTACAGGGCTAATGATCTGTTGTGATATCTCTCTAGGGGATGAAAGCAGTCCTTGTCTACAAACGTGAACAAGCCTGAAAGATTGCTTAAATAAGACATGTACTAGTATCAGGCCACGTTTTTCTCGATTGACTATTAAATATACTTATAAATAATATATATAGATAGATATTCTGCAGAAGTTGCTTTGATATTCTGACACGTCACGAACAGTTCTATCATCCGTTTTGCCATTATTTATTATTAACGATTCTCTCTGTGAAAGAAGTAATGTAATAATATTGATCTATGATAAAACGAAGCTAATAAATTTCGTACTACACGGATCAGAAAACTTAACCAGTAGTTGGTCGAACAAATTAGCTAAAGTCAGGTTGTTCGTTCAAAAAATATTGTGAAAGATCTCCTAATATGGATGCTACTTATATGGGATAATCAGGTTTATTCATTTCGCAAGCAATTATCACATTTCAAATCGATATTATCAGTCCCCGAACACCGAATATGGCAGCCATGATGGCAGGCTTTGCACTGGATTCACTCTTTTCCTTTGATTTATCGCCTTTTTCAAAAATGTCCCTTCTCTTTTGTAGGCCTTGCAGTTCTGTTTTATAATAATGAGCCTGGAACCTGGCAATAATCCGAAAATAAAATTGAATTGCATTTCCAAAAATATTTTCACTGTAATCTTAAAATTAAAATCCTGCTGCTAAAATAAATTCACTAAATTTATTTCTACTAGAATTATTTATTAGAAACAATGCTCCTAATTTAAGACAGTACTCCATAATAGAGTCACCCAGATATCCCATATTAGGAACAAGATCTGTACAAACTACATAATTTATCCACAAAAAAATCTACTTTAATGTAACTATAAAACACGAAAACATAAAATTTTGTCTATAATATAATTGATCAGTTAAAGATTAATAACTTTGTTAAAAAAAATTATGAAGTAAAACTTATGTAAATATCAAATCGACATGCCATAAAAACGTAATCACTGTCTCTGACGCTTGTAATGCATGTAGCATCCTGGTGTTTACTAACATGTTACAATCGGTCGGTGGGGATGTGGGTACGCTTGGTTATAAGGAGCGCTCATGCTGAGTTTTTGAGGAACACCGTCATCTCATATTAGGAACGTATTCAGTACATTTCCTCTACATTTTGCTACTAAAATTTGTAAATAACACTTTTATTTTATTGGTTGGACCAAATTGCAATTTGGCAATAAGCCCGCCAATGCACAATTTTTTTTTCGTACATAAAGTTAAATAAATAAATTCAATAATCGATAGGTATTTACATGACTTTTGTGGATTTATCTTCAGTTTGAGACCCAGTTTTCTAAAAAAAAAAATTTAAAACATTTAAAATAATTTAAAAAACATTAAAATAATTTCTTCAGTATTTTTATTTATTTATTAAAAAAACTATAAAAAAACAAAAAATATTTACCGTATTATAATTGCTATGGTTTTTTTAAATCCTTTATTTTATAGTTACACCGCTTGCGACGTCACGAGTTTAAGTCAGTGAGTTTTCCGGACATTTTAAAGTTCAACCCCGTACCATGAAAACACGCTAAACGTCGAAAAACATGGCTACCCGGAAACCGGAAATCTCTCATAACGCTATAATTACGCGGTTATTGTGTTAATACATGATCACGCGAACCTGTGACATTTCAAAGTGGTTCATTTTTATTTAAATCAAATTTATCGATGTTTCATACATTTACGAGAAACTTCGCCGTACCAGTGACGTATTAAAGTAGTGCATTTTATTAAAATCATTTTTAATATTTTTTTCATACATTTTCCAGAACTTTCATTTTACAATTAAATATTTTAATTCTTATCACGAGTAAGAAAACATTTTTTATATTCATTTTCCCGTAGGGCTGAAGTTCCTCATTAAATGCTCTAATTTTTACCGGGTGTAAGAAAACATTTTCCATGTCCGATTTCCCGTCGTACTGAACTTCCCAGTTGAATATATTTTAAATGTCCAAAAGAATTAGTTCAGAACTAAAAGGGTTACTGAAATGGCGAAGTATGTGGTCGTCTATAACTTCATTTTACAAAGTACAAATATACGTACATAATCCATGTAATATTAAAAAGCAATTAGAGCTTTGTTTCGTAACCATGCATTTGAAGTTTAGTACAAGCGCAAACCAAGATCAAAAGATCTTTCAAACGGAGGGTATAAATATTTTAGCATCTTCTCAACCCGACGTCAGAACAATTTGAACGTAATTTTTCACATTAGGTTTTGAAATTATAATTTTTTTAGAAATCACTATGTATTTTTACGGCCTTTAATAAAATTTACGCAGTATCATTTATTAATTTTGTCATAAGATTTTAAGTATTCATATTTTAATTTTTCGTTATCAAAAACGTTCTTTGTGTCTTTTCTATATCCACTCCTAAAAGAACCAGTAGCTCAATCACAAATAACTATCGACGTGATAACAATTTCTCACCATGATTGTTTATCGTATTCGCGATCACAATGGAACATTCGTGAACACCTAATAATGTCAAAATATTTACGTTTGCGACGTATAATCCTGCTGCGCAAAAGTTTATTTGAATTTCACCGGTGTAAATATGGAAAATATTCCAAAACTGCTATTTTTATTTATTATTTTTCAAGCCAAATGTCAAGAAAAGCAGTGGTCATAGTAATTGTAATTTAATTTTCACTTTTTTGGATCAGATACTCCTTACTATTTTGCAAAGGCAATAAATTGTATTATTTTAAAAAGTAAACATCGATTTTTCGCCAGAGAACTGTATTTATTTACGAGGAAAACAAAAAACAAACTGACATGAGCGTTGACTTAGAGATTACACACGAGTTGACTTATGACTGCAATAACTTAAGCATGTTCATTATGACTGAATGTTATTGAATATTTGTGTATAACCACTTATTGACTTTTCTATGTCTACCGGTTTCGAGACGTACCCGTCTCTTCGCCATTTTACACTTGACTAAATTTACACTTTACTATACATATATACATAAATATATAAACATAAATACACCATATGTACACTATACATAAATTCACTTTAGTAAAACGTTTTACTAAATAACATTAAGTAAAGTGTTTGACCACAAAGTAAATGCTTTAAATATTAATAATATGTTAATTATTGTTCATTGTGATTGCTCAAATGCTTAGCATATTTTTAAGTACGTTAATAGTTATTTGTGATTGAGCTACAGGGCCCGTATTACTGTATCTTATTGGACAAGTCTTAAAACATCAACCTCACCTCATCTGTCCACCACCAACTGAGGCAGGATCACCACCTTACTATATGTGCTACATAAGTGACCCCGGCGTGCTCCGCACGACCTCTGACGTGAACAACACGTCGGAATATCGGGGCGTGTAAAACTCACATCATGACGTCTGGGCGTATTTGAATCACGTCGGGGTCACCAACGTAGAAATATATTGTTGAGGGTTGAAGTCTCAACAAGTCAGCTTAACCAGTCAGGCTCAGTCAGCCCAAACAGTCAGTCTAAGCAGTCTAAGACATAATTTAATATAATATAAAATAAATATGCATTAAACAGCAACTTGGTGTGTTCTGTCAATTTCTAGCTGGGATAGGAGCTCTAACCTTCAACAATCTAATTCTACATTACAATGGGACGTTAATATGGTATCTACAAAGTAAAACTAAGTTATTTTTCTAAAAAATAAAACGAGCATACATTTTTTTTGTTTACAGGTTACTCAAGAAAATACTCCAAATTTGTATACAAATATATAAATTTTTGCACATGAATATTTATTTATTTTCACATAAACGCCATAAATTGCATTTAACATACACTAAACATAAATAGAAAGAAAGAAAAAAAAATACATATTTACATATATATTGACGGACCCTACGTATACTATCGGATCGGAATTTTGTGAGGTTTACAGTAGAGCAAAAACAAAACTTGTTGTTTTTTTCTAGAAGATATTAGATACTGTGGAATTACCAAAAAATGTGTCTATTGGCAGGCTTATTCTATCACAATTTCGTTTCGTAAGTTCGTTCGGTCGTCATTTATCCAACTCACACCTAAGTCGTAATTTGCTTTCGTGGTCTCTCATGCGATATACGATACGAATGAATTTACGAAACGAATTCGTTACAGAATAAGGCAACTGATATGATTTATTTTTGACATGAATATTAGCGACATCTATGGAGTTTTCATTGAAACACTATGTCCCATTATCGACTAAAATGATAAAGATCTATCGCAATTTAGAATGAGAAAATGGTCGCCGTAGTTAGGTACCTATCTATTCCCAAATTCATCGTTCGGTTTAACCCCTTAATCCCTTTCCAGCATTCAGTATCATTTCTACCCTTGCCGGTTTCCTCGTATGAATGACGCCATAACATAAGGAAAATGACCGCAAACAAATTGAACATAATGAGACCGAAATGGGTGGACGTTAGTTACTGTAGACAAACGGTTTATATGATTCTCCGGTAAAGGAAATGAGGGGAAATGAAACGAAAAGGAAAGGAAATGAGAATATATTGGCAAAAACCTGAATGAAAATTTCAAATATACAGGTATTTTCTGCCGCCTAGTCCAAGACCCAATCGTTTGATTTGGTAAGACGGGAAGAGAAGGATTTATTTTGTATGGAAGTGCAAGGTATAAGATAACAATTTGTTTGAAATAAGACCAATTGTATATTTTACATTTTTATTTAATAATGATACCGAAAGGCAAAAAATGAATTTAAAACTTCAACTACAAAAATATATGCACTTTGACAGACTTTCATTTAAAGGGCAATATCTTGAAAATTATTATTATTTCAAAATAGAAAAAAAATTGGTAAATTTAAATACATTGATTTATTTTCAAATAACATCATTTTTAGTTAGCAGACAGCTTGCACATAGTTATAAAAAAATATTCATTGAAAAAAATGTTTACAAAATAAGTATTAAATTACAAATGTCAACAATAACATTTCTACCTCTCTAATAGATTAAAAATTTGTGTTTTGAGAGGGAGAACTTTTTACATACATTTTTCGTTTTAAACAGAAATAATTATGTTTTATTTGTTTATTTACGGACATTGTTCATTTATACAATTCACAGGGATAAATATTGCAATGAAGGAACAGTTAAAAATATTAAAAAGAAGCATTGACAAACATAAGGGACATCAAGACAAGATATGGACTAAGTTAGTGCTCGTTTAAATCGTTGTAAACTTAGATAAAAAAATCCAGATCTTGTCTTGAGTTAAAAATACGACAAAGACATTGGAGAATTAAGGCCAAATATTATATTTTAAATACATTTCATCTTAAGTATTTATAACAGGTTCCTTCAAATAAAAAATTATATTATAAAAGATTCATAATTTTCTACTTCAAATAGTTGAGGATAAGGTGGGTCTCATGTGTTTTTTTTTTATTTGGATTCAAATTATTTAATAATGAAATAAATTTTAAGATTTATTAAAGATTATTTTAGTTTTTTTTTCAACATGTATATAATGATTTAAAGCTGCAGTTGTATTGCACCTGTAAATTTTGTTTTTGTGGAAATCTAGGGTTTCAAGAATTTTGTAAATTAGTGGGTTTTTTTATCTTTTACAGTTTGTATGGTACATATTTTTTTTAATATGTCATCAATTGAAGGTACATTTAGTTCTTTAAAAACTAAATTTAAAGGGTAAGTTATTGGCCTTTTAAATATAATTAAGGCGATGTTTTGAGGGCAATCAATAGTGTATTAAATAAATCTATATAAAAAAAATGATGGCATTCCCGACACTCCTCTCCTGTCACTATGTTTCTATATATAGGATCACCTTTCCCATAAGGCACATGGGGCACGATATCAAGGCCCCAGCCTTATGAGGGCTTCGAAATTCTCAAAGGGCCCCTTTCTAAGAGCAAGGGCCTACGGTATAAGATGGCATAAGACGGCCTTGTCTATCTCCCATCGTAGATTTCAATCAATAATTATTACCAGATATTTAATGTTCAAAAATCTGACTCAAACAATCAGAATTTATTTCTAGAGTAAGATGGGAGAATTGCAGATTAAGATGAGGAGATTGCTTTGGCCACGCCCCTAATACGCCACGAATCTTAAAATGTGAACATTTCAATTTACATAGAACATTTTCACGAATCTTAACGTCAAACATGTCGCGTTTTTGTTGAGAATTATTTTGATTTCGAAAATACAATTAAATTTCCTAAATCCATCTAAAATATTTTTACTGGTATTCGGAAAATGTGATATTTCCCTATTGTCAAATAAAGAAATGACAGGTACGCAATTCGGATTACTTACATGAGATTTTTTTCTACTGAATTAAGAATAGAAGAATAATTAACAATCAAGAAGAGATTAAACGTAAAATATTAGTTCATAGGCCGTCGGCGTGGAAAAGAGAACGATCTATTCTGTCTTCCATTTTAAAAATATTTTTACATCGCCTTGTGCTGGCCGATCTTGACATTAAGTTTTTTTCACTTTTATAATAAAAGAACTGATATCAAAAACGAGCAGTTTGGAACATGTGTTCTATTTATATAAACAAAAGTTGCTTAACCACAATTTTAATCGAAATTGAGCCCACCGTTTAACATTATAAGTTGAGTATTTCCGTGACCTAAAATAATAAGTTCAGTATGCGGTTTAGCTGTTTCCCGCATCTTCAAATCACCGCCAGTTGGGCGCTGTAATTGCTAAACTTTACCTTCTTGAACCCCCTCCCCTCTTCCCCCCTAATCCCGCCCTGCCCCCTGACTTGCGGACTCGACATGGAAATAACCCCATACACTGGGGAGGTAACAATACAGTGTTACAGGTGCAATCTATTATTATATTAAGCGGAACTTTAGTAAAACGTTGTGTATCACACGAGGCACGCAGAATCATGATGATACAACTCCATATTTGATTTATTTTTGAAAAAGCCT
Organism: Micrasema longulum; assembly: GCF_059751315.1. Lineage (NCBI taxonomy): Eukaryota > Metazoa > Arthropoda > Insecta > Trichoptera > Brachycentridae > Micrasema > Micrasema longulum. The sequence goes on from NW_028277972.1 coordinate 492,805, forward strand.
CTAGAAAAGTAAAAGGTGGCCTCCATGGTGTGGCTAAGATGCTTGACTACTGCGCTGAAGGCTTCGGGCTCGATTCCCAATGAAAATACAAAAATATGATTTTATCACAAATAACTATCGACGTGCTTAAAAACAGGCTACGCATTTCAGCGATGGTCAACGCGTGTGCAAGCTCTAAGTCAACGCTCGTGTCGGTTTGTTTTTGTTTTCCTCGTAAATAAATACTGTTCATTGGCAAAAATCGGCGTTTACTATAAAAAGTAAAACAATATGTTGCATTTGCAAAATAGTTAGGAGTATCTAATACAAAAAAGCGAAAGTTGAAGTACAGTTACTATGGCGACTGTTTTTCTTGACATCTGACTTGCCAACCGCCGGCTAAATGCAATAAATAGCATGATGAATAATAAATAAATAAATACAAATACCAGTTTTGGAATATTTTCCTTATTTACACCGGTGAAATTCAAATATGTGATTGCGCAGCAGGATTATACGTCGCAAAACGTAAATATTTTGACATTTAATGTTAGGTGTTCACGGATGTTGCATTGTGATCGCGAATACTATAAACAACCATGGTGAGAAATTGTTATCACGTCGCTTATTAGCACGTTATTAGTTATTTGTTATTGAGATACTAGGTGTTCTGTGCTGTTATTTATTATTGTAAATGGACTTTCTGGCCTGTCACGTTTTATTGTTGTCACACTGCATCCTTGCGCCATTTTCCATACATACATAATCCTTATGGATTTCAAATTAAGGAAGTGAATACCACCAGACCGAGGAATGTCCATCTCTTCCTCCTCTCGTAAGCTCTGTGACCTAGGGTATGCTGATGACGCGGTCATTTTTAAGGATCAGTCAGGAGCCTTTAAGTCATTGTTTATAGGCTTAATCTGTATTCCTCAAACGTTGGTTTAAAAATTTATCTTAGAAAAACCAATAAAACGTGTAATATTTCGTCCTTAGATGCCCAGAAATTCGTGACTTCGTCAGACCAAGTTATCGAATGGGTTGAGAGTTTTAAATACACAGGAATGTATGTTTTGTAAAATGGTAGATTTCAAAAAGTGCGGCTAGGATTAGCAGGCGCCGCATCTAGCTATATAAAAGCTGTCTGGCAATCAGACGTTTATTCTTTTAAAATAAAATGTCAGTTATTCAATTCTTGAATAGTTTACTGAAGGAAGGCTTTGAATCCGTAATTATAAACATTGATTAGATGCTTTAAAAATGTACTTAGAGTATCTACACAATAATTGTTGAATTATTTCATGAAAATATTTTTATTAATTTATTTTATCGTAGATAATATTTGTAAAAATTAGTGAATTTTCTATCGGAATACGTTTGTTTTTAAAAATGTTTTTATTCATTATTAATGTATATTTCTGTTTTGTTTCAATTACTGTTATTATTAATTTACGTTTTTATGAATCAGTATTTTGTAACATAATATTTTGTTATGAATTATTGTGGATACTATGTTTTTACCTTTTAGATAGTATATGAATTAATTTTGTTTTAACCTAAAACTGCTTTTTATTTTGTTATAATTAATTGGATTCACATTTTTGTTCAGAAATATTATTGTATTTTGTTGTTGTTTTTAAAATTTTTTATTTCGTTTCACTATTTTATTACAATTTTATAAGGTTTTAAACTAGCGGAATTAAAAAACAATTTTGTAAAATTCAATGTTTTATTTAAAATCGTTAATCGTATTCAAATTTTTTAATACTTATATTTTGATTCTCAGTTTTGCGTTAAATTATTATATTTAAAAAATATGTTTGCATTTAACATGAAAATTCGTTTGTATTTTCTTCTAAATATTTTATGTTTCAACTTACGAATCATTTTAATGACGCTTTTAGTTTTCTATTCACATTAAAAAAACAAAATAAAGATAAACGTACATTTTTATAATAATTATTAATTGCCATTGTTATTTAGAATATTTGATGAAAAAGTTTCGTGTTTGATCATATTTAATTTTTGTTTAGTACAATTTAGCTTAACACAGGTTTTTACCTAAAGAGCTGAAATATGTTTAACCTAATGTAACTTCATTTTTGTATTAATTTGTATACATTGTTAGGTTCCAAAACAGCGAGCTGTTGAGTTTTAAGACTAGGTTCCTCAGGAAAATATTGAGTTGTTGGTATGACTTCGTGACCAGGCACAGACCTACAAGGATTTCGTGAACACCATATGCTCCACCCAGGGAGTAGACATGGATTAAGTAAGTAACGTTAAAAATTTAATGTTATTATTTTTATTTTAATTAATAACATATTAAACCATTATTCAGGCAAAAAGTAATAAATTATTGCATTACAAATTTGACGAAAACTTAAAAATTAATTTATTGACACTTTTGCCTTTAGAGCTTGGCCATAGTGGTGTGCGTTTTGTGGCGCGGTGCGGGCGCGGTGAACTCAAGTATATGGTTACAAGTGTAGTGTACAAAATGATCGCGGGCGCGGTAAGTGGCAAGTGGCCAAGCACTTAAGGTCACATAAATAAATAAACTTATACAAAAACCACAATATTTTAAATATTCAAAAAATTAGAAATAATTATAATAATTAATGTTTATATTACTTTTTAAATTTATATAATTTCTCTAACGTTTCTCTTTGTAAAGAAAAAATAAGAAACCTGCTGACAAGCCGGTTTCACGGCTTAGTGGGTTTCATTATTTTTCCTTTTATATTTTTCTGTACATGTTTTTACCTTCTATAATAATAATAAAAAAAATGGTTTCTTATACATACTAATGTAAATTAATTATACTGAAACTTTGTTATTCTCTCAGCATTTCATTAAACAAACCAAACATAAATGTATTTAAGCTTTAAAGACATGTATCTAATAATAACAATTTCACTAAAGCTTCTTGATGTTAACGTATTATGCTGAAATAACGGAAGGGTAATTCCGTATTCGAAACTAGGTTATGGCTATTAAAGTGCTCATAATTCCTAAGGGTCTTATTAAACAGTTAGGTAGGTACCGAGTACCTACCCGTGTTTCTCCAAAAAGCGAATTACTAAGACCCGGTTATTTGATCATCAGTATTAGTTAAAAATCAAATGTAATTAATGAGTTTAATTTCATTATTATATAACGATATTTATCAATTAATTATAAGGGTGTTCTAGTTTTCTAAATAACGGTTTTTCAATATTGGTAGAACTACTCACGAGAAACTCAAAAACTCCATCCTAGACCAGACTGACGAAGACTGAAGACTTACCTAAACAAAAGACTCCATATTCGTGTTAAAATGCCCTAGTGTTACATAAATTTCCAGGGGTGCTGTTCTGAACCTTTTTTTCCCGCTAGAGCAGTGATGGTTAACCTTTTTGAGAAGTGGGTCAAATTTTGTTATTTTTTTTTTGTATTAGCTAGTGGGTCACTAACTTTGTGGCGTCACTTGGGAAAAAAAACAAGTTTATAGAAATCAACGCATGGGTCAGCGTCTGATCCGCGTGTCATAGGTTCCTCATATCGTTAATTTGTGGAATTTTTTTCTTTGCTTCATCACTCCGGTGACAACTGTCATCAAACGGAGGTGATACGGTTGGCATGGGTATGTACTGTGGATGCCTCTTAGAGCCTTAACCACGCTTGCCTACTTTACAAAGAAACATGTTCTCGGCGTTTTGGACGTTCACTGCTGACTTCATGTCAGATCTACGAGACGCGAACCTGACTTAGGAGGATGCACAGAAGCTGGCAGCTGACAGATATGCCTAGAAGATCTTCGTGGACACCATACGCTACAACTAGGAAGCAGACGTAGAATGATGATGGTACCTGATATCCACCATCGAGACGAAAACAGTCGTTCAGGGTTTTGATTCTATTTTATTCGCTGAACTGTATTCTTCATCTGTCTGCACCCAGAGAATAAAAAAAAGATGTTTAATATATAAAATATACATAGGTCATTGGAAAAGAGTGAAAAAGTATCTATGGAGCAATGGTAAATATTACCACTGCTCATCTTTACCCCTTATCCTCATCGCCATCCTTAGTTCCTTCAAAGTCAATACTTTAAATATTAAATACCCCTGGTTAGGATCTCTTTTCATTATAAAACTTGGTAGTGGACTGAATATAAAAGTTGTATTCCGTAAAGCAAATAGTATAAAATTCTTTGTAAGTCTTTGACGACCGTCTGACTTAGGCCGAGGAAAAAAATAAAGAGAGATGAGAGAGATGAACACTTTATTTTAATTTTACAAATATAAAAAATATAAAAACAAAAATTTCGTGACAATTGTTTCGCCTTGTTGAAGATTCGATGGATTGAATGTCCTTATATAGTTATATAATTCAAGTTACGGTAAAAGGTTAGAAAATAAAAATTATCTTATGAACTAAAGCATGTACATTAATCATAAATGAGGGAAAAACCAAAGGTTAAGGGCGAGGCCAAGTATATAGGTAATGGGGAATTTAGGTATTTATATTTGAATTTCGGGAAAAAGTATTTATTGACATACAAGTATGTATTGTGAGATAATTAATGAATCTTTATAGTTTTATGACTTTAGATAATTGTCAAAAATATATCAATAATATTATAATACGTTCCTGTTCATTTTAATCTTAAAACATGATTGAAATATTATGAAGAAATTTATATAAACATAAATGCATTAATTTGCAATATTTCTTTTTTAAGAACTTCTTATCAAAATATATAAATGCAATTGTAACACAAATATATGTTTGTACTAAATAAAAATTACATACCCAAGTTAATAATACCTTGTTGTGGCACTCACAAATAATAAATTGCCCGCAATAGATTATTAAAGTCCAATATATAGTCCATAAAAACAATACTGTCGGAATGAGGTTGTGGGAGTTGGAGCTCCTACCCCAGTTGAAGATTGATAGAAAACATGATGTTAGTGTTCCAAGGTGTATTTATTACATGGCGAACAAATATACAGAACTTTGTTGTAAAGCACGTGAGTAACAGCGATAGGAAGTTGAGCTGACTACGCTTGGACTACATGCTGGAACTGAGTGACTGTATTGAGCTGACTAATTAGGCTGACTGACGTTACCATCCCCTGTGGTCTTTTTATAGGCCGCGTTCCTTTATTCTTCATGTTTCCATGGTAGGAACGAAGTTAATGTACTGCAGGACGTTGCTCTTATGTAAACGGACGTTTTATGTGCAATAGCGTTTGTCTTGCTAATGGTGTTTTAATAGATGTTGAAAGGAGAGTGAATGCGGGCAACAAAACGAACGGATCACTTAGGACAGTAATTGCTAAAAAAAATATGTCAATCGAAGCTAAACTGGCAGTGCACAACGGAGTTTTAGTTCCAACACTTAATATGGAAGTGAAACATGGAACTGGCAGAGGAAGGATGAAACGCGGTTAAGATGCGATCTCTTAGACGAATGCGTGGGAAATCAATGTATGACAGGATTACGAATGATGAAATCAGGCGAGAGTGTAAATCTGAATCAAGTATAATTTATAAGATTAAGAAAGGGTCTCTGAGATGGTTTGATCACGTAGAACGAATGGACGACAAAAGGGTAAAACAAGTATATATGGCGAAAATGAACGGTAACGTGAGACGAGGATGACCAAGGAAGACGTGGCATGATCGGATAAACCAAAATCTTAAGTCTGGTCATGTCAAAAGCAGACAGAACCGAAGGGAATTTATGACAAGATGTGTGAATGTGGAAGAAGCTAGGAATATATGCCAGGATAGACCTGTGTTGCGGTCCGTTTTTTCTGCCTACCCTTACGGGGAAATGGCGTGATGGTAGTAGTAGTAGTTTTTAATTTAAAATGATGACTTACTTCATCGGTCGTTGCTCTATATTTCAGGTGTAATCATTGCACGTGTGTGTGTCATCGATCAATGGACTGACTGTCGTTATAATAAACAAAAATAAATATTTCACCAATACACATTATGATATATAGGTAATCACAACATGGAAAAAATCCACCTCTCTCGGTAGGCTGTTCAATCGATTAATTATCCTCCCCTCGGGCATCATCAACGTTAAATTTGTCCTGCATTCAGGAAGAACAAATGGTCTGTGTTGCCTAGCCCTTAAATAGTTGCTCGGAACATATAATTTCATGCGCTTTAAAATGTTGGGATGGTAAATTTACCCGTTTAGAAGTTTAAAGTTATCACATCTTTATATCATCTTTATGTCATCACGCATAAAATTAATTCGATTTTTTTTAATGCAGAGAAGAGAAGCTGAAAAGCTTTTTCTTGAGATTTTTTTTACTATTAATTCAAATTATTTCATGGTTTGTATTTGAGACAAGAAACCACCAGTTATCCTCATGAATACTTAGTCTTTGAGTTACTGAAGATAATTCCTCTGGTAGAACCGTACCACAGAACATCCCCATCACTGAAATACGGGTAGAATGATACATTTGCGGTATCACAAAAGCACGTGTGATTAGCATGCAGGGTTGCAGAATTATGCCGGCCATTCTAGAAAGGATATGGCTGCTTTTCATCAAGAGGAATATTCTTGATGAGACCCCATATTATGATTGGATACAGTAGAGTAGACCAAAGACCTTGTGTCACGTGGCATATTAATTTTTAACCACCGCTTTCCTTATGGACACGTTTACAAGACTTAAGCTAGGGTTTCCTAAGACAGCGGTGCCCGTATTTTAACGGCCGTAGTGAACGGTGATGCAGTAGACAGCCGTCGTAACGTCGACTAAAGAGTGGTTTCCTAAGAAAACGGTGCTAAATGGTGTTGATAACACCGTTTTCCTAGAAAACCACACTCTAGTCACCGTTACGACGGCTGTCCACTGCATCACCGTTCACTACGGCCGTTAAAATACGGGCACCGCTGTCCTAGGAAACCCTAGCTTAAGGGTTGCTCTAGGTAAGGTGATATTTAATAATGAAAACAATAATATTAAAACCTAATTGTAGGGGTGAAATTGCCACAGGCAGAATATGTTTTGGTGTCTGGTACAAATGTAATAGGGATACTATATCGGGGGTTAAGGGTCATAAGGGCGAAACTACAAAAACACAGTTTTGAGATAAATGATAAAACAGTTTTCAAAAAATAATACTGTCTTTTAAGGGTAACAAATAAAGAAAATAAAAAATACAGTTAATAGAGCATAAAATGTTTTAGAGACAAAAATATGAAACTACGCTTTCGTCTATATGACCCTAACTTGCGCTTACATTGGTAAATTAACAAAATGATGTAAAAGGTATTTTATTCTTCTGACTTTAAACAAAACGCTTCATTTGTAGTTTCACACAAATTTATCTAGGTAACTACTTATCGGATGAGTTTCATCTTTTTGTCACTAACAGGATATTTTGTTTGGATATCAGATTAGTACTTAACACAAAACAGCATTTTTTGTAGTTTCGCCCTTATGACCCTAAGCCCCCGATATATGAACGAATTTTCAATAAAATAAAAAGTTTTCACACAAACATTATTTTTAATTACTTTAATATGAAATGTTAAGATAATTTGTGTCCGTTTTTCCCCAAATTTAAAAATGATTACCAAAAAGTGAAACAAAATGATAAAGGTCATGTCATTCAGAAAAAAAAATTGTCCTGCATATTATTTTACAAAAAGCCTTTAAAATAGAATGTCAAGTAGACAGAAGTGAAAATTTTCGACACCTCCTTCTGCCCGTGTTTATTTGAAGGAATAAAGCTGCCAAAGCTGCTTGTGATATTTGCACAGTATACGGTAAATATGTTTTAAATTATTGACAAATTTGTTGTAAAATAATTAAGGAGAACACATTGTTGGCTTATTCGTTGTATTTTTTTTGTTGTGTCCTCTTGTTCTTTTCAAATAGAACTGAGAGTGCGGCTAGGATTAGCAGGAGCCTCATTTAAGGATATAAATGGGCAGCCGCCCAGAGATCGGATATTTACTTAGTCAAAATTAAATGCCGCCTATATAACGACTCCATAACACCTATTCCCCTCTACGGATGCGAAAAATGAATACATTATTGGCTTATTCGTTGTATGTATTTTCTTTGTTGCATTCTCTCGTTATTTATATTTGGAAAAATCGGACACAATTGATGTTAAAACCCTGTGTTTAAATATGTTTGTAAGACAAACGTGTTTTAAAAAATATTGACAACAGAAAAGTTTCTAGACTTCGTGGGTTGTATTATTATGATATTTTACTAAATTACTTGTTTTTTAAATTTTTATTTTGTTGTTTCTTCAGCATTCACTACTTTTTTTTATTCTGAAAATCGTTTTTTTATGTATATTTATTCTACTTGTGTAAGAAAAGGTTTTAGGCGTATATATTGTTGTTGTATATTTAGTTTTAAAGGTGCTAAACTTGATTGTTTCTTTGTTGTTCTCAATATGTGTTATTTTCTAAATGCTAATATTATTTACGCCCTGAATTGAGTTATTGTAACTCCTGGGAATGTAATCCAACGTATTTTACTTGTAAAATACTTTGTGTTATATGGATTTGTAAATAAATAAATTTCGAAGCCACGTAAATTGTCTGAATTTATAAACACAAAGAGAAATATTTTTTAATGATACATTTATAAATCAAGTTCAAAGAATAAGTAGAAAGTTGGTAAAAAAATCGCGAAAAATTAATTTTTATCAAAAGATAAATATGTACCATGAAAAAACCCAATAAATCAAAAACAACAGGTGTTTTTTAATGGGGAGACAAGGCGTATAATAAAAAAAATCCATTGAAGGGAGCTTAAGATTCTAAGGAGATATACTATATAAGCTTATGGCTTGTTTAAGTGGCCACTTTATACGGTGTGTAACATTCACTATTCTTTACTGTAATGGAATATACGCAAATCTTCCAAAATATCAAACTAATAAACTTCAATTTGTTTTCAATGCAGCAGCAAGGCCTATTACAAGGCCTCCGTGGTGTAGTGGTCAAGACGCTTGACTCGCAGACGGAAGGTTCCGGGTTCGATTCCCGGCGAGAACACAAAAATTAAATGTGATTTTTCTCAAGCCTGGGTGTTCTGTGATGTAATTCACCACTGTAATTGGGCCTCCTGGCCTATTGTGGTGCAAAAATAAAATTACGGGAGTAAAAATATATTCTCACATCTCACAACATCTTCGAGATTTGTACTGGTTAAAAAGCCCCGAGAGAATAAAAAATGCAAGCTTTGCTGGACAGTATTCAAATACCTTCATGAAATGGCTCCAAAATACCTATCGGACCTTTGTATTAGGGAAAATACATGTCGAAAAAATCTACTCTTAGGTCAGCATTTGATTCAGGAAGGGGAAAACTTGTCGAAATCCGGCGCTCCCCAAACAGTAGATTTGGAGATCGTGCTTTTGCCGCCGCCGGCCTCTCTGCCTGAAACCAATTGCCTTCAAACTTACGAATCATCGACAGTCCCAGTCAGTTCAGATCCCAAATAAAATCCCACTTCTTCAGACTATCATGCCCTCAACTTTAAATCCGGAAATATAATATGTCACTTTAGTTTAGTTAGAATGTAAGTTTAGGTATACAATTGTAAAGCGCCCTTGAGGTGATTTTTTATAAAAATGGCGCTATATAAATCAGTCAAATATTATTATTATTCTTCTGTCACTTCTATCTATTATTTTTTTGTAAACAGTAAATGTAAATTTTAAAAATGCGCGAATCTTTTGTAAACGAATAATTTTTTGAAAAAAAAAAATTATACCGTTCATTACAGCTAAAAAAACTTGTTTTCGCAATGTGTTATTTATTTTCGTTAATTAGGCGCGGATTAGGAAATGGTAGTTTGGATATTACGATAATTTAAAACTCAATGAGTTTTGAAAAATAGTTACTTGCTTACGATTTTTAATTTAGGAGCAGTTATAGTAAACGCATACTGAATATTTATGTCGGGAGTCACGCACTGTTGGTGTTTTTCTCGATTTTTCCATTGTTTACGAGCGATTTGTAAAGTTTATGCGTCGTACCTTGAAACACACGCACACCACTTCAAGGTTGCCCTTTTAAACATATAGCATACCTTACATAATACCTATAATTCGTGTTAACACTGCCCCCAATCACATTATACAAATTCACTCGATGAAAATCTCAAATGAGGGATACTCACACGCACGAATATTACAATGAATCAAATTTCCGTCAACGCTTTATACATAAATAACGTGTATTCTAAATACATAAACCCAGTATACCCGCATTTATTTTTTATTGATCCGTCGCTTTCCGTTTAATTAGTTTGAAACGGAGTGACTAAAATAACACTCTCTAAAAAAAAATATATGGCGTTTTTTTATTCACTCATTCATCTTTTTTATGAGGACGTTTACGAGAAAATACTCTTTATAAAATGATTAAAGAGAAGACTTTTTGCGTTTAAAAAAAAAGACCTTTGACTGAAAAAAAATAATCACCATGAATTGTATACTCGTATAACTAACTAACTAACTAACTAACCATCACGCCATTTCCCCAGAGGGGTAGGCAGAGAGGATAGAACGCCACACCACTCTGTCCTGGCACACTTCCTTTGCTTCCTTCACATTCATACATCTTCTCATGCACGCACGTCGATTATTCCGACTTTTCACATGACCACTTTCAAGAATTTGTTGTACTCAATCATGCCATGTCTTTCTCGGCCTTCCTCGACTTCTACAACCAGACACATTCGCATCATAAATCTTTTTAGCCGTTCTTTCATCATTCATTCGCTCCACATGACCGAACCATCGCAAAAGACCTTTCTTAATTTTGTCGATAATGCTTAACTCAGCCTTGCATTCTGCTCTAATTTCGACATTAGGGCACCTATCATACATTGTTTTTCCGCACATTCGCCTGAGGGATCGCATTTCAACAGCATTCAGTCTACTTTCGTCCCTTTTTTTCCAACTCCATGCTTCGCTTCCATACGTTAGGGTTGGTACCAGAACTCCATTATGAACTGCTAATTTAGCCTCTTGCGATAGACACTTATTTGCTACGACAGACTTTAAGGCACCATTAACTCGTATATCTTTATTGAATAAAAAAATTCGACGTGCTGTGGGGTCACTGACTACGTATTAGGATGCCAAAATTTTGAACCCTGCTCTACCGCAACTTTTTTCCTGTTTTCTTTTTAAAAAAATATTTTTTTAATGTGGTTTATTATTATTTTACATTGTATTTTTCAAAAAAATAATATTTTCTTATTTATTTTTACATTTGACTCGGTACACTTTGTTCTTTTGTGTTCTTTTCTTTAACTTTAAAAAAAAAAGTTGTATTTCATAACTATGGAACTAAGGGGCAATTGAGGTGGGATGAGCCAAAGTGCTGGCTGGCGATAGGATTTTCTGGAGGCAACTGGTGATGTCCACATGCTCCACTTAGAAGCGGAAGTGGAAATGAAAAGAAGAAAAGAAAAGACATTTCACGTTGTACATTATCTAACAATGTATTTTGTTCATTACTGTAATTGTAATTTTTCAACAGTATGACTGGACGAAAAGGCACACCAGTTTGACAAAAAATATTTGAAGAAAATTTAGAAGTTAAAATTGTACATAAAATTCCACTGGGAAAAATACAAGATGATGGCATAACATTTCCAAAAAATGCTGACATACACAAATAACACCAGGCAACAACAACACCACCACATTAAAAAACAAAGAAAACACGCAGGACAGTCAAAACTACTATATAGAGAACTTAAACACTACAATGACATACCTTACCAGGTGAAAAATTACCCCGGAGACAAATTTAACTCTTTAAAGACTGTGGTAAATAATTCTTTTACGCGCAGTGATGTAACATTGTGTTACAAGCAAAAGACGAAAAGTTCAGACATTTGAAAAAAAAACATGGAGACAAACTGTTAAATCCTTTTCCATAATTCATAAAAGTATTATTTAGCCCTGTTATAGCAAAATAAATTAAAAATCATATTTACCTCACTCATTTTAAATGCGTGCGTCCCCCATCAGTGTCAATAACCGACTGAATCTGTTTTACCCAAACACTGGCTGCATAACACTGTCTCTGTCTTCCTTGCTATGAGTTATATCTTCATGCTCTCTTTTATACAGATTTATTGCTGTATTGGCGGACATTTGTTCTTCGCGTAGCAAGGGTAAATATTTTCTGTATTAAAATCCAGCGAAGGTGTACAATTTTACTTTCCAAATCCGGTGTACAAAAGTCCATTTGAATATTACCATAAATACAACTTTATAATAAAACAAATTAGAGAGATATATCAAGTCAATTGAATCATATGTAGACTAGTGTGTCTAGTCTAGTGATATCACAACCACACAAAAGTTAAAAATTGTAAATAACTTTTAACTTTATTATACTTAAAAGGTAGAAAGGCATTTTCAATAACAAAAAAAAAAGAGTTAAACCAAACGTGACAATATATGACTAGACCTTATAATATTTTTTATCCATGGTTTTTTAGGGTCAGACCGCGAAAGTTCAGAGGAACATTCCTCGCAGTCAGCTTTTAAAAAAAAAAAGTCATTTGAATTTTTTTTTATGATCTCAAAATGGAGTAATCTTTAATTTCTCGAACTAGCATCCCTTCCGCAAAACCCTACCCTTCCTCGACAAAGAAATATTGCGATAAAAACGTATTTGACGAATCAAGCAATACGCACCAGATGCGGACAAGGGAAGTGGCTGGGTAGGAAAGGGGTAGGGGTTTGCGGAGGTCCGAGAAATTAAGGATTTACTACATTTTATAGATTACACTTTTTTTTAAAATTACTTTTTGGAAAAAAAATATAAGGATGTTTTTTAAAGCTTACTTTGAGGAATGTGCCCTAAAAACCGTGTAAATCCCTAATAGATTTATTAAAATTTAAAAAAAATAATGCGAAACTATTTTTTTTTTCTAATTTCAACAATTTTTTATCTACATTTCTGATTCAATTATATTTCAATGTTTCTCTTTTAAATATTATCCATTTTTGTTTTAATCTAAGTCAATCTTAGTCAGTGTTTATAGATGTAGACCTCAACATGTTACGTTGATCAATTCGTGTATCGCACGACATAACAGAACTCCGTGGACGTATTAAATTGGAGATTGAATTACAACCTCAAATTTTAAGTAATTATGTCACGTGAATCACGGATTTAACAGGTCTACGAAAGTCCTTCACACTACTTCACAGGGGTAATAGCGTCCAATAATTACTAGGGTCGGTTGAGTGCTCATTTCTCAGCACTCATTTATTCTCGACGTTTTTAATAATACCTTCTGAGTCACACCTTGTAAACTTTGAAGGACATTATTTCACCAGTGTATTAAATAAATATGAAATATCTCAGATATTTTCTACACATAAGAAAGATAAGAAGCAGTATGATTTTTTAAATAAAATTCAAATTATGAAAAAGGACTTGAATTAAACAACATGAAGGTGTTTTACATTTAAAAAATTAGAAAAATATAAATCCAGTAATAAATAATCCAATAGATTTCAATAAAGCCACTTCTCGATTAAAAAAATAACCAAATGAGTAATTTCTTATGTAAATAAAAAACAATTAATACTTTAATTTACAAATTTGGGATATCCAGTGACCGGTTTCATCGCTTTTGCGACATCTTCGAGAATGGTATCTTTATTAAGGAGTTCAATGATCAATTCATTAATTGACTGTCCAGATTTGCTGAAGTTGGTGTGTTTCCGTGTACCTGGTCGACATACCCGCCACAGATCTCCTTTTTGTTCTGCAAGTTTTAGAACCAACTATCACATGCACTCGCCTATCCCTAGGCTCCATAGATATGGCAATCAGTATGAGGACAGGGCTGATATTTTTGGTTCTGGACTTGATAGTTATAAAACGAGTCTGATTTCTTTTTTTCTCTCGCAATATTATTCTTAAATTTTCTTTATATTTAAAAATGTTTTTCTTTTTTTTGTTTTTTCATATTTATGTATTTATTTCGTTAATATTTTTGGTTGCTTGTGTGTATTTACTTACTTGTTACTATTGTTATAGTTATGCAATTTTATAATTTTTTGTTATGTTTTTATATATGTATTTTTTTTTCATATTTATGTTCAATATATGTTAAAGGCAATTTATGCCGTTTATGTAAAATAAATAAATAGATACATGTATTATTACAGAAAAGAGGTAAGGATAGAGAATTCAAAATAATATGAAAGTAAATGAAATAAAGTAGTTTTTATCTTAAGGATCATTATCAAAAAATTTTCTGGTTAACTAATGAGTCACGAAAGTGATGAAACCGGTCACTAGATTTTCCAAACTTGTGCATTGATGTATCACTCGTCTTTTATTTATACAATAAATTACAATTAACTTCCATCAAGAATTTTCACTTACAATTGAGTAACGTAAAATCAATTTTTACGTTACTCAACCCTTCCAAACCCCCTTCCCACATTCTGCTACATACCGCTAAATATTATTGCATGCAATTTAGGTATTTTTCGTAAATTCTATGTACATATACTACGGTGACGGTAAAGGTGAAAGTGTATATTCGTCTATAAGTGGTTAAATACTAATATTTACTAACATTAATTAAAATGTTTTAAAATTCAGCTTCATGAAAATGAATATATTAAAAAATGGTAAGCAAGCAACATCGAGTAATAAAAAAATAATAAATATGTGACGTCTTTTAAATAAAATAGCTGCTTAGTAAATATTTAATATATTTTTTAATTTGAACAAAATGGCAATTTTACTTTGCTCGGAAAAATTGCTATGCTGAACGGAATGTCGGAAGTTATTTTAATCACAAGTAAACATGTTCATCTGGAATATTATTTTATTATACACAATTTTTCAGGGCCATTTCGCTTTACTTCAGGGAAATTTTTTTATTTTGTACTTTTTAAAATGCTTTAATGATTTTATAAGGAAAATCCATTTTTTTTATTAAAAAAATATTGAGACTAAAAACGTATTTGACCAACGAAGAGACACGCATTCCATGCGGCTGGGTAGTAGAGATTTGTGGAAGGGATGCTAGTCCGAGGGAAGGATTATCTCCATTTTTTAATTATAATAATTAATAGTTTTCATTGAAAAAAAAGGAGAAATTATAAGGATTTAAAAAAAAGTTTACTATTAGGAATATTCCCATGACATATCGCGGTCTGGCCCTGTAACACCATGCATGTTCATACATTAAAATATATATTTTTCGTTACATCCTAATTACACCAAATATTATTTTCTAATTTTATTATACCTTATGAGGCAAGGATACAAAACGTCAATATCACATAAGCATGAAACGCGCCAAAAAGTGAGAGGAAATTTCATAGAAAGAAGAGCCATAAATGCGTATGGAGAGAGGACCAGGGCGTATATACTCCCTCGCATAGTAAAGAGACTCTCAGACAAAATAAAAAATAGTGATATGAATAAAAACAAAGTAAAATTGGTTTTAAAAATCTTTTTATTAAATTCTAAGTTTAGTGTGTAAAAAAAAATGAAACAAAACAATTTAAAACAGTGTCAAAAAAAGGGTTTGTTTATTATTTTTTATATATTTTGTTATCAAAAAATGATTTTTTTAAACTTTTATTTTATTGATATTTTTAAGATTTTAAAAATATTTTATGTAAACATTATTAAATTGTGTTACTTAAATGTTAGAAGAGAGAAATCCTTGCAAAAAAACTGCTTTTTCAGTTTGTCGGGAATTAAAAAAATTGTTTAGAAGAATGCTTATGTGAAAAAATTTCAATAAAAAAAAAAAAAGGCAGCTACAAATACCTTCAGGACAACACGGGGGCAGAATTTTTTCTCTTTTTTTCAGTTAAGTCATTAGGTATTTAAAAGACTGTTACAAATCAAATCTTCCACTAATTGCTTTGATGATGATGGTTCAAAAATCCAATGATTTACTTTTTGATTCTTTGATTCGGCCAGCTGCACGACTTATTCCTTTTTAAGGTTGTGTATTATAAACTTTATGATTATATTTTTTAATGTTACTGTCATTCGCGTAGAATGTTCTCAATTTAATAATGGCAGAATATTATACATCTTCTGACTAATAATAAGTTTCATGAACTTCTGAAACATGGGCGATACATTTACCCCCGCTTAAAGCACACCTCTCGTCTCTCTAAACACTTCAATGAGCATTGTTAGACTTCGAGTTTCGACTCATGTTTTTTCATCATGGGAAAATAAACTTTTTATTTAAATCTGGGATATACTAATTTAATTGTAATGATTTTGATTCAATCTACACTGGAAAAAACAAAAAGAAACTTTAATATAAGAGTAAAAGAACATTTAAGATGCTTAAATAATAAAAAAATTCTGACAAAAAAAATATCTGATAGATAATAATCATAACTACAATAAAGACACTGCATTAAAAGTACTTCGTGTTGAAAATCAAATATTAAAATTAGACAACTTAGAAATCTTAGAAATAATAAAAGCGATTCATAATACAAAAAAAAAAATTGATAACCAAATGAACTATATTTCTTTTAGTCCGCTCCTGCATAGATTCGAAAATATCGATATCAAATTACCACCCATGTAAGGAAAAAAAGACTTAATTTATTGGGTCTTCATGTAGTATTTAGTTAACATGATAAAAAATAGGAATTAATTCTTTAGTTACGTAAACCTTGCCGAAGAAGCTTGTTTTTGCTTGAAAAATAAAGGTGTTTTATTTATTTAATTTTATTTCATT
The DNA here is from genome assembly GCF_059751315.1 of Micrasema longulum. Taxonomy (NCBI): domain Eukaryota; kingdom Metazoa; phylum Arthropoda; class Insecta; order Trichoptera; family Brachycentridae; genus Micrasema; species Micrasema longulum. Next base: position 509,553 of record NW_028277972.1, read on the forward strand.
TATAATTTTGTTGACAAACAATAAACAAACCCAAACCCAAAAAAATCTGTCAATTACATGCAAGAACTAAAAAAAACAAACTTTTTTGAATAAAAAATAAAAATCCAACTGTTGAATAAATAATAATGAGTGTGATAAGAATAAAATTACGACATTCGTATAAAATTATCTGCCATAAAAATAGCAATCTCCTTACTTTCAATATTATTGTATCTGCACATTGCTAACATCCTTATTGATTTAAATCATCATCATCATTCCCTTTCTGCATCTAATGGTGCACAGGACACTGCATTGGTACACCAATCGTCGCGTATCTTGACATTTTTTTGTTACAGGAAGGTAAGATGATCAGTCTTACGCTTCTAGTGCCAGTTCAGGGACTGAGAAATATTGTGTTGTAAAACACCTTTTAATAAATATTTCATGTCAACCATGTCGGGAATCGAACCCAAGACCTCTTGAATGATAAGCAAACGTGCTGACCACAAGGCAGACAGATTGATTTGAAACCAATAAATTATTACTGAATGAATCGATGTAATACGTTTTTGGGTTTGGCCATTAGGAATATATATTTTTTAAATATTACTGAAACTGTACGAGTTTTCTAATTTACCGTTAATAATCTTATAGGTTATAAGGTTATCTTCTAATCTCCAATGTTTAAAATTGAAAGTAATGATTAACCATTATACGTACATAGGTAAAAAAAACTTTAATAAACTTCCGGAAAACTTGAAATCTATAAAAAATTATCAAACTTTTAAAACTAAAATTAAAAAAACATTTAAGACTCACCCCTTCCTAGACTCCATACCAAAGAATGTTTATTTTGTTTATTTTTAATTTTGATTTTAATTTACTTCGTTTATAAAAAAAATAAAAAAATGTCAAACCAACTCCCTCTTTAAACACAAGTATCTACTTTATTAGAGAGGTAGAAACGTTATATATAAGATGTTCTGTATATTTACCTATTTTGTATTTCAAAAATGTATTTTGTAAAAAAAAAAAATATTCAATAAAAAAAATGAAGGGTTTAATGCCATCTCTTTTTTTATTTTTTATTTTAAGGGCAAGATAATTGCTATATTATACATGAGGCTAGTACAGAAACAACGTGTTTATTTATTATACGTCAGTAGTAATTCGTGTTGTTTTTTTGACAAGCGCCGTGGCGCAGCTGATTGAATGGCTAACTGTTAAACAGGCTTTGCGGATTCAATTCCTACCAGTTACAAGAAAAAATCAAAGGAAGATTTTACCTTTAGCATCCTTTCTTACCTACCTGCTGACAAGCTCTTAAAATAGAAGCTCAGCGGGTTATTCCTTAAAAAAAAAATTTTTATAACCCCGTGCTTATACTCAAACTGCTGTGTGATTTCTGCAATAAAAAACTCCTTTTCTTTAGATACGCTTCCAAAATACAGAGGAATTCATATTTAATAGGATATCTTCTAATGCGGTTCATTTTATGTACGATGAGTGAAACATTTCTTGCTCCCCTATAAACCTATGTATGAGATTTCACCTTGTTAGTGGAAAATTTGTACAGAAATTGTCAAAACTCCTTAGCGTCTGAAAGCTTTCCTAATAAGGGTTTACGAGCTGTGATAATGATGTGGGCTTGTATTAGGAACTTACTCCTGTAATTTTACAGGGTACCGCGAGAGCATCAGCCCCAAAACCTTTATTTAATTTTTTTTTAAGTTTGAGTGACAAAATTTTGGACAAAAGCTTTGACTCGATAGCTACTTTAAGCAAAAAATCCTAAAAATTTCAATTGAATAGAGATATTATAAGTCTGCGTCGTAGTGCAGTGTTTGGCGCGTTTACCTAACGTGAAAGAGGTCCTGGGTTTTAAGTCTGGCAAGATAGACATGCAACATTGATTTTTAAATGTAGGTAAAACCGCAATTTTTCATTCGTCGAAGTGTAATATTTATCACCTGTCCGTACGTGCAACTGGCCCCTATGCCCTATAGTCTGTTTACGGAAAGTGGACCGTATTAACAAATATAGTTTGGTTTTCTAAAGAAAAGGGATTAACCAATATATCAATAACAAGACACGGGGAGGCACTGAAAAATCAATATTAAATCCTCTTGAATTTGCTTAAAAGTAGATTATTAAAATAATCATTAAAAAAACCCTTCAGGTACTCCAGCGTCAAGTTATTTGATGAATTCGAGATCTTAGATATAAGGTAATTATATATCTCTAGATTAATAATGTATGTGAAAGCAAATTATTCTACCAAATTCCAAAAGGAACACTCCCACACAACCAGAAGTCAAACTAGAGGATGGTTCATGGGGTTTGCCACGAACTCTGAATTCGGGCAAAGACATTTCAGGTTTCTAGGCCCCAAAATATTAAATATGTTACCCGGACATTGCAAAACCATGACCCGGATTTAACTAAATAAATTTCTAAAAAGTTGTTAGAGAGAGAAATCAGAAAATTTACTAAAAAACATTATAAAATAATAAATAGTATAATTAAATGAGTTAACTAGTAGGCAGTGAAGTACTTTATTTTGCATAAAAATGTCTGCTTTAAAACAGGTTGTACCCAGTTAGGCCGACTAGATATAATCTAGAGAAATCTTTTACCTAAGTATGTTAAAAAAACATATTTTTATTATCATTATCATTATTGGTCCTTTCTTTACTAAGATGATGATGTTTTTTTGATGCCTCACTGTTGAAAGTGTAAACCATTGTATAATTGTTATTTTTTTATTTTTTAACGATTTGCACGTGCATCACTTTTATGTTTTAATAATGATTCATTGGTGCAACAACAAATTTAAATATTATCACGTTTAAATGTGTTCCAAAGTATTAATTTATTTTATTTAAAGGTACGTACTATGTGGATGTATCAAGGAAAAGTATCGTTTTGTGCCAAACATAGTAATTGAATATTATTTATAATAAATAAATAATAAACCAGCTTTTTTTAGTTTTGAGGCATAAATTATATTTGATGAAAGGTGCACAAATGTTGAGATCTGTGCATTATATAAGATAGAATTATCGACAAAACCGAGAAAGAAGTTCTGTGTTGGTTTTAACATGTTTAATAGAGCGAATGGACGGCGAAAGAACGCCTAAAAGGAATCACAATGAGAATGTTAATCGATGCAGAACATGAGGAAGACCGAGAAAGACGTGGCATCACCAAATCAAACAAATAGTTGAAAAATAAGTGATGTTTGTTTTATATCCATTCTGGCTACAGTGCCTGCCCCCCGGGGAAACGGCGTGATGGTTTGTTTGTTTGTAAAAATATTTATTCTAAAGTTAGTTTTGACTTAGTAATAGGTAACTTTAATTAAAATGTTTGAATTGGCCAAGAGTTTTGGGTGCTCTTGTATACAAGCATTATGTAATGTGATTGAAATTTCATTAAAAATATGTCAACACCTATTTTAAGGGTTTAGATGGAACCGTAGTAGAGTGAGTTGTAAGATCATACTAACCTAATTATTAGGTAGGGTTATAAAATTAATCAGAAATCTTATCAATAAAATGATCTAATAATTTTTCGAATAAAAAAAAAGGGAAATGCATTTTAAGTGTACATAATAATAACAAAACGTAAAAAATGTAATTCCAATTATCTTTATAATTTTTTACCAGTGACTAAGTTTCGTCATGGCTCGTGACCGATATTGTCAGACCAGTCTTAAGTTAATTAAATTTGTTTTGGAATAAAAAATTAGATTTATATAATTTTATCTCAAAATACTTCATAATTAATGTTTAGATGTACATCTAGGTTTACTGTATTTTACGCTATATTTACTGATTGTTTCACTCATACTTTTATACAAATACCAGAAAAGCTTTTTACAATGTTGCCGATTTAATCAACACCCGAAATGAAATTACTCCTGGTGACAGATTATTTTTATAATCCGTATAAAAAGCTTACGGCTACAGAAATAACGAACGTTTGCATGATTAAACTCAACGGTAAAATGTACATCTTTCTTTTAATTTATTATCACAGAATTCAGGAAGACATAAAAACAAAAACCTTTTCAGGCACGAAATGTGATTTTCATAACATTCTACCCCGTTTTTGTTGGGATATTTAAAGAATATGATTTGATTTGTTAGAAAACAAAAATAGTGATAAGGATGACCCAAAAAAATAATGTATCAATCGTGAATCACTATTTTTAATACTTCACAGTGCTATTTTATTAATTCTGATTTTTACTGTTTTAGTATTGTTATCTTCGGTGTAAGAAAGTTAAAGCCTACTCAATACAATTTCAGGATATAGTCCTTTAGCCGGCAATAATTGCTAACCATTTTCTCCCTGACGGAACATATTTGAACGTGGTTATGCAGAAGGCAGCCAGTCCACATTTTTTTTTAAAAAAAGGAGATATTGGTGTTTCGGGTGCAGTAATGTCAATTCTATATTTTCCCAAAAACAGCCATACTTTTTTCATACAAAAAACTGTTACAATCACCTTCTGAAAACGTGTCGATCTCAAGAACGGCATTTCTCAATTAGCAGAAAACACCTATTTAAATATCTAATGAAAGAACTAATAAGAAAATTATACTTCGGATTAAACAACGCCGTGGGGGACATTAAAACGAAATTATCTTTAAAATACCAAATATTATTTAACATGATAAAAACATATCCGTTTTATGTAAAATAAAATTTGTTTTATATTTAAGTTCAAAGTTCATTGATTCAATTAATCTTATTAAATGACCCTTTTTTTTAATTTGATTTAATAGCATTATTATACATTTTTACAATTTAAAAAAATTTCACTTGTTATATTTTTACTAAAACTAAAATCCCACCAAGCCACTTTTTGTAGCTTGTTGGTGAAGATTATATTTAAACTGACTTAATAATATTATTTACATTTATTAAAACAATGAATAACATATAAAAATTAACAGCCGGAAAGATCAGAATAAACACGTTTATACAAATAATAATATATAAATTTATTCTTTAAATACAAGAAAATATATGAAAAAATAAAATATTTACACCTAAGCTACTATTCATATACAAACTCTTGATCGAGTAGCCACTCTCTTATTTTGCTCTTGTTAGAATGTGAGTTAAATTTAAGTTCTTGTGAATCTGTTGTGACAATCAATGTTTCCGCGTGCACAGTAAAATTTTAGAGAGAAATTAACAGATTGGAATTACGCGGTGACATCACGAATGCGCGCGGCGAAAATAGGGCACAGTGGGAGGATGATTGGACACAGTCCGATGTATTCAAATATGATTCTACGCTCCTTCTGGAATATTTTTAATTCTATGATTTAATTATTAACTCTTTTCATACAAGTGCTATTATCTAAGTTTTACTTTTCTATGGCTGGCTGCTTTCTGTATAACTACATTCATTTGTTATTGTAAAAATTAACTAGTGTATCTCTTGTATGAACATGCGTTTGATGTAACTAATTACCGTCGGTACATATTTGGCGTTTTAGAGTAGTTTTGGCTATTTTGAAGAAATTCGTTTAAAAAAATAACAGCTGGGAATCGTTTTGCGTAAAGCTGTCACTCGCTTAATTGTGTAAAATAACTACTGCTTTATTTATACACCTCAATTTCCAATTATCCCAGCAAGCATGTTCTTTATTTAAAAATATTTTTGTGGTTTGATTATGCGGGTTTTTTTTGTAAATATAAAAAAAAAACATTTTTACTCTAAAATTTACTGACGATAAAATTGAAAACATTTTTTTTTGTATATCGAGTAAAAAAAACAAAAAAATACGCAATTGTTTTTAAGCTATAAATAACACAATTTTAAAGGAGAAATTTCAAGAACTCGACTCAATCCATGTTTAGGGAACAATGGGTTATGTAACATTTAAATTTTTCAGGAGACTAATAAAACAACAACAAAAAACAACAAACCATCAGGCCGTTTCCCCGTAAGGGTAGGCAGAGAGGATACAACGCCACATTACACTATCTTTGCATACAGAACTCGATTCCGCTTCTCGCTTCTACATTCATAGATCGTGTCAAGCACGCGCACCGATTATTTTGACTTTTAACATGCCTATCTTCAAGTATTTGTTAGATTTCGTCATGCAATGTCTTTCTCGGTCTTTCTCTATTTCTGCATCCATCAACATTTGCATTGTAAATATTTTCATCCATTATTTGGCTGTCCATTCACTCTAAATGTCCAAACCAACGCAGAGCTCCTTTCTTGATTTTGTCGAAAATGCTTACCTCCGCCTTGCATAATGCACGGATCTCAACATTTATGCACCTATCGTACATAGTTTTACCATACATTCGCCTAAAAGATCACATTTTGACCGCATTCAGCTTATTATCATCTTTGTTTTTCGAAGTTCATAATACGCTTCCGTATATCAGGGTCGGAACCAGGACTCTATTTTTGCTTATTTTGCCTCTAGCAACAAACATTTATTTGTCAAAGTTGATTTAAGTGCACCGCTCACTCTGTTTCCGGAACTAACCCTCCTTTCAATATCTTTCTCAGCCATTCTATCCCTACTTAACATACCCAGATGCACAAATTCCTCTACTTGTTTTAGTATAATTCCATTTACAGTGATTTCACATTTAGTCATACTTTAATTCTTTCTAAAACCATCACATATGATTGATCGACATTCATCGGCAAATCGCTTCCCTTGCATACATCGTAGACCTTTGTTACCAAAAATTGCAGTTCTTCTTTGTTGTTAGCAAGAAGCACATTTTCATGATGGATTTAAAAAACATACATCCACTATAGTTTTTTTTAACAACTTATTAAAATAACATTCTGGGGTATTTATAAACTACCGGAGTTTAGAAACATTATTCCATTATCTTTTTAATCTTTTCTTAAATATATATATTTTTCCCTTAAGTCCCTTTCTCGCAGTAACATATTTTTTCATTGATAATAATAATGAAAATAACACTATTTCATTTCAAAAAAATATTTCAGTTGAACAATAAAATTGTTTAATTTTAATGATAAATTAAAAAGTTCACGTAACAATTTACCACATTTTGAGATTACCTTTTATTTATTTTTTTGAAATTACTTTTTGAAAAAACTTTGCAAGATTTTTTTTTAAAACTAGCTATGAGGAATGTTCGTCTAAAGTTTCGCGGTCTGGCCCTGGAAAATTGTTAAAAAAATATAAGCCGGTTTCGCGGTTTAGTGGGTTTCATTATTTTTCCTTTTATATTTTCTGTTCATGTTTACCTTATTAAATAAATAAAATAAATACTAACTAGGGCATTAATACACTATAATTTGGGTAAAAACCTTAACTAAAAATGGGTTGGGTCGGTATTTTACATATTAGAACTATTTAGAATAACTTAATAAAGTCTTTGATAAAACATCAAAATGTTAAGTCACGCGGAAACAGAAATGGGCCAACCTTGCAAAATGGAAACGTTAAATCTTATTTTTAATTTCAGCTCATTAACACAGGTAAATGAGATAAAATCTTTGAATATTAATTCCTGTACTGTATATGGCTGAGATTATAATCACCCTTTGAAATTATGTTTAAGGGTTAATTATTGGGCTAACGATATTTTATGACTTGAAAATATAAAATACGGTTAAAACGAAATGCCAATTATTTAATTTTTGTATAATGCCAGTATTCCTACAAGGGTGCAATGGCATCTTACTAAAACTGAAAATCCCAAACTTCTGAGAGAAGAGGAGAATATTAGGTTTAAAGTGGTTCGATTTCATCAACATTGAATTCCGAGAACGGACACAGCAGCCTCTTATAACAACCGTTTTGATTATGCGGTGGTGGACCTGGATTTGACATGCCTTAAAAGAGCATTAACAGGAAAAAAAAACATTTAGGCATATCGTTTAATAGTTTTTTTTCCTCACATTAAAAAAAAAATTATATCTGTCTGTTAAAGCGCAATAAATTAAAAATCATATGGACAGCGAAAGAACGGCTAAAAATATTTAATATGCGAATGAATGATGGATGCAGAAATAGAGGGAGATCGAGAAAGACATGGCATGACCAAATCCGAAAAAAAATTTAAGATGGACATGTTAAAAGTCGAAATAATCGGCGCGCGTGCATGAGAAGATGTATGAATGTAGAGGAAGCGAGATCTGGATGCAAAGATAGAATGATGAGGCGTTTTCTCCTCTCTTCCTACCCTTGTGGGAAACGGGGCGTGATGGTTGGTTTGTTGTTTGTTTGTTTATATAAGTTAGTCTAAACATAAATCTCCACCGACAAGCTACAGAAAGTGGCTTGATGGGATTTTAGTTTTAGTAAAAATATGAAAAATGAAACTTTAACACTGTAAAAACGTACTATTATATTAATTTAAAAAATAAAAAAACAAGAAAGGTAGAAAAAAATCGGACATCTTACTCAAAAACATTCTTAAACAATAAATGATATAATTAAATATTGTATAACTAGATAATAAATTATCTAGTAGGTAGTCATGTAATTGTTTCTTTTGCATAAAAATGTCTGCCTTCAAACAGGTTGTACCAAGTTAGGCCGACTTGACATAATCCAGAAAAATTTATTATCTAATTATGTATGTAGTAGATGAATAATTTGTATTTTTATGTTAATAAACAATGATTATAATTATAATTATTACTATAATTATTAATCATAATTCATTCCACAATAATTTCTGTTAACAAGTATTATTACATTATTTTATTTTAACTTGATACAAATTATCAATTCGAGTTTTTTTCCGTTTATATTTAAGGTTAAATCTTGACTACAGTCAAGATCGCAACGCTCTGATAAGTTCGTAAATCAAAATAATTGCAGACTTACCCACGCATAACCTGAGCCTGCTGTACTCCACATATTTAAACTCTTGTTAAATTTAACCGAGAGTCACGCAGGCTGTTGTAATATGAAATCGCGAGTTTAACGTTTGAAGAAAATAAACAGTTAGCGTTGCATAATGCCCTACGGATGGATAGACTTGTATAAAAGGAACTTGTAAAATTCTTACGTACTGAAAAAACTTTGATTACTTAAGATAATGTATTTATTACTTAAACATTACGTGTTTATTTATTTGTGTAAATTTCAAGGTTTTGCTCCGATACATAATATTTTGTATGCGTTTTCGTAATTATATTAATTTAACTTCACAAAAGAATTGAAGGAATACATATGTTCAAATATGGGCAGAATGGTGAATGTTACACAGTGTGTAAAGTGGTCACTTAAAACAGCCAATGAAAGGTCATAAGGCCTGTAGATGCCTGAACTTCTATAATGCCTACTCTAAAAAGTTCTTCATCTCTGTTGTAATCTGTTATTTTATTGACAGTTCCCCAGGGAGTTGAATCCATTCCATCTCTACAAAAGTTTAGAAAAACTTAAAATATTGTTGATAAATTCACCTGGTCTATGAAGAAGTATAAAAATTAAAAAATTGAAATTTCAGGCGTTGCCGCCTAGTATGCTGGTGAAATAAATCAATTAGATGAATCTCACTCGCATAAATAAAGGTTTCAGCTCTTTAACTTCACAAACATCAACATATAAAAAAATTGAAGGAAAATAGATGTTCGAATATGGGCAGAATAGTGAATGTTACACAAAGTGCCCACCTAAACCAGCCAATGACATGCCATAAGCCCTGTAGATGCCCGGACTTCCATATTGCCTTCTCTAAAAAGTTCTTCATCTATGTTGTGATATGTTATTATAAACAGCTCCCCAGGGAGTTGAATCCAGTCCTTGTCTACAAAAGTTTGGCAAACTCAAAATGTTGTTGATAAATTCACCTGGTCCTTGAAGAAGTATAAAAAAATAAAAAATACAAATTTAAGGCGTTGCCTAGTATGATGGTAAAATAATTCAATTAGATGAATCTCACCCGCATAAATAAAGGTTTTAGCACTTTAACTTCACAAACATAAACAGATGAAAGATTTAAAGGAATATATATCTTCGAATATGGGCAGAATGGTGAATGTTACATGGGAAACATACTGAACAGCGCACAGTAATTGCTAATAAAAATATGCTAATCGAATCATAGAAAGCCCCCATCCAATTACCCGGATCCATTTTAAAGGTCTTGTGGCCTTTTTTCAGATCCCCACATTGCAATCCTTTTTTTTTACTGTAATGAACGGTAAATAAAAATATTTTTTTAATTCTTTGCTTACAAAAGATTCGCGTTTTTTTTAGAATTTAGAATTTAGCTAGCGTAGGGTTGCTGTATTTCGCTAGGGTCTCGTCGGGACGTTCTGAAATGAGGATATGTCAAGAAATGTAAAAGAAATGATTTTCTAACATTTTATGTGGTGCTTGTTTCGGAAGAAGTACGGCTGGCCATATTTTTTATGTAATTTAAAATTAATTTGTTACTGCAATATTGATTCTACAGTCCCAGGCAGCAGACGACATTTTTATTGGTCCTTTTCACTGGGCCAACTTCAATGTATATATGCTATAAACATTTTTAATAATTAAAAAAGGAATGGCCTACGCTCAGACGCTGTAGTATTATGTCCATGTTCACTACATTTTTTTTACAAGTTTTAGTCCGTGGTCTACAATTACGTAAGTGGCTAATTTTTTTATTTATTTTAATGATACTAGTTGAAAGAGTTCAGTTATATTTCATTGCTTAATTTGTTTAAACAGTTCTCTAGTTGCTGTTAGATAGGGAAGGTCATTTACTAACTTTAATATTTAATTTGGTTGTCTTTGTAGTCTGTGTACGTCATTTTGATATCCTGTTCCCCATAGTAGCTGCATATAACATTTTTAAATTTTTACATAGGCTTCATATAAAATAATGTTTTCCGTTTTTGAAACAAAAATTTTGGTCTTTAAAAAAATACTCTATTATGTCGCCACTTTGCTAATTAAATTGCTGATGTGAATTTTTCATGTCAATTGTCTATCTATTGTTAGTCCTAAAATTTAACATGTCCAATTTCAGTAAGTCGTTCATCATTTATGTGAGCATCTATTTTTTTTTTTTTCTAGATTCAAAATAGATAATATTGCATTTTTTTTCATTAAGTGTAAGTAAGTTTGTGTTTGTCCATTTAGTCAACATAGTCAGGTTCGTTTATGTCATTGTTTCTTAGTATGTCTGTTTGATTTTTAAAGAATAGTCTAATGTCGTCGGCATACATCAGAATTTTTTTTAAAATTGTACAGTGATAAATCATTAATATATAAAATATATATTAGTGGACCCAAAATACATCCTTGTGGTACTCCAAAATTAACTGTTTGTATTAGGATTTTTTGATGTTATAAAATACTTTACAAAAATAATTTACGGGTCCTCCTCACTTCAGAAACCTGTTCTGAGAAGGAATGTAAACAATAATGTAAACTCAATCATAATTATACTCAATCATACCTAAATAAGGGCGAAAATGCTAAATATACATTAAAACACATTTAAAACGATGTCAAATTCAACTTCATCAACTTCATTTTTTCATAATAATATAATTGACATAATAATGTTTAATAAAGTCAATGAATAAATAAAAAACGTGTATTTGTTCTGTCATTACCTTAAAAATAAATCATTTTCGTTGATTTTGTCTAGAGTGATTTTTATTAGTGAACCGAGCGAATAATTAATAAGTGTCTTAAAATAAGTTTGAGATAAACATTGATGCCGGGCAGAGGATTTTTGAAACAATTGGACAGTGGGAAAAGTAGACGGATATTTAAACACAGCTTTTATAATTTATATTTTTTTTTAACCAGTAAAATATTTTTTTATAAAGACAACGCCTGATCCGATTATTCCGTACTGTTATTTGAATTAGTCAAAAGCAAAATAATTTTTTGATTTTTTGTATGTGATGTTTCTAAATCCTTTAAATACATATATAAGTTTTCTCATCCTATTTCCAATATTATTTATTTGCTCCTTCCATTTTCTATTTTTATCAATTGTATGCTGCTTTTTAAAATTATTTGCAGGCAATTATTATTATGATACTGATATCCTTCATTGCATTTTATCATGTTGTATGCATTAGTTAAGGAAATATAAAAAATATGTCACATGATACTTATTCGCCACATTTTCAGTTGGATTGAATTAATAAAAATAAAAATAATATTTAAATTTATTTCAACAGAGAGAAAAAACATTTTTGAGAAGGGAATATGGAAGTCTAGGCATTTACAGGGCTTATGACCCGTCATTGGCTGGTTTAAGTGGCCACTTTACACACTGTGTAACATTCACCATTCTGCTCATGTTTGAACATCCACATTTCCTCAACTCTTCCATCTGTTGACTTTTGTGAATTAAAAGAGCTGAAACCTTTATCACGTAGGTGAGATTCATCCGGCTGAACCAAATCACCCAAAAGGCAACGCCTGAAAACAATTTTCCAATTTTTATACTTCTTCTTTTACCAGGTAGTAATTTAACAATGTTTGATTATGTCCAAATGCTTGCAGACTGGTTGGATTTCCTCCCTAGGGAGTTATTCATATTTAAATTGATTTTAACAGAGAGGGAAAACATTTTTGAGAAGGGAATATGGAAGTCATAAGCCCTGTAAATGCCTAGACTTCCATATTCCCTTCTCAAAAATGTTTTCCTTCTCTGTTGAAATAAATTAAAATATGAACAACTCCCTAGGGAGGAAATCCAGCCAGTCTGCAAGCATTTAGACATAATCAAACATTGATAAAAAGAATAACCTACACGCCATACAAATATTTTATTTTATAAGTAAAGTTGTTGAATGAGTTGAGACAATTTGTCCATGTCAGCGGACATTTTTTACTATCCAGCTACGCACAAAAAACATTAAATAAACAGTAAATTTTCCCCATTCTATGACTTCTGTTATATCTTGCATTTTCGCACTTCTGATTTTAAGAATTAAAATTGTGTAAGTAAGGTATTAGTTTTATGGAATTTTGATGTTTTAGAACGAGGGGATACGGGCTGTTATCCTTATGTACAGTATGTGAGAATATGCCTTATAGTATTCAGATGTTAGTCCAAAGAAGCGTGGCAGTGACAGTTCAATTATCTTGTAAGAGGGGGTACTTAACGTATAAGCACTTTGGGTACACGCCTGACGGCCAGTCCGACAATTTATCGCAGATAATAAAATTATTAAAGAACTTCGGTTTGTTTGACGGGGAGATATACAAAAGGGAATACGAAAGTCACGGCAGCGGTAACAGGGCTCATGATTTGTATTAACGGGAATGGTAGGCCATAGCAGTTGGCGACAGGTCAATGAAGGTCATAAACGCCCGTTAAAAAATGTCGTGATAGGTAATGCGATGTAATAGCAGGTCATGGCATGTTTTTTTTTTTTTTGCCAGCATTTTTAAGTACTGAGACTTAGCTTATGGTGACACAATTAGGAGCGACCCATGCTTTGAAGAATGAGAATTTTTGGTTTGTAGTAAAATTTACGCTAGATCAATATACCTACCATTATTATTTTTTTATTGTGTTCAATGTGCACCAATGCAGTGCTCTATGCACCATTACGTGCTGAAAGGGAATGGTGATGATGATGATGATGTGTTCTTTATTTATTAGTAACAGTTATGACAGGTCGTGAAAGTCATAACAGTTTGTGACAGGTCGTCAAAACATCATGTCAGTTTATGATTGGTCATTATAACTTCTGACAGTTAATGAGGGGTAATGATTACTCGTGTCAGCTAATGATAACTCATGGCAATAAAAAAAAAAACTTTTTGAATATAACTTACATTTTTCATTAGTGGAATTATTGCCAAATGGCCATTTCTTCCAGCCAATTAAAAAAAATAAATTATTTATCTAATTTAAATTTCAAAACGTATTCAATATAAAATTATGTAAAAAGCTAAAGACACACAAAATAGAAATAACAATATTAGTATCTCAATTATTTAAAATTAATCATGTACTGAATGGGCCAAAGAAATAAAAACAAAATAGGAAAAAGGAAAACGAAAAGAGGTTAGAGGAGAAAATATTTAAGAAGAGGATAGAGATGTTTCTTCAGACGTGATTTAAACAGAGATACTGTGGAAACACACTTTTTATCACAGCTAATAAGAGGTCGTGACAACTTATCCGCGGATTCGATTCTTCGTTCGCATTTTTAATTCGATAATAAAATCGTTTTATAGGTTAAATTAATCACGTTCCCTTACAAGGTCTCCGGTCATACAACATAAACTCGTTGGTCAGTGATTCGTTAGCTTAAATGTATCGTACATGTAATATTGACACTAGGGCACCTAACACGAATATCTTTGTTCTCCGCGCGTCGAATCGCCGCCATATTGAAATATTCCATGAAAAGTCGCACGTAAATTAATATTGTCTTAGTTACTTCTGTGACATAACGCGGCATTGTGCTCACTAAACTGTAACAGCCATGTCACGTTTTCGAGTTCATTCCCCGACCGACAAAGTCATATCTTGAATAATATATTTAATGTTTACCGCATAGTTCAATATAGCCTACAATATGACGAAACTTGTGTATCTTCAAACTTCAGACTGTGAAGTGGCAACATTAAACTAGTGATGCGCAAACCAAATATGAAATATCTATCGAATTATTTATCAGCACCAATGGTCACGAGAAAAACTTTTTTCTAACCAGTTTGTTCAAGATTTATGGCTTATTCTTATTTTGAAGAATATGGGTCAGTGCTTTATAAGCTGTTGACGCCACTGAGACCTGTTTAGATTTTAATTACTAATAGTTTAACTTTATTACATATATATATATCTTTAAATACTCTTCTTCTTCTGTATGACAAATCTAAATTCTGTTCATTATTACAAAAAATTCCAAATAAACAAACCAGCCACGTGATACCGGACGAAGATTAGTCTATTTCACACATACGAGTATCATCGTAATTTAAATGAAAAGAAATTATAGTGGATTGACTTATGTTAGATTCAACATTATTTTTATTTTTTCCAAATTTTCGTACATAAGAACTTGATTCAACTCCCTGGGGAGCTGTTTATATTAATATATTACTACAGAGATGAAGAACATTTAAGAGAAGGTACTATAGAAGTCTAGGTATCTACAGGGCCTATGACCTGTCAATGACTGGTTTATGTGGCCACTTTACACACAGTGTAACATTCACCATTCTGGCCATATTCGAACATCTATATTTTTGTCAATTCTGATTTGAACATCTATATTCCTTTTATTCTTTCATCTGTAGATGTTCGTGAAGTTAAAGAGCTGAAACCTGTATTTATGCGGGTGAGATTCATCTAATTGAATTATTTCACCTACATACATACTAGGCAACGCCTAAAAATGTAATTTTTTCAATTTCTAAACTTCTTCATGGGCCAGGTGGATTTAAAGGTGAAAATAAAGGTTTCAGCTCTTTAATTTCACAAACATCAACGGATGAAAGAATTGAAGGAGTATAGATGTTCAAATGTGGGCATAAAAGTGAATGTTACACAGTGTGTAAAGTGACCACTTAAACCAGTCATTGACAGGTTGTAGGCCCTGTAGATGCTTAGACTTCTAAATAACCTTTTCTTTAATGTTCTTCATCAATGTTGTAATATGTTCATATATTAGTTTAGTTAGTACCTATTTAATTATTATTATTTTTTTTTAAATTCCTTAATTAATGATTTTAATGAAAATATCAATAAAAATGCCTCGGTTAATATATAATATTAAAAATATATATATATTGGCGCTCTTTAATTTTAAAAAAAGGCTTCCTAATAGAGTATCAGTACTAATTATTCATTCTTTTATTCGGTCTAAAAAACCGTCGAGGCTCATAAGCCTTAAATTACAAATTAAAATATATCGGTTATCAGGACGATTCAGTTATCGGAATAGTTTTATCAAAATGTTTCGCATCACTACATGAACTATTTTTCATTTATGTTAACATATCTTTAATAGGATGCGAATGTAAGTGGTTTTGGGATGGTTTGGAAAAATGACAACACTTTGATAATGAGCTTTTTGGTTGATATAATATGATGAAGTATTCAGAAGTGATAAAATTTATCATGTTCAAGTCAAAAAAAAAAAATAATGGTCGTTTTTTCAATTCTGTATTGCGTTTTTTCTTGTTATTAAAACTGAAAATAATAAATATTTTAATTGTTAACATTCCAAAAATATTTTTACGTACTTATAATTTGATTATTCAGTACATAAACGTTAATGCATACTGAATAAAAACAATTTTATTTATTTGGAATAAATCTCTCAGTGTCCAGGTGAATAAAAAATACTGTTACGTATGTGGACGAGTGTTCTTGACTCGTTAGCTACTGTCAGGTAAAAATCAAGTGGAGATAAGTCTACTTCATTGAGAAGTGGTTAGTGGGTTCGCCTACCATTATTGAGGTCTTGGGTTCGATTTCTGGCCAGGTGGACGGAAATATTAGACGAGAAACAAAATAATTGCAATAATGTAAAAGACAGGCATAATTGATCGAAATTGATTATTGACGCAATGAATTTATTTTAAAAACTCATTATTTTTTTATTGGAATTTAAAAAAATACCATTTTCACTCATAATAATTCAAATCCTGATTTTTGTCAACTGGTTTGATAATTCTAAGGAAAGATGGACACCGTTATTTACTTTACATTATTTTTTAGTCTTTCTGAAGGTACTTTAGGGCTGTATCTTATAAAAAGTAAAGAAACCATACGATTTAGCCTTAAAACACAAACAAACACATCCTTTTACATATATATATATATATATATACGTAGGCGCACATTGAAAAATGTACAATTATTTAATATGCATGAATTTTTTTCAGAAACTTAGCCGGTTTGTTATGTTATGTAATTATTGTTGACTGCATGTTTTTGTAAAACAAATAAATAAATTAATGATAAAAAAATGATATGAACAAAAACATTGCAATGATTTTATTTTTTAAAGTTGATTATTGAAGACATCATTTCACGTGGAATGAATGAAAAAATATCACTAAATTTATGTTATTTAAAGTGCATGAAATAAAAAAAATAAAAAAAATATAAGAATATGCAGCTGCCGTTCTTTTGTTCAATTCATTATCTTTTAATTATTTGAACTAATTTTACTTTTATACTAAGTTTTCATATGAGAATTGAAGTACCAAAGTTTGGTATAGATTTTAAGAGTTGTAATCTGTCGGTCGAAAAGTAATAACGAGTAGATTTATTATACATAAAATTTAAAGTATGTTTTTTTAACAGAAATACTTTAACAATGTTTGATTATGTCTTAATGCTTGCAGACTGCCTGGATTTCCTCCCTAGGGAGTTGTTCATATTTAAATTTATTTCAACAGAGAGGGAAAAGATTTTTGAGAAGGGAATATGGAAGTCTAGGCATTTACAGGGCTTATGACCTGTCACTGGCTGGTTTAAGTGGCCACTTTACACACTGTGTAACATTCACCATTCTGCCCATCTTTGTTCCATATTCCCTTCTTAAAAATGTTTTCCCGCTCTGTTGAAATAAATAAAAAAAAAATTGAAAAAAAACTTTAGAAAATTACTAAATTTATCCAATACAATTTTAATCATTTCATTCATTTTTATTTTTCTTTATAAATCAAAATATACGTATTTTCTAAAGTATAATACATATGAATTTCATTCTCTGGAGTTACTACAACTCAATTTAGAATTTAAATAATATTATCTTTTTTTTAAAGGACATATTCAGAACAACAAAGCAATTAAATATATAAGCCAAAAAACTTTTCTTAAACAATCAAAATAAATATATAAAAACGCTTTCAAGAACGGAGGAAGTGGTAAATCTAGAACTAAGGGAGATAAGGTTGTTAACATCACATGCTACGCGGACCATGCAACTATAGAGGCATTTGCAATTGAACGTAGTTATGCAAAAAGCAGCTAGCCATAGAAAAGTGAAATTGAGATAATAGCACCTTTGTAAAAAGACTGAATAACCAAATCTACACAACCGTTGGAATGTTTTTGACTTGATAAAAACAAATGATAAAGAATGAAAACATTTGTTTTGTTTTAAAATTACAAACCAGAATTTAATTATATTTATAAATATATTTTTTAAAATTTATTTTTCATTTATTGGGGATATCAACAGTAATACATGTAACAAAAATATAACAAATAAAATAAACAGAGAATAAAACCAATGACAGATATCCACAGAAATACGTTAAATACACGTACAATACAAACTAGTGTGTTTGTGTGAGTGTAAGTGAGTGAGAGTGTGAGTGAGTGGCTGTTATATTGGAATGAGGGTGGACATGTGTGTAAATATTGCACAAGTTTCAATATTTATGAAATATTAAGAATTAGAGATAAAATAAAATAAAATAAGATAAAATAAGACTTTATTATTAAAACTAAGCATAAGACAAAAAAGTATGTTTTAAGACGCGCATTTTAAATGTTATTTTTTTAGAATCAAAAGGATCAATAAAGGGAAAGTTCAAATTATATTCACGAGCAAAACATAAAAGTGGAGAGTTCTGGGCATAGTTCGTATTATTTGACCAGTTTTAATGATTTTTAAAGTACCATAGAATTTAATAGTGCTGTGGGTGTTTTCTGCAAATTGAGAAATTCCGTTTTTGTGATTGACCTCATTTTCATATGGTGATTAAAACAGTTTTTTGTACGAAAGCGGTCTGGCTGTTTTTAGCAGAACATATAATTGACCTTATGCACCCGATAACATCAAAATCTATTTTTTTCAAAATTATGGACTGGCTGCTTTCTGCATAACAATGTTCAATCCTTGATGGCTAAAACATGGTATGTATCTCAGTTAGTTAAACAAAAGGTTTCAATATTAAGGTTTTTAATTCAAAATATTAAAAAAAAAAATAATATCGCGATTTTGAAAACAGTGTTTTAAAATAGCCAAATCATTTTATTTAATTACTTTCAATGAGACTACAACCTTTCGTTTGAGTATAGTCTAGGCGTCTAGTAAACTGGTAAGTATTTTAAAGATGCAGACTAAATCTGCAATCAGCGTTTTGAAAAACTCCACAGATTGAGAAAGTTTTTTATATCTAAAGATTTCTTATGATTTCTAATTTGTATGCAACTATCCTTATAAATTTATGCCGAACCGACTCGATGCAATTAATTTAAAGGAGATATGTATACGAGGGCGGACTGAAAATGAAGCTACCTAAATGGGAAATTTTTAATTTTTATTTTAAAATCCATTTATTTCTCAACATAGTATCCTTTCACTTCGACACACTTAGTAAGACGATATTCCAACTTTTTTATACCATCTGTGTAATACGATTTCGGGAACCTCTCAAAATACGCGTTAGTTTCGGTAATCAGTTTCGGTTTGAGCTGAATAACCATTTTTTCCAGTTTGGAAACAGAAAAAAATCACCAGAAGCTAAATCTTGACTATAAGGTGGATAATCAACCAATTCGAAGTGTATTTTATATAATTTTAGCATCGTATCTACTGCTGTGTGAGCCGGTGCGTTGTCTTGAAGAAAGAGCACCTTTTTCTTCTTTAAATGTGGTCGTTTTTTCTTGATTGCATCATTCGATTGATCCAATAATGCACGACAATACTTTCTTGTAATTGTGGATCCTTTTTCAAGATAATTGATGAGCAATATTCTAAGTGCATTCCAAAACACAGTTGCCGTAACCTTGCCAGCCGATTTCACTGCCTTTGCCTTCTTCGGAGCACATCCACCAGCTTCCACCCATTGTTTCGATTGATTTTTGGTTTAAGGTTTATAGTAGTGCACCCACGTTTTATCAACAGTTATTAATCGATGCCTTAAATCAACAGGATTACGCTTTATCATGTCCAAATACTGCTGTGAAGTGGTCTTTCGAACTCGTTTTTGTTCGACACTGAGCAAACGCGGCACCCATCTTGCCGATAGCTTTTTCATATGCAAATGTTCATGCAAAATGTTGAACATATGTTTATATGAGATGTCTACTATTTCAAAAATCTCACGCAACTTCATTTGGCGATCATTTATAACTATATCGAGGATTTTCTTGATATTTTCTTCAGTAACCACCTCTTTTCGCCTTCCTGTTGATGGTATTGTTACAAAGCTTGTTCGGCCGCGTTTAAATTTAGCAATCCAATATTTTACCATGTTACCTGACAAAACAGACTCACCGTAATGTTTATCAAGTTTTTTTTTTGTCTCTTTTGCCGGTTTCTCTTTCAAATAATAGTGTTTAATCATTGCACAAAATTCGCTTTTTTCCATTTTTCAAGAAACAAAAAAGGTGTTTACTTCAAACGACTACAACAAATAAACTAATCGATGAATTTGGGTGACATTTTAACAGCTGCCGTTTGACAGATCGCAATTTGGATTTTTTTTGTGTTTGAGCTGCCATCTAGCGCTAGGTAGCTTCGTAATCAATCCGCCCTCGTATAAGGAGTTATATACAATATTTATTATACGACTCTACATAAAAATCTTGAAAATTTTAATGGATATCACTCAATTACAATCTTGTGTATCTAAGAAAATAAAGTATTCATTCCACTTTTGAATAACAATGCATCATTCATGATATTTGTTTACAATGGTGTCATTGTCAAATCAAAATGATTTCAAATATTCGCGGAAACTATTGAAATTTTCTCAGCCAATTAAAATTTTTGTGATACGCATAGATTGATTACATATTGGCATAAAATACAAAAGTTAGATGTGAGATTCATTAAAAAAATGCAAATGAGAATGAATTATCTAAATAAATAGAATAATATTAGCATTTTTTTTTCAACTTTACAAGTAGAATGGCCATTATAATATTGTTTTTACGTAGTGATTTATTGATAACGTACACGTAAATATAATTGAAGCGTGGTGTAATAATTCTGTTTTTTTATTTATTTTGGGATATTGATGTTTTTTGTTGATATTTCTTGATAAAACTCCATAGCTAATGATTATGATAAAATTATAAATAAACTTATCAATGAAACTTCGGCGTAAGTATAGCCTGTGAGCTCGCCAATACATGACAGATGACATTAACATAACCATAGAAAAACATAGCAGTTGAGCTCTCAGAAGTAAAGCAACGTGAATGCAGCAATGCTTGAACTACATGTCATTAATATTCTAATAATAAATAATATTATTTGGCCATACGGAACTTTAAAGCACACCTTGGTTTAATTACTAATAGTATTTTATCGGTTAGGTAGGTGTATTTAAAAAAAATGTTGCGTAACTGAAAAAAGGACAAATAATTATGTTTTTGTAAATGATGTCAGTAGCGACACTCAGAGAGTGGCTTTGTGACGTTTTGACATTTTTTATAAGAAATTCATGGCGTAGCCTAAATACTGTTATAAAAACAAGGATGTTTTTGTTGATTGACGTTAGCAGGCGCTACCCAGGGGCGACTTTGTGACGTGAGAAATTATTTAAAAAAAGAGATTCATGGCGTAGCCGAAATATTGTAATTAAAACGAGGATGTTTTTGTTGATTGACGTTGGCAGGCGCTACCCAGGGGCTACTTTGTGACGTGAGAAATTATTTAAAAAAAGAGATTTATGGCATAGCCGAAATATTGTAAATAAAACGAGGATGTTTTTGTTGATTGACGTTAGCAGGCGCTACCCAGGGGCGACTTCATGACGTGATGAAATTATTAATTTAAATATTTTTTTTCATTTTACATAGCGTAGCCGAGATAAGAAATTGCGCGGTGTTTCGAAATTTAACCGTGTAGGTAGCCACCTAGTTACAATATTATTTTTGTATTTGTATAACTCCTGTTTTATAATGTTTATGTATTTATCGCTATAAGAATTAAACTAAAGATAGTTTTTACTTTTAATCGCTATTCGTTTTTTAAATTATGTTTGTAACACTCAGTAATATTTATTTTTCAAGTATTCAATGTTATTTTTGCATTTTAATTAATATTGTTAATATAAAGCGTATTTTTATTTATTCGAATTTACTAGACTGTTTTTATTACAAAAAATAAAAATGCATATATCTCTATGTATTTTTCTGTTATAAACAATCTATTAAAATAATACACATCAAATTTCATTGTCTGTTGATTTTATTTGCAATCTTCTTTTTTTTCGATGGTTAAAACTCTAGGAAATTCAAAGACAATAAAATTTTTACTGTCATATATTGGCGAGCTCACACGCTATACATAGCCCGAAACTTCTTGGTTTAGTTTTACTTTTTATTATTTTGACCAACGAGCGCTTTCGCCTAAGTAGGCATCTTCAAGACTGGTGAATCGTTTACAACATTTACAGTTTTTATACTATTCTTAACATATTTTGGAGATAAGATTAAATAAGTATTTTAACAGGGGACAGAAACATAAATATTTACAACTAGTTTGCTAAACAGTTAATATTTGGGAGTTTTTGGACCAAAATTGGGATTAAGCTTTTATTATTTAAAGGTGGGAAAAGAACACATGGCGAAATACAACAGAGGGGAAACAACACATTTTAACAGATAAAGTTAGCACAATACTTGATTTTTGACAGGGAGGTTTACATACCCATTAAATACTTTTTTGCTAATATTTAAAAAATATAATTTGTAAAATACCTGTTAAAATACTTATTTGATCTCTATATCTCGATATCTCCAAAATATGTTAAGAATAGTATAAAAACTGTAAATGTTGTAAACAATTCACCAGTCTTGAAGATGCCTACTTAGGCGAAAGCGCTCGTTGGTCAAAATAATAAAAAGTAAAACTAAGCCAAGAAGTTTCATTGACAAGTTTATTTATAATTTTATTAAAATCATTTATTATAGGAGTTTTTGAAACAGATCTAAATTTGTTGCAACAGAGAGGGAAAACATTTTTGAGAAGGGAATATGGAAATCATTGGCGGGTTTCAGTTTTTTTCAGTGCTGCAGAGCAGCGTTTATTTAATAATTAAAAAAAAAAAAAAAAATTATTTGTGACTCATTAAAGCTAGGGTTTCCTAGGACAGCGGTGCCTGTATGTTAACGGCCGTAGTAAACGGTGATGCGGTCGGAAAACGGGGTTGATAACATTAACGGTCATCATTATTCCCTTTCCACGAATAATAGTGCATAGGGCACTGCATTGGTACACCAGTTGCAGCGTATCTTGATCATTTTTGTTACAGGAAGGTAAGATCGTCAGTCTTACGCTTCAAGTACCAGTCCAGGGGCTATGAAATATTCCAGTGTGAAAACATCCTTTTAAATAAATATTTCATATCAACCATTTCGGAAATCGACCCCGAGACCTCTTGCATGGTAGGCAAACGCGCTGACAATTACACCACGAGGCCGACTATATTATACCACTATACTTAAGTGTACCTTTGTACCAAGTTTTGTACAAATATTTGGATCGATTTGTAGTCCCGTGGCTAGTGTTGCGGACTCACGGGCCAGTGGCCCGAGGTTCAAACCCCACTCTACCTCAAGTTGATTTCCATTTTCTAATAGTGAACTCGTTTAAAATGGCCACCAAAATTGAAATATTTGTAATATAAAGTTTATATTTGAAGCACTAACTTTGTGGTTATTCATTATAATAAAATAAAAAAAACAACTTTGTTTTTAACCACTAATTTTTATTTTTCACCGACCGGTTTCAAAGCAAACAAGCTTCTTTGTCAAGGTTTACGTAATTAAAGAATTGATTCCTTTTTATTTTATTTCTATCATGTTCACTAAATACTACACGTGGACCCAATAAATCAAGTGTTTTTTTTCTTACACGGGTGGTAATCTGATATCATTATTTTCGATGTAAGCCAGGAGAGGACTAAAAGAAATATTGTTAATTTGGTTATTAATTATTGTTTTCTTATTATGAATCGCTTTTTTAATTTCTAAGATTTCTAAGTTGTCTAATTTTAATATTTTATTTTCAACATGAAGTACTTTTAATCCAGTGTCTTTATTGAAGTTATGATTATTTTCTATCAGATGATTTGCGAATTCAGAAAAATTATTATTACTTAAGCATCTTAAGTGTTCTTTTACTCTAATATTAAAGTTTTTTTTAGTTTTTCCAATGTAGATTGAATCGCAATAATTACAATTTAATTGGTATATTCCAGATTTATTATATTTATGGACTTTGTCTTTGTGATTATTTAACAATGTTCCAATTTTATTAGTTGTGTAGAAAGCCGGTTTAATGTTTGATGGTAGGGAATTTGATAATTGTTTTGAAAAAATGTCATTTATAAAAAGAATCCGCCTCCATTGTTTACGTGGGTTTGCTTTATTTACTGTGGGAGTTGAATATAATTATTTGTTTATAAGTTTGCGTTTTTGTTTTTGATTTAATATTTTATCAATTAAGTTCTCATTATATCCATTATTATTAGTTACGTAAACCTTGACAAAGAAGCTTGTTTGCTTTGAAACCGGACGGTGGAAAATAAAAATTAGTGGTTAAAAACAAAGTTGTTTTAATTATTTTATTGAAATATTTATGTTAATTATAAGAACACTAATATGCCTTTTTTCTACAAAAAAATAATAAAATAATTTTAAAAAAAAGTAATTACGCTGTATTGTAGTATTACCGACGATACACGACTTTTTATAAATTAAAAGTTATAGATATATACCTTTAAAATGCAATAAAGCTAGTTAATTCATTCAAGTGTATTTTTCCTAGAACTTCTTAAATTATACATTTTTAAACACGAAAAAAAGTACAAAGATTTTTTTTTTCAAAATTAACTTAATATATTATTTCTAAAGGATTCATCAGAATAAGGTAACAGATGTTGTAAGATTGCAAACATTTTGCTAAAGTAAAGTATCTTGTTGTCTGTCCTTCAATTGCCTTTGCTAAAATGTCAAACACCAGTTGTTGTTTACCATCGAAACTGAAAACTACTCGCACAATAAATTTCAGAATCACCTAGCTAATTTGTTCTTCCAAGTTTATTAAAAAAATTACAGCAGAACTAAGCTGCGCCATACACATAGTACCTACTTTATAAAAATAAATCAATGTTAATAAAAACATAATTAAATTCAATTACTATTTAAAGCATTAACTTTATGGTCAAACGTTAAACAAAATGTTATTACATATTTGTATAAAACCATTGACTGACTTTTCTTTATCTACTGGCTTAGAGACACTTATTAAACTAACATGCTAATTCTACTGTAAACCTTTACCATAGGTTGCTAGAAAAATATAAAACCAGCTTTCTGAAAGAACACATTTGGACGCATAAGGCACATGTGCCCTATCAGCACGTTGGTTTTATATATTAATGTAACAACTATGATAAAGGTGTATTGTGGGATATGCGTATTAACAAAATAAGCGTCTCGACAAAACCAGTACACAAAGAAAAGTCGATAAATAGTTAAATACAAATATTTACTTACATTCATTAAAATGTTGGACCAAAAAGTGATTTCATCGAACAATATATTTGAAACAATTGAAAAAAGTAAATAATTTTTATTGTTATTGTCTTTCCTAAATAATTAAGGTATATGAACTAATTAAGACTAATTATATTTCAAACATGTGGAAGTCATAAAATTAAATTTGACAAGGTTGTTTCCGTCAATTCGATTTCACAAAACCTTAGAGATAATTAATTAATAATGTCTTTATAACACTTATCAACACATCTATGCATGTGTGTATTGTTTATACATTTAACAGTGGAAATATGTTTTTAATTAAATAATTTTTTAATTTCATTGTTTAATTTTAATTAAAAAACACTTATTTTAGATATAATTATATAATAATTATTGTGTTTTGGATATGCTAGTAAAATTTCTTCGAATAATGTATTAAATTATATAATGCCAGTAGTCCCATGTACATGCTAATCCTGGCACATTGTGACAATTTAAAACACCAAACTAAGATAAAACAGTGTTCAATAAACATTTTCATAATCATATTATTAGAAATAAGGATGGAATAAGACTGACATTAAAAAAATAAACAGAATCTCAAAATTGTATTATGTAAAAATATTAAAAATGTGCGAAGAAATGCCTGAATGTATAGAGAATGAATAAATTTTAAAAGAAATGTTATTACAACATTTTGAGTTTGTCCAAATTCTTGTAGACAAAATACTGGATTTCACCCCCTAGGGAGTTGATAAGATTATCAAATAACAACAGAGATGGATAACATTTAAGAGAAGGAAATATGGAAGTCTAGGCATTTACAGAGCTTATGACCTGTCATTAGCCAGTTTAAGTTGCCACTTTACACACTGTGTAACATTCACCATTTTGCCTATGTTTGAACATCAATATTTCTTCAATTCTTCCATCCGTTGATTTTAATAAAGTTAAAGAGCTGAAACCTTTATTCTTGTGAAGAGAGTCATCTGATCGAATTATTTCACATTCTAGGCAACGCTTAAAAACAAAATAAAACCAACTGGTCCAAGAAGAAGTTTAAAAAATGGAAAATTGTTTTCAGGCGTTGCCTGGTATGTGAAATAATTCAGTCAGATGAGTCTCTTCACAATAATAAAGGTTTAAGCTCTTTAACTTCATTAAAATCGACGGATAGAAGAAATGTTAGGTTTACTAAAAGATGATTTAAAAAAATATGTTATTAAATTAAGTGTAAATATTAGATTATATACTAAATGTAGTAAAAGCTAAGTAAAAAAAAAGACGTCAAAATTATCGTCGATTAAATTTTTGAGTCGCAATTTTTTAATATTTTTATTTATTTAACTTTTTGTAAATAACTTTGATTGTACATTGACGAGCTTACAATTTCTTCCAACCAATAAATAAAATAAAGGTTTTCTTTTTATAATTCAAGTTGCAAAACATATTTAATAGAAACAAAAATTAAAACTGTATGTGAAAATAGAAATGATTGTATTTGTATATATTACCTTAAATTAATACTATTACTCAATGGGAAAAATGAGAGAAAGGGGGAGGAAAAAACTCCTTAAAGTGAACACACGCCATATAATTTGATATTCAATATAAATTTGACATTGTCGATCGATAGTGAAGTTTTCCGACAGTACGACACTATTGCGGCGACTACAACAATAAAGTACGGCATTTGTCTCCCACACTTAACTGTCAATATTTACAGAACTTTATGAGCACGTAAACGTCAAAAGTCTCCTCTCAAATTGCCTGTAGAATAGTATTGAAGAATAGTTAATCGTATTTCGAACTCCTAACAGTGAACGCACACAATATAATTCGAAATTCGATATAAAGTTGACATTGTCGATCGATAGTGAAGTTTTCCGGCGGTACGTCACTAGTGCGGGACTCCAACAACAAAGTGCGGCATTTGTTTCTTAAACCTAATTGTCAATATTAACAAAACCTAATGAGCGCGTAAACGTCAAATGTCTGTTCTTGAATTGCCTGTAGAATAGAGAATCGGATGGCTTGTAAAGTAGGCAATAGTGGTAATGGCTGAGGGAGGCAAGAGCAGTAAGTGGCTCTATCAAGCGCTGTCATAACACTATTTACCAACAATAAAAGTATTTACGGTTAATGACATTGACATATAATACATAGACACGCCCTATGGAGTAAAATATTTTTAAAAAATAGTGACACGAATACGCACTCATGGTTATTAAATTTGTTTATTTACACCAAGGTTGAATTCAACTTTCATGCATATGCAGCCAAAAATCGGAGTATATCCATTTTTCGTAAATAAAAAAGTTTCGATTTTAAGGTTAACAACTAACATTCATCTTTAGTGGATATCTTTCAGGTTTTTTTCCTAAAATTCCTCATACTTTCGGTCCATTCATCACTTTTCACTGGATTTTGGAGAATGCAAAAACAATATTAAATGAAATTTATTATATTTTAAAAACGTATTCTTATCAGTGAAACCCTGTAACTAAGAATAGCTTCGCAATCGCGCCGCTGGGCGAAGTGTGATGTTTACAAAAA
Source organism: Micrasema longulum (assembly GCF_059751315.1). NCBI lineage: Eukaryota > Metazoa > Arthropoda > Insecta > Trichoptera > Brachycentridae > Micrasema > Micrasema longulum. Next base: position 537,513 of record NW_028277972.1, read on the forward strand.
TAATATTTTATTATTAATTGTTTTCAGCAAAGAATTAAGAAGAGTCCAGAAGAAGCGTGGAATCATATTTGAATACATCGGACTGTGTCCTAAAAACACCCCACCTTGCCCCACTTTCGCCGCGCCCATGCATTTTCTACTTAGACATGAAATGTGATCTTATCCTGTTTCTTTTTGATTCCAGCAGTACTTCTACACTTCAAAACGACACAACACGGCATACTTGAATTCAAATCGAGAGTTGAGTGCTGAGTATTCTTAATTCTATTGTTTTCAGTTTTGTTTACCACTCGTGAAGAAATATTTACCAATGAAAAGTTTCACGATTCTTTTTACAATGTTTATCCGGTAGGCTTTTACACGCTTCCATGAGACCTTTAATGCCTGCTTAAGTATTTTGGTTTCGATTCTAAACATCATGCCGGGTGCGGTCAAAGATCGACCAAATACGTGTTGGGCATGACTGGGCGTTTGGGAATGAGTTAAGTGGCATCATTTTTGACGGCTCATTGGATGTCTATTTGTTTTAATATGTCAATGGTAAATAATGATATAATGTTACGTTTTATTTTGTTCCATGAACCGAAGTGACATTATAGGTAAACCCTTTCAGACCAGAACTTATTACTAGAAAAAAAAATGTATTCTTTATGTACGTCGCGACGTACAAAAGAAATTATTTGGGAATCAAATAATTTTCATTGCATCTGTTTTTAGTTACTTGACGTTCATTTCAAATAAATTTTTCTTTGTGTCCAGGCGGATGAAGAAAACAGTTCTGTATGTAAAATATAAAAAAAACCCTGGAAGAGAGTTTTCGACTCGATGGCTGCTCTTAGGCATAAATCCTGAATAATGAAATCGTGCGTAAGTCCGCCTTGCTGTGTAGTGGTGTCGAATTCGCCTATCATTATTGAGGTCTTGGGTTCGATTCCAGGTAGGTTGATATAAAACTTTGATTTTTAGATGAATTTTAAACAGCAATATTTTATCGTTCCTAATCTGGCACCTGAAGCGTAAGACTCATTACTCGTCACTCACCTTACCTTCATGCAACAGATGATGTAACTATACCGGATTTGGTTAACTAATGCGGTGCCTTGTGCACCACTGTCTGCAGATGAGGTGATGATGATGATGATGATGACGATGATGATGATGATGATGATGATGATGATAATGATGATGATGGTGATGATGATGATGATGATGATGATGATGATGATGATGATGATGATGATGATGATGATGATGATGATGATGATGATGATGATGATGATGATGATGATGATGATGATGATGATGATGATGATGATGATGATGATGATGATGACGATGATGATGATGATGATGATAACGATGATTATTATATTTAAATACACACCCGGTACGTAAGGGTTAAACGTTTAAAAGTGTTGCGAAAATACATATGTGAATTTTAAGTATTGTTTTGAAAACAATAGACTCTATTGTATTTCTCTATTTGTGTTTGTAAAAAGCGTTATCTGTTTAAGGAACAAAATGTTGGTAATGAAATTTAAATGTTATTTTGTTGCATAAATGCTAACCGATATTGACAAAATATTATGCAAAAAGTATACAAATCCTGACCATGGACTAAAGATATTGTAGTGAAATAAATAACTAATATTCTGTAATAACTCTTTCGTCGGCCTCGTCTGGAATCGAGCCGGGGAGCATATTGCCCAACTGCATACTGAATCAGAACAGCAGCCTTATGCTGAAAAGATGTGGAATTTTATCACCCACTCGACAATAGTTGATTGGGCATCTCGATTACTTTGTCTTAATGCTATTCTTGAAAACCCTCCGACAATTTAATTACAAAGACGAATGAGAAAGCGGCAACACTAACAAATCTGTATTTATCTATGGCTTTCCTGCCACACGTAAACTTTTATTGTTTCTTGTCTGACTTCTTCTGTTGAATATCGTGTGTATGGAATATTATGAAAAAAATATAAGAAAACGTTTTACTAAGACACTACAACACTTAAAATTATTATTTGCTTTTTACGTACCACACATATACACGTTTTAAAAAATATTTCATATTCATTTAGTGGATTTTAAACACCTAATATACGAGTAGTATAATTTATACCTCAAATACGTGTTTGGACATTGAGGAGTAAAAAAATAATATTAAAATCATGTTTCTAGTGAAACTTCATTTGATAATGGATTAAAAATAAGTACAATAATATTTGTTGCACATTTGTCGATACGCTATCATCATAAAATTGATCAGTTTTGTAAATTTTACGTTAAAATACAACAAAAATACCCACTCTTAATTCAAACATGAATGCCGAGCGTTTTACAAGAAGGAGGTTTGACAGCTGAAGTTACGATGTCGCATTCGATTGTCAATGTCGAGTGCTTTGTGGCACTCGAGATAAAGTCGATTGGTTTTCAATCGGCTACATTCGTATGGGTGGTTCAAAAATGCTGTCACTCGTCGAACTACAGAAGTCGCATACGATTTTAAAGAAGAACGAGACCAGCATAAGACCCCTGAGTTGTTCTGTAATCGACCGCACGAAGTTATAAAAAGCACTCTGTATATCAATTTTATAAACCACTGCACTTAAACACATTTTACTACTGAACATTTTATTTATAATAAAAAAAATACTTAAGAGTTTTATTCAACTTTTATTTTTAAAAAAATTATAACTTTTTTACCAGTGACCGGATTTCGTCGAGACCGATATCGTCATTATTATTACGTATTTTTATTATTATTATTAAAATGTAGTTCCACCAAGAAATGTCAGTAGAAAAACTCAATATATTATGAACATTTTACGAAAATATATACGAGGACAGACTGCCTCAATGACTCAGATATGCAGTGGTTAGGTTAGATAAGATTAAGATAAGTAATGTGATTTAAAAATATCAAGCTACACTGCAATCAGAGTACCAACCAATCAGTGCCCTATGCACCACTGCGTGCAGATAAGGACATTATGATGATGATGATATTTAAATGCGAGCAAACTTTGTTTAAACTAATGCAGATTGTTCTGCATTCGTATTTTTTGTATTTTACTTCAGCGCATTGAAATATTAAAAAGCACAAAAAGATCTAGCACAGACTAGGGGTGTCCGTGTCAGCAAACAGTTTGGAAATACGCAACTGGAGACCTCATACGTAGTATTTTATGCTGCTAAAAATAATTGTGGTCAAAATGAAATGCAAAATGTTATAAGTTAGATTTGGTTCATGGTATTATGGCATCGCTAAATATTTGAATGTAAAAATAAGATTTTTATTCGTGATTTGTATTATGTCCTTTCTCTACCATATATAGAATCAATAATGAATATTCGTTAAAGTACATACATGAATGTTAATGAGTTATACAAAAAGAAAAGCTAAAGCTTATATAAAGTGTTGAAACTGTTTTGTTTTGTATTAAGCGTATTTTGAAATAGCTAAAATATTTTATTTTTTTGTTTTCATTTAATTTAAAGTTTTTGTAATGTACTCATATTTTTTGTTTTAAATTCCGACAAGCTAAGATAATATTTTTTTTAATTGATATTATTTAATAAAACTTCGTAGTAAATGATTTTAACATAAATATCAATAATTTTTTTCGATAAAGTTTTATTATTTTATTAATAACATTTCTCTCTTTAACTTCACATAGATAAAAAAAGAACCCTTTCACTATGAGTTTGGAAAATTATAAAAAAAAAGCCTTGGTCAGATATTGTTATTCTTCTTCATAATTATTTCTTCTATCGTTCTTGCTCAAAATATTAATCTAATTCTTTTTTTTCATCGATATATTTAAAGGCTTCTTAATTTATTAAAAAATAGATTAATGGTTATTCTTTCTGGCTGCAATACTCTCTCACTTGCTTTTAAATGATGCTCACGCTTACACACACCTGGACACCTACCCTCACGCAAATACACACAGCCTCACCTCTACACTTACTCTCATACAAATATACACAAACACACCCTACATACACATCCGCACAAACACATTAAAAAATGTACCATAATTTAAAATGAATGATTTTTATTTAGAAAGTTCGCTGAATTGTCTTTAAACCATATTCATATTATGTTATTTAATCATTGTTAACTGTATGTTTTGGTAAAATAAATAACCATATTGCAAACACGAATGGTAGCAAAAACACCAAAGCACATTCAAATTTAAACCTAAATAACTTCCAAGGGAAGAAATCCAGCCAGTCTTTTTTTTTAAGCGTTGCCTAGTAGGTGAAATGGTTCAGCCGGATGAAGGTTTCAGCTCTTTTACTTCACAGAAGTCAGCAGATGGAAGAGTTAGGGAAAAGTGGATGTTTAAACATTAGCAGAATAGTGAATGTTTAAAATGGCCCCTTAAACCAGCCAATTACCCCTGTAAATGCCTAGACTTCCATATTGCCTTCTCAAAAATGTTTTCCCTCTCTGTTGCAATAAATTAAAAACTATATTTACTTGCATCACAATAGCCTATTACCATTATTGAATTTGTATGAATTTAATAACAGCGGATTATTATTATCATCTCCGAAGGTGGTAGTTCCTCTTTGGGGATGATATATTGTGTGGCTGCGGCGTAATCCAGGACGACAGCCACCTGCTGACACGCCTGCTTATGGGAGAAGGCTGCACTCCCGAGGACCTAATTGTGGCAAATGACAAGGCGATATCCATCGCCGCATATTGGAGTGACAAGATATGATCCAACCGGACACGTAAAGTAAGTAGTATTATTATCATCATTATTTGAAAACAAAGATCGACGGATTGAAGAATTGAAAGAATACAAATGTTCAAACAGACACAACGTGTTAAGTTGGCATTTAAACCAGCTAACGACAAGTCATAAGCCCTGTAAATGTCTAGACTTCTATTATATTCTCTTCAACAAAACGTTTTTTTATTTGTGTTCTTACGTATTAATTTTATTATTTTGTTTTATTTGGCCAACTAGCGCTTTTGCTTAAGCCGACATTTCGACGACTGATATATTTTTTTAAACTTTTTTTTTAAATAATTCACCGGGAAAAAGAACATCAAGGCTGCAATCACAAAAGTTCTTTTCATCGGTACATATGGAGACGATATAAAATGAAATCGATATTTATGTTCAAAAATTTGTATTTTTGGAAAATTTTAAGTATCTTCGTCAGTAACCTGTAATTGAACATGTACTGTAAATAAGCATGCATTTTATTTATCAAACGAAAACTTAATTTTACTTTGTAGATGAAATTGAAGATAAACGTTGAATTCCTATTATAATACCAGCTCAGGTAAGTACTTTTACTTTAGGGACAGAAAAAAACAATTAAGCTTTCTTTATATAAAAATGAATTGTTTTGGAAAACAGTTCATTAATATACAACATATTATAAATACATTTTCTGTCCCTAAAAAAAATACTAATCTGATGTTTTTCTTCTTCATTGCAGTCTCAATCATGGAAATTGGTTTGCAGCAAAGTGCTGCATCTCATTTTCTACTGCTCTCTATTCTCTGCAGCTCTCTTCAGACCAACACATGAGGCGCAGTTTAAATCCTCACACACTTGCTCCAAATACTACCGTCAGGGCTGCTCTTTATAATTTGTCCTCTCAGCCATTTCCTCTATTATGTCATACAAAAAACCCTCATGGCGCATAATGTGGACAATCCATTGCTTTTCTAAGATGGTCTAAATAAGGTGCCTCCCTTCTTCGATTCTACTGAGAACCTAGTCATTAGAGATGAGGTCTCTCCAAGAAATTCCTTATATTCTTCAGTAACACTACATCTCAAAGGCCTCTAGTATTTTTTTATATTGGTAAAGCACCTTGTCTAACTACCGAATATAAATATGCTCCATGCCTATTTATTTATTTATTTGACAATTGTAGTCTGCAATTTTTTAAGGACACTTTAACCCATACTTAATGCAGACTGCAGTTTAAATTGATGAATAGAAAGCAGATAGCTGCAAAACTGCTGAATTGCCCTATTAAGAGATGAATTCTGACTTGCATTTGCACGGCTTCTGGGTGTGTAAATAGTGCATGAGATCTCGATAAAAATTGACATATCTCCCAAACTATAAGATTTTAGCCAAGGAAAGTAAAGTCCAATAATTAGAAAATGACCTTCTTTATATGCGAATTTGCTATGGCGGGTTCAGTTCCAGTCACCCTGTATATACTTCCAGAAATCAGCTTATGGACATGTTATTTACATGTTCGTATCTATCCAAAATTGACAAAAAATTAGAAATACGAGTAAGTTTAAAATGCTGTCAATGATTTACCAGTCCTGAAGATGCCATACCAAGTTTTCTTACCAGTGTTGCATAGTAATAGTATCATTATAAAATTTAAAATGATTATAGAATCAGGTTGATAGTAACAGAACTTTTGCCATCTCACTAGTTCAAAAGTTCAATGATTTTTCGATATCTAAGTGCATAGTAATTTGGTACTGATGGAATATTTCTCAAGTTTATTGCATTTCACTGCATCTGTTGGTATGATTAACTGCACTTTGTAAAACTGTTATGGGTTCGGAGTTGTAGAACAAAGACATAAGTTATTCGACCTTCTTGAATTGTGAATTAACATTTTGCATCGATTGATTTTATTGGATACTGGCATAGTTTTGATAAATATACAAAACACTTATTTTTTTTCATCTCATTTTTTAACCATTAGAAACTGTCGTATTTGAGGGTATTCATAAAATAATAAACACTATTTATAAACAGTAAAATAACTTAAAACCAAACATTTCTCTTACTGGTATCTTGAAAAAATATTTATTTAAACATTTCAAATAAAACTTTCACGTTACAATATTTTATATGAATTTCGTATAAATATTGTCCGAACTAACCCAGGGCTGGTATTCCAAAAGCTTTCGCGACCGTTTGTCTCGTGTATTTTGTATGTAAATGGTTTTCTCTTGCCGGACCTCCTTTTTTATTTAGTCGATAATGCTTGGCATAGTCTTACATAATAATACACTACTCTGTGCTTCTCTTATACAAATTTTAGCTTAAAATAAAAGCACGCCACTAGCTAATAGAGTCGCCCATACGGATAAAAACCATTCTACGAATATCAATCAAGCTACAGTTTACAGCAATACAACGGGCCGTAGGTACTCAGTTTGAGAATTGCAAACGCAAACTGAAACCGTCCGGTACTCGTTTCGTAGAACCCAAACGGTTTGAAACTCTTTTGTTATGACAATAGAGCTAAAAAGCTTTTCTAGTGAATTATTACTCTGAGGTTTTTATGCACCGCCTGATAGATCGTATTAAGAAGGCGTTAAGCCTATTTTCATACTTGTTTTTTTAATTTCATACTTTGCTCCCATAAATAAGGCATGGCACCAGGACTCCAGTATTTTCTGGTTGGTTTTTATTTAAAATATATTCTTCCAGTGCGTTTTCCTTCAATTTATTAAAAGTATTTTTCTTACAATTTAAACAAGAATATGTAGTGACAGTATTAATGGGGATTCTCATTCAGAATTCGTTGCGTCATTTAGTCGATTAATTAAAATTCTCATTCGCAACAGATTTAATTCTTATTTTCGCACATTCGACACGATGACCGTAATTCCACAACATTAACTGCTTTCATATAACACTTCCTATAACACATAAAAGAGGTAGTCGAAAACACAAAATTCTCTGTTAATGAGTAATAAAACAATTATAGCATATTATGAAATCATTCCATTTTTATATCAGCCAATTAATAATTTAATTAACCCAATATCGTACTTCGTAGATTTTTATAAGCTATTAAGATACTGGTATTTTTTTGTTTGTTTTTGCCGGGTGTCAGAGGCATTTTCGCTTATGTCTCAAACAGAATCGGGGCGTTTGTAATCAGACCCAATGAATTTATGTATAATATTTCCACTTTATCTTGAAAAAAAATACAAAATTAGAGACATAGTTATATCGAGGCGAATATTTGAAATCAGAAAATTAATGGTTGGATGTTTGATCTACAATTTTTTTTATTAAAGTAAACTCATTTCCAAAAAATAAAGCAAAAACCTATTAAATAATCGGAATAGCAAAATTAGGAATGAATAGTCTGATGTAGAAATGAAAAAATTGGTCAAAACAAAAACCTGTCTTATGAATTAACAGATGTTTTCCATTGCATTTGATGTTATTTTTAGGATTTTTAATCTCAATAATTTAATTATATACAGCGTCATTGTTTCTTCAAATTCTTTTTTTCCTGGTAATTACTATGGCGTATCAAGAGCACAGTCGTTAAAAACCAAGATAAGTTCAAAATTTAAAATAAATAAATAAAATGTGATAAAAAAAGAAAACGTATATTTAATTTAATTTTTAATTTTTAATTTGGTTTTTTCAGAAAAACAACAGCAATACAAAAAAATATACACAACATTATAAAAAAAACATAAAATAAAGCCAAATCAGTTTTCCACATAAATACAATTATAAAAATCCAGTTCAGTTAGATATAATTAATAGAAGTGCATGTGTGCGAGTTTTTTTTGTGTGAAGATGCGTGTGTAAAAAAGTGGAGTGTGGTTTTGGTAGGTATGTGAATATGTGTGTGATTGTATTTGGGTATGAGGGTAGGTTTATGGACAGGGTGAGTGTGTGTTTGATATGAGTGAATAGAAACAATTTAAGTTTATAATGTAAAAATATTTTTTTTATAAAGAAACATATTTTTTTTCATATAATAATTTTTTAATTTTGGTTTTTAAAGTGAGTTTACTGCAGTTAAATATGTTTATGTTATTGAAAAATAAATAATAATTACGCGTCAAGTTCTGTGCATAGTTGGTGCAATGGTATAATATAATATTGATGATTCTAGTGACGAATAATCCAGTGTTCTTTTTCCACGTTTATTTATATGTATTTTTTAAAACTTGAAATAGGGCACACATTAATATGTTCTTATGTGGGCTCTAATAATAACAATAAACATATATTTAAGTTATGAGTTATTTAAAACGCATGTCCTTTCCTTTTGTTTGAATTTTGATATAATAATTATTAATTAAGTCCAATTTCAGTCCAATAAGAAACTAGTTGCAATTATATTTGTTTTGTCTAATTTGTTCTCTTTAACTCCCAACTTCGTAAGAAATAGTAGAATATTGTATGACATTTACCAATCCCAAAGATTTAAATAAAGATTGAAAAAAAATGAGAAAGTCTCGGTTAACTAATAATAACAGGAACAATTGAGGTTGGTCAAGCTAGGGAATGTTCTCCTGCAGCGTTGCTAACCTCCACCAAGCTAAAATGTTTCCCTCTCTGTTGAAATAAATTAAATTTCTAGGCATTTACAGGGCTTATGACTTCCATATTCCCTTCTCAAAAATGTTTTCCCTCTCTGTTGAAATCAATTTAAATATGAAAAACTCCCTAGGGAGGAAATCCAGCCAGTCTGCTAGCATTTGGACATACTCAAACATTGTTGAATTACCTGGTAAAAAAAGAAGTATAAACATTGGAAAATTGTTTTCAGGCGTTGCCTAGTAGGTGATTTGGTTCAGCCGGATGAATCTCACCCACGTGATAAAGGTTTCAGCTCTTTTACTTCACAAAAGTCAACAGATGAAAGAGATGATGAAATGTGGATGTTCAAACATAGGCAGAATGGTGAATGTTACACAGTGTGTAAAGTGGCCACTTAAACCAGCCAATGACAGGTCATAAGCCCTGTAAATGCCTAGACGTCCACATTCCCTTCTTAAAAACGTTTTCCCTCTCTGTTGAAATAAATTAAATTAAGTCGATGGATTCAGGAAAGTTAATTGGTAGATTTGTTATCAGCTAGAACAGTTTCACAAAATAATATTAATCTGTTACTTGTGATTTCTCACGCTACAAAAACTATTATTTAAGAAACAGTTTAAATTTATTTAGATTTTCATTTGGGGTGGGTGACCGCGGATTTTGCCACACTATTCTAAAAACTGATTTCACAGTTTTTTCAGGAAACAGTTTCACCTTGCCAGCCTGATTTTTTGTTTTCTTGTGGGGCTGGAGTAGCCTAGGTTTCCTTACTTGCATATCACAAACAGTTCAAAAACCCAGTTGAGCTGTTGAGCGGCATGTCATAAAAATGACTAATTTTTCAAGATGTTTAAAAATCGTAATGAGTTACCATCGAATTCCATAGATCGGTAGATTGCTTCCAAAATCAGTATATTTACCATTGGCAACTCTGGTCTGTTGCACGACTTACCGATCAAATAAACGGGGTCCTCATTTAACGTTGCCCTTATCTTTGGCCAGCACCATAAGGGATGGAGGCGTATCGAGTGACCGATAACCCCGAAGACCACAAGCCTCAACAAGACGATGAAAAAGAAGAAGCTCTAAACGATCAAAACGTAACATTGTCTCATTTTGTTAAACAACTATTTATTATTTTATAATGGACGAGTGTGACGAAAACAACTCACACCAATTCTTAAAATTCGTCTACGCAAATATTCTTAGTAAACAAGATTAAACAAATTTATTTTATGATATAATTAATGTGAAATCTAACACGCTCTTAATCGCTTCTTTATGAAAACTTACATAAAGGTGGCGAACTAATGTGATGAAATAATACTAATTAGAGAAATTTAAAGGAATACACGAATAATACATATTTTTACGCTCGTGTTTGTTCAGCAAGGCAGATAAAGTTTTAAAGGTAATAATATTATTTTAGGTAGAACTGCTACTGATATTTTCAGATTCAAAAGTTGTTTTCTTTATGTGATCTTTCAAAAGTCTATTAAAGATATTTGTGATTGTTATTATTATTTATTTTTACGGTAATATTTTTTTTGCTATTTATACGGACATTTTTAAAAACACGAATTCATTTGAAAACGTTTTTAAATAAATGGTTTAAAACTTATTTTTAAAATCGATATAAAAAAATATTTTTCATGCATTTTTTTCTCCGTTTTTGATGTATATTAAAACTATTTTATACTCTTTCTAAAATTATTTTTTCAAATGTTTTTGATATGTGTACCATATGTATTATGATCTTATACACATAATGTAATTTTTTTTTTATTAATTTGTTAATACCATTTTTTTGTATTTTTGAAAAATGTTTCCAATTTTTAATATTTTTCTTTTTTACTTTGCATGCCTACTGTTATTTTTTTTTCAATTTTTTTTTCAACGTTTTTTTAAACCTAACAATTGATGTTACAATTTATACATATTTTTTCATTTCAATTACGCTGTACTTTTGATTTTGAATTGCAGCTCACTTTTTTAGTTTTTCCATGTCTTTGGAAAAAAAAATCGTATTGTTTATTTGAAAAATTGTAACTTCATTAATTTTTGTAAATGCCCCTTGGGTGTATTGTAAAATCAAATCATTAAAAAAATATAATCACTATCATCATTCCCTTTCCGCACCTTACAGTGCATAGGGCACTGCATAGGTACTCCAATCACAGCGTGTCTTGATAATTTTTATAACATGAGGGTAAAACGGTCAGTCTTACACTTCAGGTGCCATTTTAATGACTAATTAATAATCTAGTGTTAAAACACATTTTTAAATGTATATTTCATATTAACCATGCCGGTAATCGAACCCAAGACCTCTTGGATGGTAGGCAAACACCACAAAGCCGGCCATACACAAGTTTTCTGTTTTCAGGATTATGCATTTTTTTATACTTAGTCGAAAGCATAAGTTTAGTCGTCTAATAAATAAATAAAAAGCTAAGTATTGTGCAAAACAAAGATTTTGTAAACACATTTTCACGCATTTTGTTATGATACTTTATGACTTAAAAATAAAAGTAATAAATTTTCGTCAAAAATATTTTCAGCTATAGTACCAAAAAGATAAATTTCCCAAACATACCGTTTGTATTGCTTTTTAATCCATCATTGCTGGTTGTATTTTTCACACAGTAAAAAAGCCTGTTCACATATTTTTATTTATTTGAAATGTTAAATTACCACCTCGACCCTTGGTACATATTGTATAAATGTACATATTTCCACCGTGGTGACACATAATATTTTAACGTTAATTTATTACTAAACACAATTTATCCTGGAAAATCAACGAAGGGTGTGTGCTTCATACATTAACCTAATATTGAGTTAATAAACACTTCAGTTAAGGGTTTGCTTTAACTTGAAACAAGCAGAGGACACAAAGCATTAAACACACAAGATTAAACAATATTTTGAGTCATCATCATCATCATCACTCTATTCTCACCCGACGGTGCATAGGGCGCTACATTGCAACATCAAATGCGTACCTCATACGTTTGTACCACAGTCCAAAGATAGGTAAATGTTGCAGTTATTTTTTAAAATTATTTAAAAAAAAAAGAAAAATACGTTTAAAACTAAAACATTACGTCGATCCTGCTAGAATTTAACCGTTTACCTTAATCAGGATTATTACCCGAGAGTAGCCATCGAGTCGAAAGCATTCGTCCTGGATTCTTGTTTTTCAAATATAATGCTGACGAGATTTTTTTAAATATGACGTTGACCATTTTTAGATGTAAAGATGCCGGCCACCTAATGTAAATATTTCGATTTCAGTTTTTTGCATTGAAGAATATATTTTTTTAAATTATCATTGTACCCTTATCAATCATTATTATATTTAAACTAAATTCAGCGCATCTTTTGCATAACTTTTGAATATTTTTTATTCATTTATTTATTCATGCAAACACAAAAATATTACAATAAAAAAAAAAAACGTATCCCTAACTCTATGAGGCCAAGAGCCCTGTGTTGAGTTGGGATACAACATAATGGAAAGTGGAAGCATGCACATTATTTATATATGTATGTATTTATTTATGACAAACTTTTAATGTAACGACAAAATCATTAAATATAGATTTATTTGTGAATAATTATAAAATGACGTGCGTCGTTATTTTTCCAAAATAATTTGTAGTGTTTTTTCTTTTCTTTTGAATAAACATTAGATTTCTGTTTATTTTATGTTCGGTAATATTTTTTTAATTTCCTGTGATGCTACTTGTGAAAACCTGTAATTAGCTTATTTGTAATTTGTTTTGTTTTATATAAAATATAAATATAGCTGAGACTTTTGGTTTATCAGATCATACCACGTCTTCCTTGCTCGTCCTCGTCTCACGTTACCGTTCATTTTCGCCATGCATACTTGTTTTTCCATTCTTTTGCTGTCTATTCGTTCTACATGACCAAATCATCTAGCTTACCCTTTCTTAATCTTATCAATTATACTTGACTCAGATTTACACTCTCCCCTGATTTTATCATTCGCAACCCTGTCATATATTGATTTCCCAAACATTCGTATAAGAGATCACATTTCCACCGCGTTCACTAGGTTTTCGTCCTTCCTCTGCCAGTTCCATGTTTCACTTCCAGACATAAGTGTTAGGACTAAAACTCCGTTGTGCACTTCCAGTTTAGCTTCGATTGACATTTTTTTATTGTCAATTACTGCGCTTATTGCGCCGTTCATTTTGTTTCCCAAATTCACCCACATTCACAGCGTTCCAATTATTTTAAAAACAAACATTTCAAATACCTTCGCTACCATTTGCTACTGAAGTAACGACTGATTTTACTCGCTTTTGAACAAAACTATGTTTGGGACATACATGTTTTACAAGTTAGGCCGACAAAAGTATAGATGTGTTGTTTATAATTTGCTTTATAAGATGAATTGTATCAATACCAGTCCGTGATATCAAAAGTAAGGTCACTTTGCCTGATGGAAACCAATACAGTCGTGAAGTCATGCGTGATTCCATAAAATTATAAATTCGTGAAATAAATGTTTGAAATTTGGCTTCAGCGAAACAATGACAAGCCATGTAAATACCTAAAAATATATATATTTCCAACAGAAAAGTGGTCTTCTTTATTGTGTTATATAATGTAATACATCACACGTACAGAGGAATTATATACATAAATATGTCAATCTTACTAACTCCTGAATTAAATTTTAGGTGGAGTATATCATAAAATACTATTTTGTTATTCGTTCGTTTAGTCAAAAAATCCAGAAATTAGGGTAATCATATTTGAGAATCTACATATAAATCGAATAATATAAATATATTTTGAGATTGCCAAATGTTTGTAGGATTCGATTTAACCTCCTAGAGAATTATTAACACAGATGATGAACATTTAAGAGAAGTCATACGGAAGTTTAGGCATTAATAGGGCTTATGACCTATCGTTGGCTGATTTAAGTAATATATTTTAGTGAAATTTACCATTGTGCCTGTTTGAGAACATCGTATTTATTCGATGCTTCAAAAAATTGAAAAGTATTTTTTAGCGTTTAAATATTTCAGTAAGAATGAATCTCGCATACACCAATAAAGGTTTAAGCTTTTTATATCTACAAGTCAACAATAAGGAAGAAACTCCACCTTCAAATACAGCTGACTTCTAAGAGACTTAGTTAACTGTACCATTTAAACGATTTTACTTTACTGTACATATTTATAAATATATATTAAAAAAGTGATATTTATCAAAAATAAGGGCAGAAAGAGTGTGTAATAAATAAATTAACATTATTTCTCTACCCCAGTCTCCTACAATGCCTCCACCTCAAAATGTTTCAAAAATGATTTTTCTTATTTTTTAAAACCACCATTAATAATATAAGTAAAACATGGATACTAGGTTATTTAACATAACACATTAAGTACAAAAGAAAGCAACAAATTGAGGAAATATAGCTGTTCAAAGTAATGGTGAATGTTTAACAGTCTATTCAGTGATAACTTTATTTATTTGATCAGTATATATTCATATAAGGGTGGGTACATTCTGGTATTGGCATTACTGCTCTGGCATTTCATAAACCTAGTAAATAAATGCCTAAATACTAAAATGTGTTCTGATTTAGTAGCAATTTATTTTAAAAGAGTAACACATCATAAAATATACGTTATATATATAGTTACTCGGATAGATGCTTGTTTTATTATAATCATCCTCAAACCCTATTGCACAGAAACGGTGCAAAGGGCACTGCATTGATAAAGTACATGCAGTGTATCTAGATCAAGTGTTACAGGAAGGTAAGGTGATCAATCCTACCCTTCAGGTGCCAGTCCAGATACATGAAATACTGCAGTATCAAAACTCCTTTCTTACCA
Organism: Micrasema longulum; assembly: GCF_059751315.1. Taxonomy (NCBI): domain Eukaryota; kingdom Metazoa; phylum Arthropoda; class Insecta; order Trichoptera; family Brachycentridae; genus Micrasema; species Micrasema longulum. The sequence goes on from NW_028277972.1 coordinate 552,715, forward strand.
AAAATTCATGTACAATTCCCCAGGAAACGAACCCGGGACTTCAAACACGTTAGGCGAACACCCAAACCAGTACAAAACGAGGCAAACTTGTCTTCCCTCAATATTCAGAATTTTTACCTGAGAGTAGCAATCGAGTCAAAAGTACTCGTCTAGGATTCTTTGTTCAATTTCACGGACATAACTGTACTCTTCATCTGCCCGGACACCGAGTTTTATGAAAAACAATTAAATGCACAATGGATACGTTTCTACGTTCATGTATGATTTACAGCTACGTATTATGTCAAGGAGACTTTTCTCTACGTGATTTGGAGGGGAAAACTTTAGTCTTCTCGTTTCCTCCGCCGCCTCACCGCTGATTGGTTCATCGTCTACGCGCTGAGGTATATAAGGTCCTGCGATGACCGGAGAGACATCAGTCAATCATTACAGTTTCAGTGCAACAGGAGGATAAGGAATTACCATGAAGTTCTTGGTGAGGGCACGCTTACTACAAAAATAAATACCAATACATTACATGGCGCCGACAAGCGTAACAACAGGCCTTATTATTCTCTTGTCAGAAGCTAATAATGCACTAAATTTGTACACCAACCAATATTTATTACACCGGTGTTAAATAATATTATCTTTTGACGAATTTTTCGCCACGATTTTTTTTAAATGTCGATATAAAAAGCATTTTCCTTATTACACGAACATGATTATTTTTTCAAATTATTAAAAATGTTAAATTTTTTTATCAATCAAATATGTGATATACGTAAGACATAATACACTCCAAAGAGTTGAGAAAACTTCATTTGGAATGGTGCATAAAAAAAACTATGATAATTCATTATACATAGATGGTGTTATGCAAAAATGTGTCAACGCACCAAACTGAAAGAGCCACAAGTGATATTCTTACTTTGAAACAATAATTTGATGAGTTTAAACTTATAAATCTTTATAATTAATACATCGATGTGTGTACCAAAAATCATGAACTGGACTAAAAACAATGTACAACTGTTTTAAGATGGTGAGCGTATCGTTACGAATTAAGATCAGTATGTAGCTAACATGGTAACAATGTTGCAAACATTTGTTAACCCAACCCCGCAAAATATGTTTTCTTTGCCATATTGCCGAGTACTGTTTTTTACAATCGGCAGCTAACTTTTTAAAATTTAGGGATTCATATCGGAACCCAAGGTATCTTTAACGTCTGTTTTATAACACAAAGTTGTTATTTAATAATTTTTTTACTCAAAATTTCCCATCAAATTACAATATATAAAATTGATAATTTAACATTTAAAAAAAATTAAAATAATAGATTAATCTTTTTTTTTGGGGAAGAAACATTGTTTGCGTCAAGTACATTATATATGTTAAACTTAACAGTCAAGCTAAATAATCAATTATATTTTTGAAAAATGCCACTGACGTTGAACATCTTTTATCTCAGTTTGAGGTTGGTGTGGCTAATTACATTTTTGTAAATACATTTAACGCCATCCATGAAGTAGTAAACCATATTTAAAAAAAAAAACATCGAAATACAGTATTTATAAAAAAATATGATAAACTATATCTGTCGAAAAGATTCAAATGATATTTTAAGTGTTACACTTAGAGATTACTTGACTCTTCGTTTTCAAGTTCATCGTTAAACTTATTTAATTGAGAGAGGCGAATATTTTCTAGATGATAATGGTTTTAGAAAACACAAATAAATATATATTGCTTTTTGAGAGCTGAAGAATTTATAATATTCAAAATCGTGTTGGTGATGTCGGCCTCGTTGTGCATTGGTCAGCGCGATTGTCTAGAATGCAAGGGGTCTCGGGTTCGGTTCTCAACATGAACTATTTATTCGAAAATATTTTTTTCACGATAATATTTCATATTCTCTAGAATGGCATCTGAAGCAAAAGACTGATCATCTTACCTTCATGTAACGAAAAATTGGTCAACCAATGCAGTGCGCTATTTACCATTAGGTGCGGAAAGGGATTGATAGGGATGATGTCAAGCAGTGATTCTTATGTTCTCAAAATACGTTAAAATAAAAACTCTTTACAATTTATTTTATCATTCAATTAATATCGATGCATTTTTTTGAATTTTTGAATTAAATAAATTAATAAAAACAGATATTAATAAATACTGTGATAATACAATTGCAAAAGTTTTCGGAATTCAGCCTTTCTAGGATACTTTTTCTTTTCGTTTTTCTCATTTTTCTTCTCATTTAATTTTTTAAGCTCTTAAAAAAACATCAATATACATTATGAATTAAAATATATGTGCAAGAAGAAGTTTGAAAATTGAAAAATGGTTTTCAAGCGTTGCCTAGTATGTGAAATAATTCAGTCAGATGAGTCGTTTCACAACAATAAAGGTTTCAGTTCTTTAACATCACTCAAATCAACAAATTGAAGAATTGAAGAATTGAAGAAATATGGATGTTGAAACAAAATTTTCATTATTACACAGTGTGTAAAATGGCTACTTAAACCAGCCAATGACAGGTCATAAGCCCTGTAAATGCCTAGACTTCCATATACCCTTATTTAAGGTATTCTTCATCCCTGTTGTAATTTGTTAAAAATATATGTGTTTCGAACATTATAGAGATGTGGAACGTTTAAACACGGGCAGAATGGTAAATATTTTGTAGTGATCACTTTAACTAGCTGCTGAAAAATCTTCTAAGTGCTTAGACTGATATTTTCAACAACATTTTTTTATCTATAAAATCACTCACCAAAAACCGTATTAACCTTTAACATATTGTATGAAAAACTTCCTCGAGTCGCTGTGTGGTAACCATAGGTTTGTAACTACTTTTTATGGGGTCAAACTTATTATTTCTGATCACAAACATTTCATCTCGGATAGTACTTTTCCCATTTCTTTCACATTTCCCAACTTTTCTTCATTCAAATGACGCCGTTTTTTTCTGCTGAATAATCTTGCAGTCACTGAAGTGTTTTAAATTCTTCTTCTTGCGGTGCCTCCTCAGGTCTCCCCGACGTTGGCAATTACTAGATTGATTTCCAGATTTTTTAAGAAATAAAATTTGTGTTTAGTCAGGATCTACAAATGAAAAGTAAAAAAAACACGTAACACGTTGAATTAAAACAAAAAATAAATAAATAAAAATAATAGTACTAAAAATAAATTATGGTTTATTAACAAAAAATACAATTTCTTTATCTACTACATACATAACTAGGTAATACATTTCTCTGGATTATGTCTAGTCTGCCTAACTAGGTACAACCTGTTTTAAAGCATACATTTTTAGCGAAATAAACTATAAAATGACCTAATAGTTAATTTATTATAAAGTAAAAATATTCGTACCATTTATTATTTTAGAATGTTTTTCAATAAGTTTTCCAATTTTTCTCTACCTAAATACAGCTAAAATTTTATTACAAATTTATTTAATTGAATTCGGGTCGTTTTGCAATGTTCGGGTAACATATTGAATATTTTATGGCCCAGCAACCTATAATAAGTATCAACAATATTTTGAGTTTGTCCAAATTTTTGTAGACAAGGACTAGATTCAACTCCCTGGGGAGCTGTTAATATTAACATATTACAACAGAGATGAAGAACATTTAAAAGAAGGCAATATAGATGTCTAGGCATCTACAGGGATTATGACCTGTCATTGAAAAAATAAACATTTCAGGCGTTGCCTAGTATGTAGGTGAAACAATTTAATTAGATGAATCTCACTCGCATAAATAAAGGTTTCAACTCTTTAACTGCACAAACATCAACAGTTTAAGGAATTGAAGTAATATAGATGGTAAAATATGGGCATAATGGTGAATTTTACACAGTGTGTAAAGTGGCCACTTAAACCAGCCAATGACAGGTCATAAGCCCTTTGCATTTATTTATTTTGACACTTTATATACATATAAAATATATATACATATAAGGGCGGGCATATTGCCTTAAGGCAATTTCTTCCTACCTACCCAAACCGTTCAGTTTGAGAAAATTATATAAACATAGACATATTGAATCTTACAATTTTGTACAAAAATTAAAAGCAAAGATTAACAAAAATAAAAATATAAAAAAAAAATTAACACTATACTATGAAGAGAGGAGAAGGGATGGGACGGAAAGAAAAAGGATAAAGGAACAATTTAAATATTTAGATAGTGGAATTTCAATCTTGACTTAAATGTAAATAAAGAAGGGTCTCTAACATTAGTAGGTAGATTATTCCACAATCGAGCGGCTACTACTGTGAAAGAGGAGGCAAGAAAATTTAAGCAATGACAGGGTATTAAAAGGGTTTTCTCGTTGCTAGAATGAAGAGATAGTCCGTGTTGTGAAAAAGGTTGGATGAGCTCTCTCAGATAAACAGGCGAAGTGGGATTATTTAAAATATTGTGAAGAAGTGATAGAATGTGAATATTTCTTCTATGCCTGATACTGAGCCAGTGTAGTTGCGTGCGATACTCGGTTATGTGATCAAATTTGCGAAGATTAAAGATATAACGAATACAAATATTCTGCAATCGTTCTAACTTATCAAGCAATTCAGAGTTTGCATCTATATTGCCTTCTTTAAAATGTTGTTCATCTCTGCTGTAATATGTTAATGTAAGTTTAATGATGTAATGACGTGAATTTACAGTTAAGTTGTAATGTTTACAGATCATTTGTGCTATCGCTCTGGCTGGCCTTGCAGCCGGTGAAGAAGCCGCTAAGAAGACCGAAAAACGGGGTCTGTCTAGCCTCGGGTACGGCGGGCTGGGCTATGGTGGGCTCGGTCACGGCGGCTACGGGGGCTACGGCGGCTTGGGCTACGGCGCCGGCGCCGGCGGCTTGGGCTACGGCGCCAGCGGCTTGGGTTATGGCGGCTTGGGCTACGGCGGCTTGGGCTATGGTTCTGTTGGCGGCCACGGCTTGGGCTATGGCGGGTATGATGGACTCTACGATGGATACAGCGGCTACAGTAAGTCAAATTTTTAACATAAACGTTTTTTAAAGTGACGTTGAATTGAAATGTAATGTCAAAGGCATCTGGACGACGAGGGCCCCGATTACAATTAACAAATAACATTTATCTTCAATTATATCTACAAAGTAAAATTAACTATTCTGAATAAAAAGAAAAATATGCATGATTTTTTTTCTTTAAAACGTGTTCAATTATAGGTTACCGATGAAGATACTTTAAATGATCATGCAAATATACTCAAAAATATGTTTACGTGTTTGTAAAAAACACACGCAAAAAATTAAATTGTTTGAAACTAGGATTTTGAATATTCCTACAAAATATATATTTATTATGTACAAGCAGGCACATAATAAATTAATGTAATTAAAGTTTTCAAAGCTTGCTCCATTTTATTTTAATCACTTCAATATTTCAAACACACCTTTAAGATAATTAATTATGCTGTCCAATTGTAATAGAGAGAGAAGAGAAGGTATAATATCTTTAATAATTTACTATTTCAAATTCATTAATATGCCTAGGACCCCTAAGTTTGTCCACGTCATATTTTAATTGCTGGCCTGTTGGCTAAATGATTTCGATTCCTGGCAAAATCGACATAAAATACATTACAGTATCTTAATTATTGGAAATCAAACCAACTAATGTTATTCATGTTTTTTCAATCGGACTGATATCTCAAAAGAGACAAAATAGTTATCATTGGTAAAATGTAGGAAATGAAGATAAATCAAGAAACATTAAGCTGAATGGTGAGAGTAAAACCTGCCAGTAACAGGCCATAAAACTTATGCATTCCCCAATCTCTTCATTTTGGTTTAGATATCTATCGATCATAATTTTTTCGTCTCTGCTGGGATATAAGTCAGTACAAAAATCTTTTTGAAAATATTAAACACTCTCTGTGCGCTAAAAGAGACTTGCCTCTGGACAAAAGTTTGACAGATTACTATGGTTAATTCTGTTGTACCGCAATAATTACATTTTAAATTTCGTCAAGTGATGTACATATTAAAGTTCGTACGTTTTCACGGTCTTTCAGATTATTGTGATGTTTTCCTGGGTTATAATTAAAAATAGTATAGTTTATCCCACACGTGTCGTAATAACCCAAAAACACTTCACAAGGATGTCAACATTTTTATTTAAATTGATGAAAATTGAGGCTCAATACGGGTTGAGCCTAAAAGTGTAAAACGTGAAAAACACAATAAATTAAATATACAAAAACTTTGTTTTTAACCACTTATTTTTATTTTTTCTACCGAGTCGGTAGAATTTTTATTTAATTCATATATTTTATTATAATGAATTATAAGAAAGTTTGTGCTTTAAGTATAAATATTAAGAAATGTAGGTAATTTGTTTTTACAAAAAGTGTTGATAAAATACAAAATAAAGTAATAAAAAGTAACAAAAAATTTACTCAATTTTACCTTGTTTCGGATTGAACCATGGACTTAAATGTTTAATTTAAATTTGGAGCAACAGAGGGGAAAAACATTTTCGAGAAGGGAACATGGAAGTCTAGGCATTTACAGGGCTTATGATCTGTCATTAGCTGGTTTAAGTGGCCACTTTACACACTGTGTAACATTCACCATTCTGCCCATATTTAATCATCCACCTTTTCTTAAAATCTTCCATTTGTTGACTTTTGTAAAGTAAAAGGGCTGAAACCTTTATAATGTGGGTGAGATTCATCCGCTGAACCAATTCGCCTTTTAAGCAACGCCTGAAAACAATTTTTCAATTTTGTATACTTCTTCTTTTACCAGGTAGTTAATTTAACAATTGTTTAAGTTTGCGAGCATTTGGATATACCCAAAACATTATTTAATGTATAATACACAAATTATAACTACGAGGCTGTTACTTGGTCAGATTAAGGTAACTTAAACAGAAACATGTTTTATAGGCATATGTTGAGTCCACTAACTAAAATGATTATTTATCATTTCAATTACCTACAATCCATATTGTTTGTCATAAATATATGTTCCCAGTCATTGCATTGTAATATCATAAACCAATTTGCCCTAAAAATGTTTTGTCCTACGTTTACGTGATTGAACATTTAAAAATTCGACCTTCCCACGTGTCTAAGTATGTCACAGCCGCACGTGCTTGTTAAAAGTACATATATACACTTCAAAAAAATTAGGAAAAACAGAAAACCTTGTACATGTTCTAAAATGAAATTTGCCGCGTAAAACGTGTTATTCTCTTAAATGATGTTCATTGTTCTGCAGATTGACCACGGGAAATTTGTGAAAATTGACCATGAGTATCCATAAAGAAAAACAATTAGACAAAGGTTTATTGTAGTTTATTTTTCTACAATTTTCTTGTCACGTCGTATACAGGAATATATATTTTTCTTCTTAAGAAACGTCTAAATTCAGTAGAAAAGTATCGATCAAAACTTTATTTCAAAGTAGCTATTTTGTTTGTATAAATAATAAAACTAATTAACTGGTGGATCGTCTAACCGTAAAGATTCGTGATTTGAATCTAGAGTTTAAGCGGGAAAACTCGCTGCCATTTTGATTCGCAAATTGATCGTACAAATCTTCTTGATACGATCTTTAATTCTCCCCGTTTATTTCACCGGCAAGCCCTTCAACAGATTTATTAATCTCCCTCCAAAAATGCGGTTTGTATGTTTAATCTATATTTAAATTTAGCCAACTTATTTATCTATAAAACTATTAATCGTTGAATGAAAACTAATCTTTGCATACATTAAAAGGGGATTTTGTGGGACAGACATTTCTGTTTGCCAATATTTGGGCTTAGTGTATTAGCCATAAGTTTCATAAACGGTATTTTAACATAGCTGTATGAATAAAAAATATGTTTAGCAAACAATAAGAATAAAAAAACCTTTAATTTACTGTACTCGAAGGGTTTATTGCTTCATGGGAATATAATACAGTCAATTAAATCACGCAAGAGATAAAATTTTTAAATTAGAAATTAAAAAAGGGATAAATAATGCCAAAAAAATAATAATCTGTTAATGTCTAATTAGCTGAAAAAAAGTGTAAATGATCAAATTTCAATCCTCCTCATCCTTCACTCCATGCCTCCACAAACACAAAATAATACTTGACAAAAAAACTTGGTTTTTTACCTCCATGTGTTTTAATTTTAAAAAGACAATGTCAGAATTAAAAAATAAGATTATACTAATTTCTTAAAATTTATACCTTAATCGTGGAGCACGTAGTTCAGTAACCGAAACATCGGAAAAGAGTACGAATGAAACACGGCATAATAACCCGGACAAACTCATTTTAAATCGGGTTGTGGTCTCATGGCCTAGTGTTGCATTTTTTTTTTAAATACAAATTTTTAGTTTTTTTTATCCAATTAAGCTTGTATACGATCATAATAGAAGAGAAAATGTAGAAATTATTTCGAAAAAAGTCGAAGTCATAAAATTTATTTTTATGACAGTAAAAAATATTATGAAATGGGAAACAACGGTTATGAAGAAAAAAAAATATCGAAATTCAAAATAAAGGTTTAGACATAATATATTATATGTGTTAAACAATTTAAAAATTAAATATTAATTTAAAAATCAGAGTAGATATAAGAATTTATTTATGTGTGCCCTATTTCAAGATTCAAAATAAACAATTCTTACATCGTGTTCGGTTATTATCTGAGACGTGATACGAAATTCTGTAAACGCCACCTCGATTAATTGTTTGTCTGATTGCCGATTTTTTCACGGGAATTATTGTTTTGCGACAGTGTTATATCAGCAAATACATAATTATCAATTATTATTAAATAACAATGTAACGAGTTATAAATTATTACGCACGTAGACTTTGAAATATTCTCATTATTCAAGTATACCTAACTCCACTGTACTCCCACGGTTAGTACCTATTTGACTATTGTTCGTGGCAAACACAAGTAACATAAATAATTACATGTTAACTTAATTTCCTTGATTGAAGAAATCCCATGCGTGTAAAAATGCAGTAATGCATAAAACTACCTAGATAATGTTGATTATAATGTTTCCGTTTGCTTTCATCACCGAAACTATTACAACTTTTTATTATTACCATTGACAATATTGATTGTTTATTATGTAATATTTTTGAGACCAATGTATGTAAATGCCAATTTTTCACATTCCCGGATGATTCCTTCATTTTGTTGAGATACCTAACAGCAGCTTGTCCACCACGTACCGCACACCGCATCTGAGGACATAAGTCTCCTTGGCGGTGGCCACATACACGGAAAAGTAGCTCGTTGCCCAACGAAAAAAGCTGCCCGAAGGAGCTCTATGTAATCTGGTAGCCTCAGCATCTTTTTTGCTGAAAGAAAGTATGCTTTTCATTAGATTGAGAAAAGAGAGAAGTGATGTTTTTACTAACTGGGATTAAATTGATTAGACATGATCAATTTGCCGAAATTCTTAAAATTCTTTACGGAAGCCACCTGATATGTTTATCTGACAGGACCTATAACAGGGCCACGGATATTAGCGAGAAGCTCAGTTAAGTAATCATAGAAAGGGGGGAAAGAGACAAGACCACAGAATGTGTTCAGAACAAATTCTTTTTGGGTGGAAATTGGGTAAAAAGTTGGAGATCATATTATATCGTCAGATTTAGTCGGTTGATTTACTTGTTTAAAATCATTTTTGCTTGAAATCGTAACTGCTCATTTTTTTTATTTTTACTGAAGTCTGATTTGAACAATATTTAAAGTTTGATTTTTTTTGTAGATAAGGACTAGGTTTAATCCCAAGGGAATTATGTAGACTAACAAATTATAACAAAGACAAAAATAAAAATATTTAAAAAAATAAATACTGATATCTAGGCTTTCACAAGTCAGAAGACCTGTAAATGCCTAGACTAACATATTTGTTTCTATCTCTTTGTGTTAAATCTAAAATGTTTTTCATTTTTGTTTATTGGAAGGTATAGATAAAAGAAAAATGCAGTTTTTTGTTTTTTTTAATGCTTTGTTAAAAAAAGAAGCTTTGTTCACAAAAAAATTTAAAACATATTTATATATTTTTTAATGGAGCAAAATTTCATAAAGATTTCTTGTATACCCACGAACAGGCCATGCCTTTGTGGAACTTTTTGGCTTACTAGTTTTACTGTTAATATGTATTTCATTGCTATGTAATTATCCTTTATTTTTTGTTTACTCTTTTTTACCTCTTATGTGTATTGTAAAAAAACAAAAAAATACAAATAAATGTAAAATATATATATATCTGTTACTTACATAAAATGGATGATAGTCAGTCTGATATTTCAGGGAAAGAATGAAAGATTACTGTGTTAAAAATTGATAAATTTGTCTCTTATTTTAAAAGATTCACTGATCCACTAATAAATAAGTTAATAAATAATTTCACGGTTGCTAGTATAAATATGTATTTTTTTAAGTGATCCAGTGTAAGTTGGATACGTTTCGGCTACCACAAGAGAGCACAAAAATAAATGTAATTTTTCTCAAGCCTGGGTGTTTTGTGATGTAATTTACCACGGTAATCGGGCTTCCTGGTCTGTTGTGGTGCAAAAATAAAAAAATAAAAAAAAATAAAAAAATAAACCCGAAAGAACGAACCCCCTGGCAACTGAATCAGTTTGTACACAGTGCTGCCAAGGATGTGATAAATTGTACATTGGACAAACAGGGGCACAGCAAAGAAAATAATTGATGAACATAAAAGAACATGTAAGCTAGGACACCTTGGAAAATCTGCAATAGCGGAACACTTTATAGACACAGGACATTTTTACGATTTTGGACCAAATGTTTTGCATAAACCTAGAAATTACAGCGCACGAATAATAAAAAACGCAATTGAAATACACAAACACCCAAATAACATAAATAAAGACGACGGGGTGAAATTCAACTCAACATGGTTCCCGGCACTACACACTACAAAAATGACACGGAATGTGCCTTCTGCCGATAGCGACACGGTACAAATGTATTTTATTTACACACATTTTTTTCTGCTACAAAACACTCAGTTTACCCTGAAGATGGCTCCTGTCATGATATCTGAAATGTCGGATAGAATCCTAATTCATTACAAAAATATACTTATGTAATAACTATGTTTATTTATTTTTCAGGCCACGGTATCGCATCCCCTCTAGCGGTGTCTAAAGTAAGCTACGCCACCACCCACGGAGGCTTGGGGCACGGTTACGGAGGGCTCGGGTATGGCGGCTACTACGGAGGCCACGGAGGATATGGAGGTAAGATTATCAATATTTCATACAAAACACGAATATCCCTTTGACGCCATGTGCTCCTGGGATTTCAATTGAGATTTGAGGCAAATTTTAATGCAAAGTTTTGTAATGAGGAAATAAAGTAATTTTTAACTATTATTTTTTGCAAATGACTGTTTAAAAAGGGCCTAAAATTTGGCATACTATCCGCGCCATTAATTTTTATGGTTTTGAATTTTCGAAATTAATCCGCAAGTCTTAGGTGCTCTTCAGCTTCTTCTCGATGAGGTCTGCTGATTGATCAGTTGACTTACACATCTCTCTTATCATTGGTTAATTTGAAAGAACTAGTGACGTCGTTAAAAGTAGTTTGTTTTTATTCAAATAACTTTTATTATGTGTTCATATATTTTTACTCTCTGACATTTAATGCTCTAATTTTTACCCTGCGTTAAAGTACATTTTTTTTATCTAATTTTCCCTAGGGCTAAAGTTCTCACTTAGACTTGAAATATTCATTTAAAATTATTTGTTTACTGCATATTACTTAAGCAATTTCTTAAAATCAAGAAGATTATTATTTGTATTTCATAACTTAAATGAGAGAATTATTATTGGGTTTATTTTGATATTCGCTCAATTAAATCCTTGTGCCAAAATGAGTGTATGTTCTTTTTGGAAAAAGAAAATTTTGGAAAATGTCGTATGGAAACTTGCAAATTATCTCCACACAAAACTGAATGTTACTAAATAAAATTTGAATGTATGTATATGGACCATATTTCCATACAACATTTTAGCAAATATGTAGAACGCCTTTGCATTCTGACACCACAAAAAATCGATCTTGACCCTTAAATTGTTAAAACTTTTCAATCAAGTGTTGGATTCGTTTTTGGCCCAAAGTATATTTAGGCCGGGTTGTTTAATCATGAGTAATAAGTTGTTAAAAATCAAACGTTACAGCTAATTTCCTGTTTCATACAAAAAATTATGTTTTTAAAATTGTTTCTATTACTTCAGATTTTTAACTATTACTAAAATGATCAAATAATAACCCAGCCTCAGTTAGTTATAGTAGAAACATATCAAAATAATTTTCATTCTTCGTTTATAAAATAAAATAATTCACTTTTTCTTATCTCTATTATGCAAAAAATTATTCTATATTTATTTTATTTTTATTATAGTTTTTTCCCTTCCTCTTCTTACTTATTGATTATTTTTATAAATTATGTTTTGAACTCAAGTTTAAATTTTTTAGAATTTTTTTAAAAATAAAATAAAATAATAAGTTATACATATTTTTTAAGTAATCTGTAAGTTGTTATGTTAAAATTAAATATGTTTTGTTTTATATGGTAGAATTGGCTCTGCAATATTTAGCCATTTTTCTAGAATTTTTTTAAAATTTATTATTACTCGTATTATGGCGCAGGGTAGGAATACGGCAATGTATTTTGACGATGCTGGAATAAGTTCCGATAAAAATTGGCAATTATATATTCGTGAATATCAACTAGTGCACTTTAAACGTAGACCCCGACTTTACTTGTAATTATCGGTTTGCAGTAATTAAATAAACAATCCATTTTGTGAAATTTTAATAATAATTTTATCTTCTAAATTTGTTGAAACAGAGAAAAATTTGTTTTTGAGTAGGATATTGAAGTCTTGGCATTTTCAGAGCTTATCATCTGTCATTGGCCGGTTATGGTGGCCACTTTACACACTTTTACATTCTGTGTAACATTCATCATTTTGCTTCTGTTTAAAAATCCACATTTCATCAACTCTTCCACCTGTTTACTTTTGTGAAGCTGTAACTTTTATTAATTTGGTGAGATTCATCTGGATGAATTATTTCACCCACTAGGCAAAGCTTGAAATCACTTTTTAAATTTTTAAACTTTTTTTATACTGATTAGATAGGCGTCGTCGCTCAGTTGGCTAAATGGCCATCTGTAAAACTGGCGTAGCGCGTTCGACTCCCGCCAGTTACAAGAAAAAAAATGTTACACGGACGGAAATGTTCATCTCAATTGGTCTGTGCGTTGTGGTATATAATTCATAACTTTCTACCGTTTTCTTTCTTCCTACCTGCTGACGAACCTCTAAAATGGAGGCTTGGCGGGTTATTTGTTTTTTTTTTTTTAAAGTTTAATCAACAATATTTTGAATATGTTCAACACTTGCAGACAAGCTTGGAGCAAGCATTTTGTCATACTCAAAACATAATTTGATTAGTTAAAAAAAAATTATAGTAATTATCTATAGCTTAGTCAAATAAAAGAATAATCCTAATTTAACTTTTTTTACACGCCTCTACTCACTTGCGAGTAATTTTGGCTTTTGAAAACAAGAACAGGAATGAAAAAAATAAATGCTCTAATGAAACGACAAAAAAAGCCTACCCCGGAAAAAAATATGAAATGTTTAGACTCGGTATTAAAGAGTTAAGTGACAATAAATATTTTTATAGTAGAAACTAAATGTAAATAGCCCATTGAATCATGGGTTAAAAGTAAAGAGGGACATTCAATTAGTCTTATTATTTAGATTAGGCAAATAATATTAAACGAATTGAAACATTCCTTAAGAATTTTATTAGAACTAACTTGGTATCCAAATAATTTTAAGCGAGTAAAAATTACATTAAAAAGGGAACGGATTGTATTTTTCACACCGATTTGACAGGTTCGTGGAATTAATGTAATAATGTAGGTAGTAAACAATCATATTATACATATTTTATTACAGTATTTACAAGTGTTACCAAAAACAGTCATGAATGCCAAAACAAAGTTAAGGAAAAATACAGCATCTTACGAAATATCTAAAACTAAAAAAAATAAATCTTTCTGCAAAATTTTAAGAAAAATAGAGGAGGAAATAGGCTTGGGAGAGCTTTCAAGAGAAAATTTCTGGAAATTAGGTAAAGTTATTGGATATTAGCACGCAAAGAGGTGATTAAAAAATAATTCAAATATAATTAACGTAAAACATACCTTCCTGAGACATGAAAGCAATTACAAGTTAAAATGTGTACTAAAATCGGGTTTAATGGCTACTAACAGATTCATTGTATAATTTAATAACAGTGATTATGTTATTTTTCAAACGTCCCTGGAAGACGGGCGACCTATTAAACAATAATTATTGTCTTTATTGGCACTTCAAAAACTTTGGTTTTATTAACTTCTCAATGTCGGTTTAAAATGTAAATGAGTTTCGCAAATTAACAATGTAAAATTATGCGATACTTCGATAAATTTGTTAAGTTTCAGAAACGATCCCAACACATTAAACTTCAAAGACGCGTCATTTGCGAAAATATTGTTTAACGAACACTGTTTTTAACACGCAATGTTCGTGTTTTCAAATAACTAGAACTTTCTAAAGCATTTCTTGCTTATTAGTTTAAGTAGGATTACGTTCGCCTCGTGGTGTAATAGTTTGCGCGTTTGCCTTCCATGCAAGAGGTCTCGGGTTCGATTCTCAACATGGATGACATGAAATATTAATCAAAAAATGAGTTTTTACACTAGAATAATTTAAGTACTTGGCATCTGATGCGGCTCCTTACCTTTATGTAACGGATGACCCATATAGACAGCGTATATACGCTGCATTTGGTGAACCAATACAGTGCCCTATGCACCACCGTGGAGAAAAGGCTATGATGACAGTGATTCGTTATTTTATTTTAATTGTTGTTTTATTAAATTATAATTACTTTTCATCGGAAATTTGTTGCAACAGAGATGGAAAACGTTTCTGAGAAGGAAATACGGAAGTCTAGGGATTTGCAGAGCTTGACTTGTAATTGGCTGGTTTAAGTGGCCACTTAACACATTGTGTAACATTCGCTATGGCTTTATTACTTCACCTAAGTCAATGTCCGAAAATACATTTTTGAATTTTTATACCAGTTAGTTTTATAAACAATGCCTAGACTTCTTTATTCTCTTCTACGTTATTCATATTTTTTTAAACATATCAATGTTTATTACTCCTAAGGGGGTTGAATCCAAATCTTGTTCACAAAAATTTGGACAAACTCAAAATATTGTTTACGAATTATTACACCAATGTTAATAAATTAGACGTTTATATTACGATACTATAAATGGCTTGATTAAGCTCATATCGAAGCTTTACTGACAGAATACATTAGGTCATTAAAACAAGTTCCAAGATAATCGCATTTAAAGCTTTTTTATTCTTTCTACGTATTTTTTCTCCAGCAATTGTCTTTTTATGATATATTTTTTTAATTTTGAAAAAGTAATCTTTATTCTAGGTATAACACAAAATTTGAAATCAACATCTTGGACCTATATTAAAAAATATTTGAAATATATCGAGACTATACCGACAGAATGCATAAAGTCAAAAGTCTTTATATATTCCAAATATTTTTAAATATAGGTACAAGATGTTGATTTCAAATTTTGTACTATGCCTAGAGTAAAGATTACTGTTTTGAAGTTTAAAAAAAATATAATATAAAATAAATTTGCTGGATAAATAATGCGTAGAAATAATAATAAAGCTTTCAATGCGATTATCCCGTAACATGTTGACGTACATTACTTGATACATTCGGTCTGTAAAACCTCGATTTCACATTAAAAATTAAATTTATATTTATTTCACGTTTTACATAACACTTTTTTATATGAATACCTCACAACCCGTGTCGAGGCATTCATTAACATGATTTAATATATACTAATGGTGTCTAAAAAATAAACATGCTTCAATCCACACATATATAAACATAAATAATAGTAAGAAAAAAAAAGAAAAAAAAAAACAAAATTATATTATTAGTACAGCTCACATATTTAACTTCTGTGCAGACATTTGGTCAAGTAACAAGCTACTATCAGTTCCCGGTGGCCCAACATCCGCATAAATGCCAAATATACTAGTATATGACATGACAAATTTCATTACATAATTTTTAAATAATTCTTAAATTCAGTAAGAAAAACATGTTTGTTTTTTACTCAATAAGTGATGTTAAATATGCAAAATTGTAGTGAACGTATGAATTTGATTTGATATTTTCTCTAAACATTCTGAAATTTAGATAACAAATTGGTTTTGAATTCAAAGTCCATCCTTTTTAAGAATTAGGACTTCATGAAAGATCCTCTTCATAAAGTTTGATTCAGTTCATTCGGCTTTACAGTCTTCTATTCTCAATTAGCTATGCCCATTAGTGTCCTCTAATTTATTTAATCCAAAGAGATTTTCACAGCTTTCAGCAAGAAATTATTTTACGAACACCGAAGAGTAGAGTTGAATTTCAAATTTAAGAAATTTGAACTCTTTTGTTCTTGATTTCGGATAAAATGTCTTAGACTAATTTTATTTTATGTAGAAATTTCAAAGGCAGTAAAATACTCTTTATTCAAATGAAAATTGAATTTCCAGTATTTGTCATATTTATTTTGTAAATATAATTACCTACAAACATCATCATCATCTTCATTTCCTTTCCGCACCTAATAGTGCATGTATGAGATGACCAGTCTTACGCCTTAGATATCAGTCCAGGGACTATAAAATATTCTAGTGTAACAACACACTTTTAAATATATGTTTCATAACAACTATGTCGGGAATCGTACCCGAGACTAGCTTGGCAGACAAACGCACTGACCATTACACCAAGAGGCCGAATGTCTGAACTTACATACATTGGATATTAAAGTTTTATTGTATTACTAAAAAGATTAACCCAAAACTGAATTCAACAGTAAAATTTGATTAATTTTAGCTAGTATAAAGTTAGAATTGATTTAAAATTGACCTATTTTATAGTTTAAAGTGATTTGATTTGAAACGTTAAGCTATCTATTAAGCAAACGCAACACTATTTAAAATAAATGTCTCGAGCCTTACGACTAAACTGTACAAAAAAATACACTTGTTTGGCATGAAAAAAACTTGGCAAAAATTGTACAGAATATTGCACCGGGAAACATGCAAGACTATGGCATAACATTAAACAAAAATGCCGACATACATAAATATAATACCAGACAACAACACTATCACATTGAAAAAGTAAAAACATATGTTGGACAGTCAACAATACTTTAAAATGTACTTTTTTTTTCAGCAAAGTACCCAACTTTGAGTAAACCATGGACTTAAACACCAAATTGAACTTACCACTTGAAAAATTACACAAGAGACAAATTTAAAATTAACCTAAAAAAGCACGCGATGACTACATTAACCGGGGATGGTATTTCAAACGCTCTCGCGGCCGTAGTATATCGCGTATTTACATACAAAATTCACGAGAAAATCTATTTTCTCGTGCCGCAAGTGGTTCAGAATAGCACCCCAGATGAGACATAACATGACTTGATCTAATAATATTTCTTGTATAACCCTAACGGTATTTTAAAAATAATAAATTTAAAAAAAGCATTCATAAAAACCAGTAACTTATCTGTTTATAATTTTTTTGTTTCAAATCAGTTAAATATCCTCTGTAATTATATATTCGACATTTTTTTTTTAACCATTCCAAAACTATGAAATATTTTTCATAATATATTCTAGATTATTATATTTTGACCATTACAAAACTATGAAATATTTTTCATAATATATTCGACATTATTATTTTTTGACCATTACAAAAGTATAAAATATTTTAAATGAGCTTTATTCTGAATTTATTTAAAATAAAACATTTTGTAAATTTACCACACAAAAGTTCAATACATAAAAACACGACTAGTTTCGGGTAATCAGTATTACCCATCCTCAGGTGTAAATATAAACTGAGCTTTATCCTAGTGCAAAAGGTACCTATATGGTTTGAAAATAAGGCAAAAAATACTTTATGTAGGCGATTTAATAAGCAAGTGTTTGAGTAATCAGCCGTTTGAAGTTTTATATCCAACTCACCAGATTCGGATTTTATATTTTTGAGATCACAATGAACTAAATATGTTTTTTAAATCTAAATCGTCAGTGATTCATATAAAAGTGTTATTAGGCCTCGTGGCCTTTTATGGTACAAAAACTAAGTGTTATTATCGTATTAAATTTATGAAATAATAATTCGGTTAATCGGCCGACTTAGATTTAACAAGGTCAGATTTTTTTTTTGTATTTATTTGATGAACCATAAAAATATCGTGCAAGATACAAGCTGCAAGAAACCCAATTATTAAATAATCAGTTTTTTGGATAAGTCTTGATTAAAGACTTAATGAAAAATATTTTTTCATACATAAAGGAATATACATAAAGCATCATCCGATTCCATTCTGGTTATAATTTTTTTTTGATTCATTTCAATGCATAATCAACGCAGAATCGGGTTGTGGTCCCGTAGCTAGTGTTGTGTAATCACATATCAGAGGTTCAAGGTTCGAATCCCACTCTACTAACTTGATTCCCATTTTCTAATAGTGAATTATTTACAATGGCCCCAAAATTGACATATTAAAGTGAATAATAAAAACGCAATTGCTTATTAAAAAAAATATTTATATGCATAAATTTATAATGTCGAAGATAAAAAAAGAAGACAAACAAGTATCATTATGACAAGAAACATTTAAAAATGTTTTTTAAAAAACTTTTAAAGTTTTAAAAAATCGCTACTTATCCTCACGCCTCTTATGTCAGAATAAATAATCACCTCCTTCGTTTATTAAAAAAAAAAAACTAAATTTTTAAATAAATGAATGGTCCAATTATTTGTATTTAACAAACATTCACCATAACTTCAATAATCGTGAATCAACTCATACAGCGTTTAGTACGGAACAATATTTTTAAAACTATTCCTCGCCAATGAAGAACTTCAGTTCTACGGAAAATTTGATAATAAAAATGTTTTCTTGCGCACGGTAAAAATTAGAGCATTACATTGTACTGCAAAGTATCTTGAAAATGTACAAAAAAATAATCAAAAATATTTTTATAAAAGCGCACTACTTTGAACGACGTGGCTGGTTCATATGAACCAACCAATGATATGAGAGCTGTGAAGAGTATCCGGTTTGCTTACCGGAAACGAACCAATCGGTAGAACTAACATAGAAAAACCTGTGACGTCACATGCGGAGTTGTTTCAGAAACTCGAAACTTTAAAAAATCGTAACGCTGATAATGCAATGTATAAAATTTTTTTTTTTTTTTGGCTTGGTTTAATAGTCTAGTCTATAAACAAACAAAAAAAACACCGAACTTCCTCATTATTTAGATTTCATTCCTATCTTCTCTAGAACTGATAAAAGGGTACGCGCAAAGGTTTGCCTTCGACCCAATAAAGCTGAGCCGAAATCAAGTAAGAGTTATCACTAGAGCCCTTACTGGGCACTGCAGATTAAACAAACACCTTGCTAGAATGAACCTTTTCGAAGCTTCTAGATGTAGGTTCTGCAGTGCTTCATCCTGAACGGACCGCTGGTTAAACCTGAGGATATAAAAGAGCTCGCCGCCTACCTAATATCCCGATACTTTACGGATCTGGGCTTGGAGGGGGAGATTTAGCAAAATATTAACTCTCGCCTTCCATACAGTGATCAGGCTCTTAATAGACCTGGGCTTGGATGGGGAGATTTGGCAAAATTTAAACTCTCACCTTCCACACAGTATCCAGGCTCTTAATTGACCTGCGAATATCGAATAATAATAGAAAAATAAGAATATCTTCTCTTCATCCATCTTCAATATGGTACCTACTTTAACATGGTGGCCTCCGTGGTCTAGTGGTCAAGACGCTTGACTCACGCACGGAAGGTTCCGGGTTCGATTCCCGGTGTGAACACAAAAATTAAAATGTGATTTTTCTAAAGCCTGGGTGCTCTATGATGTAATTCACCACTGTAATTAGGCCTCCTGGCCTGTTGTGGTGAAAATAAAATTGTAAAAAAAAACATCAAGATGATAATAATAATAACAATTAAAATGATTCTTGGAATCGTCATCGTCAGCAATGTTGTAAAATCGTAATCAAAATCAATAAATTAACAATTGTACAATAGTTTTGTTCCACGGGTATACTAACTAAAGAACGGTATATTTTTATTACATTGAAAGAAGGTCCGATTCTCGTGCTTCTTTCCTTTTATTCAAAGCCTCTTCTCAAACATAGGATTATGTCATTTTTCTGAATAAAGATTCGGATGTTTTTCAAAAGTCTAGACAGTAATTACATAATAAAAAACTAATAACCTTCTTAAATCTATTTTTACATATTGTTCTGTCTACAAATATTTAACCTCTATTTCTTTGTAAATACTTTGTATTTCATATCCATTAAATGCCTTACATAGTAGTAAATTGAGAAATTTGCCTTGTTTTTGTGGGTTTATAATGTAACCATTCGTATTTAAATCGTACGCGACTTTCGTAAATTCAGAGTATTTTCAAATTACGCACGCAACTAAATTTGATTAAACATGGAATCGAACGACGTGCGAACGTGCGACTTTTATATAAAACTTTTTTAATGTAAAACTTTCATTCTTTATTTTTGCATGGCGAGTGTTTTATTTCATTTTAACAATTTAAAATAAACGCTTTGACAACGGTGTATCTAGAAATGTGCAATGAATATACCTGTTAATGTATCACCACTTTCATGATTTTATTCTATTGCTTCTTCGTAGTCCCAATTCTGGGGATTGGTTTGCAGCAAAGTCTTGCATCTCGTCCTCCATTGGTCTCTATTTTTTGCAGCCCTCTATTTAGAATAATAAAAATACGTAGATAGTTTTATTCCACTTTTATTTTTAAACAAATACCAGTGACCGGGTTTCGTCGTGACCAACATTGTCAAACTGGTGGTCACGTCGGTCACGTGGTCACGTCGGTTTGTGGTCAACGTCGGTCACGACAAAACCCGGTCACTGGTAAAAATTTATAAATAAAAGTGGAATAAATTATTTAACGTATTTTTATTATTATTATTAAAATGTAGCTCTACTAAAAAAAATATTTATTTATTTATTATATATACGGCTTGAGCCAATTACAACAGTTACATGAAAAAACATTAATACAAGAAACTGAACAAAAATAACATTATACTATGTAGCAAAGACAAACAAGGGCAAAATAATAATGGTATACAATATATTCATAAAAACGAAAGACATAAAACTTCGAGCTAAATCATACCAATCCAACTTCATCCCACACTGTTAAGTCGCGAAGTGATCTACGAAAAGCCAGAAGAACTATCTCAAAACATTCCTGAAAATATGATGAATTGACTAATCTACCCATTCTGGAGATTGTGGCATAAAAACGATAATTGCTCTTAAAAGATTTAATAAATAGCAGATTTTTACTTCTGGTGACATGGTTAGGAACATGAAAAGAAATTGATTGCAACAGAGGTGGGACATCACTTACAACATTAAGTATTTTGAAAATGCATATACGGTCCATCTCAGTTCTACGTCTCTCCAATGAAGACAGATTATGAGATTGCTCTATTTCAAAATAGAAATAATTACCTCTTTGTAATCCAAGCAACCATGCCCCTTTTTAAGAAAACGGTGTTGGATAGACTAGATATGGTCAACTGTCGGTAAACAACTCGATTCATTCTATATACTACACTTTCGATATCATTTCAATATCAAAACACGTATTTTTATTTACATGTTAAATTAAATGCTGTGAAAACAGCCAACATGGATGGGAAGTTGAAGGTTATATTAAAGCCAAATAATAATCATGAATGTGTATACTTCTTAGTTTGATATTTTTTTTACGAGAAAAGTACTAAGAATACATTTAATATTCAAATAGACAGCGTTAACATAAACATATTTGATTCCTGTTTTTTTTTTGTTTTGCAAATGTTATAAAAAAATCTCATTTTAAAATTTGAATGTAAATTTGTAAACGCAAGAAGTATATTTAAATTTAATAAAAATAAGAATGAAAGTATATTTCAAATGGAAGAAAAATAAAATTGGCGAACTGAAAAGTTAAAGCTTCAAACATAGATTTTATTTTAAAAAACGTGTACAAATAAATTATTAGTTTTGTTAAATGTTCTTACATTTTTTTTCGTCTTTGTAATTGAATTTGTGTGAAATAGAATCAGAAACATAGACGAGTTTTTTATGTCAATGGTTAATCTCTAGCTCTTAATGTCAGTATCGCATTGTTTCTGAATTGGCACCTAGAGCGTAAGACTGACGACCTGACCTTTGACGCTACGAAAATGATCTAGATACTCCGCAATTGACGTACCAATGCAGTGCCATATGCACTACTGGATGCGGATAAGGAAAAAAATATTGTGTTTTGAATTTAATTGTCAAGTGATTTTTAACTATACGGTTTTAATAAAGTAATTGAGATGACTATTCGACAAATGAATGGATTAAAAAATGTCACGCTTTTACTGTATTAGCCCCATAATTGCGCATTTTACACTTGAGAGCGAGGAGTTTGCAATACTGCATAGGAAAAGGCTAACAACACGGTTTTCTATGTAACTTCAAAGCGTTTCCCAAATGAAACTTTTTCCTTTTAGATTTGACTTCATTAGCTACTTATATCCTAATTAGATTATGTTAAGTCCTTAATTTAAGCGAATTTAATTAGCTTAGCGACGTTTGAACCCCTAATAAATCCCATGCTTTTAGTATTACTCCAGGAGTTATTGTGTCGTATATTATAATACTCAATCAACTTTTCCAATTACTATTTGATCTGAAAATTCCCATACCGTCTGCATTACGTAATGGGTTAAACAATCCACAAAGTAATGCAGATTATAATTTGTCAAATATCGAAAGTGGTCTTTTTTAAGATCCGTATATCCGCCTAAATAGTTCAATTAAATCGGGTTGTAGTCCCGTGGCTAGTGTTGCGGACTCACGGGCCAGAGGTCCGAAATTCAAACCCCACTCTACCCCAACTTGATTTCCATTTTCTAATAGTGAGTTATTTACAACTCGTTGAAAATGGCTACCAAAATTGAAATATTTGTGTAAATTATAAGAACGCTAATATTTTTTTTTCCATAAAAAAAAACATCATTTAGAATTTTCACGTATTAAGCGCTCTGTATATAGCATTGCAATTTGTGGGTAATTGCCTTCCTTGTCATCATTATTAAACGTTCTTTCGCGGTGATCAGACCTGATGCCTCGCAGGAAAATGTTGCAGTTACTGTAAATAACAGTACAGATATATCATTTCAATACAATCAAATACAATCCAATTTATTTAAGAAAATACATTTTCAAAGAATATCAAAATAATACAATGACACCCATTGTCGTTATTATGGTAACGATTTTCTACCGGTTTATTTTAGATTGATGAAGGATTTTTAAAATGAGGTTTGGTCGTGCCTAAATTACAAAAATTACTATTTTCAAACTTGTATTTAAGTATGCTCTTTTACTACATGATTTTTATAATTATTACGCTATTTATGACCAGTTAAAATTGCATTCAAATTAAATGTAAAACTATCTAGCTTTAAAACTTAAGTCTCACGCATTTAAAGCATTTAAGACATGGGAGAAGATAATAAACAGATGACTGCAGAACTTGACTAAATTGTCAACAAATCAGTTTGGCTTCACTGCTGAAAATTTAACAGCAGATCCTAAACAAACTTAAAGAATTTTATTAGAAAAAAGTCGAATAAATAAAAATAATTTGCAACGAAATGAACAATATGTATGTAATAATGATGTAAATTAAATATCTGCTTTTTTCAATATTTCTGTGGTTTTTGACCTAAATTTACATACATATATTGGTCGCATATTCTAGGTATTGTAGATTGTTTCAAATAGTTT
Source organism: Micrasema longulum (assembly GCF_059751315.1). NCBI lineage: Eukaryota > Metazoa > Arthropoda > Insecta > Trichoptera > Brachycentridae > Micrasema > Micrasema longulum. The sequence continues at coordinate 576,774 of NW_028277972.1, forward strand.
ATTGACGCGTTATCTGTGTAAAACAGAAGATTTTGTCTTGTCGGACTAGATGGCACACAGAATGGAAGTCTTTCAAGTAGTTTGGGAGAATAAATTTTATTATTTATTAATTTGTTTAAAAATAACGGGTCTAACATTATTCTTTGATTTTTAAGAAAGTTTATTCCATGGTACTGCATACTTTCAGCATAGTTGGAGAAGTTCAAGTTTAACCGGTAGTCAACCATTTTAAAGAATTTTTGTTGGAACCTTTAAAGTCTATTTATACTCATTTTATAGTTAGGTGACTGAAAAGGAGTACTGTATTCTAGCTGGGGACAAACAAATGTTTATAAAGTTTTTTGTATGTCTCTGCATGTTCAAAAGGTTTCGATACACGCATGATAAGTCCGACAGTTGGATATGTGTGTGTATGAGTTAGTAAGGGTGGAATAAAATGTAGAGTCCTGGCAGGTATTTTGTGCGACCCAAAAATGCCGATAAAAACCAAAGGAAAAATATATAAGACGGACGTTTGTCCAGCTATGCTTTACCGATCAGAATGCTAGACCATGAAGAAAAGCCACTAGTGGAAAATTCATACTGTAGAATTAAAGATGCTCAAGTGGTCCGCAGGTGTTACCAGGATTGACAAGATGAAAAATAAACATGTTCGCGGTAGTTTTGGGGTCGTGTCTATTCCAAAGGATTTAATAGAAACTAGACTCCGATGGAACTGACACACAAATAGACGGAATGACGATCACATAGTCAGACTTGCCTTGGATATTTCCACACAAACAAGAGCTCGAGGTCGTCCACAAGCCACTTGGTGGACCAACATTAGGAAGCACCTGGGAAAGAAGCAGCTGACTAGTGAGATGCCACAAGACAGGAACAATTGGAGACTGCGTATCAGAAGAGCCGACTCTTAATAAACTGGGAACAGGCAAAGAAGAAGAATAAATCCTAAAAACGTGATTTTTTTTTAAATGTCGTAAAATTAAATATTGTAAAATATATGCTTTAAGTTGAAGTTAAAGATTTTTAAAAATTGGTCGTCTGTACTCTTTCCGCATTATGTAACATAAATTATTTCTCAACTATTGAATATCTTCGAAAATTGAAATGAAAAAAGGGTTTTCCAATATTCGTGGAAAACAAATGAAACCCTCGAGTTTCTTTTACCCAGTTTGGAATATTTTACAATACGATACAATTGTTAATATAGGGGAGTGCCAGCACGCAATTCTAGAAACATCTTGCAAGTTTTTCGTTTACTGGGTAACATCTTGATTTTTCGATTTAGTTTTTTAGGTGTTAATACAGACAACACAGCATTACAAAATGTTACAGTATAGAATATTCACGCGATATACTTATTTAACGTGGCCATCTATAAAAAGGTAAAATGATCGTGTTTAGATGGGAAGTTCGATATACAATTTAAGTACGAATGTTTTTTAAGTTAGTTTCTTAATTTTGTAAAACGATTAAAAAAAAATACTTTACAGTTTGTAAGTTAAAACACCACAGAGGGAGAGGAGAAAGATGTTTTGTATCTCAAAATAAGCTGCATTTTTGAGGGATTCCTGGTTAAATCTGAGTAGATCTGAGTAGATCTGAGTAAATCAAGCATTACTACTACCCATTCTAGATTACGCTGATGTTTCCATGACTGATTTAAGCTGTGAGCAACTCGATAAACTTGAACGACCTTAGAATACATGCATAAGGTATATTTTTGGTCTTAGGAAATATGACCACATTTTTGATTATCGTAGGCAACTAAAATGGCTCAAAATTAGACAGCGGAGAGACTACCACTCGCTCTCACTTCTGTTCAATGTACTTTATAGTCCTAACGCTCCCATATACCTGCGTGAAAAATTTCAACGCTTATCAGTTCATGGTTTACCTCTTCGTTCTAATTCTCAAGACACTCTTTTAATACCCATCCACAATTTCTCTTTCTTATCTAACTCATATAGTGTCCATGCGGCTCGACTGTGCAATCATCTCCCACCCACCATCAAAGATGTTACTACATTATCTCTGTTTAAATCACGTCTGAAAAAAACATCTCCTTTCTCTTCCTTAATCTCTCCTCCTTTCCTTTTTCCTCTTTCCTCTTTTTTCCTTTTTCCCATTGAGTAATAGTTTTGATTTAAGGTAATTTATATACAAATACGTTTATTTATATTTTTATATACTTTTAGCTTTTTAATTATTATTTTTCTATTGAATATGTTCTGTAACTTGAATTATAAAAAAACTACTTTTATTTTATTGGTTGGTTGGAAGAAATTGCCATTTGGCAATAAGCCCGCCAATGTACAAATAACATTATGTACAAAAGTTAAATAAATTAAAAATATATATATTAAAGCGCTTGCCCCCCCTCAACAGCCCGATACTTTAAGAGGATACGCGGTCTGATTTTCCCTCACACACATATATTCCGGTATTTTCTCCCTGGATTTCGGCACAAGAGCAATAATTTTTTTTACGCAATATACATATTTACTATTGAAGTGTTCCTATTGTGAGTGTTTTTTTTTACTATAAACGATAAGGTTAAGCAAATGAATAAAATCTTACTTGAATAAATCACACGCCTATCTTAATCGGGAATTTTGCAGGAGAGCATAAACAAGCTATTAAAAATGTATATATTTTCGTTACTAAAGTGGAATTTACTGATATGGCTGCTAAAATATCAAAAGAACAAAAGCATCATAAGTACTGCATTGTTCTCATTGATATTGATTTTAAAGAATAGGTACCGAATTTTGTGTAACGTAATGTATTTATTTTAAATAGTTGTACAAATCAAATTTTAACACTTGATTATACCTGAACTAATATACAATACATAGGCAAAAAAAATCTAAAACAAAACACTGTTATAAAATCCAAACGCTTTCCGATGACACTCTATCTACCTATATGGATATTTAAACTTATTGCAACAGAGAAGAAACCTTTTTAAGAACTGAATATGCAAGTCTAGGCGTTTACAGGGCTTATGATCTGTCATTGACTGGTTTAAGTGGCCACTTTACACACTGTGTAACACTCACAATTCTGCTCATATTTGAATATCCACATTTCCTCAACTCTTCCATCTGTAGACTTTTGTGAAGTAAAGGAGCTAAAACCTTTATTATGCGGGTGAGATTCATAAGACTGAACCAAATCACCTACTAGGCAACGCCTGAAAACAATTTTCCAATTTTTATACTTTTTTTTTTACCAGGTAGTAATTCAACAATGTTTGAGTTTGTCCAGCCAGTCTGTAAGCATTTGGACATACTCAAACATTGTTGAACCTATATGGATGTTTGTATTTAACAAAAATCATCGCCATCCCATAAAAAATAATGCGATAGACCCAGCATATCTTATCTCTGGCAACTCATTAAAGATCATAAGTATTTTATGATACATGTAGTTTTTAGTTGCCTGGATTCTTGTTTGGGGAGTTTAAAACCCTTATCTCCTCTCGTAGGATAGCAATGATTCACTACGCCGAACATCACAAAACATGTGTTCGGGTAATTATCTAATTTTTAATTTAAATATAAACACTAAAGTATTTAAAATTACGCTTTGTTTTACCAAAAGCATGTTCAGTACCGTCAACATATTGTCGTCTCAGTTCGTTTTTGTCCAACAGACCAAAACATTAATCTGCAGAAATAGAGCTTTAAAGTTTTTTTTACGAAATTGGCATAAATAATGACCCAACTTAAGAGACAATTCGTTAAAAAAAACCCCTTAAACAATTTTCAAATATTTTTTTTTTCAATCGAATTTTATAAATAAAGGCTTGTTCAGAACTTCTGTACACTTAACTAGATTGCGTTAAAAATAGTCAGTTGGACAAAAACGAATTAAGCGACGATATGTTGAATTTTTGTATACCTGCCATATCTCAATATTGTCCTCATTCTTTTATTCTGAACTTTCTGCATGATATTATATTGATTTTCTGTGCTCAAAAAGAGAACACTATAACAATAATTGACATGCGGCGAAAAAATTGCTTTAAAACATCATCAAAATCTGAGTAAGAAATCTGCTCGGAAAAATAATAGAGAAATATGTTTAAACTGCATTCATAACTCAAAAGAGCTTAATTTATATACTTACGAGAGGGTATTCCTGGGGGTGCGAAATGATGACGTCACAATAATATTTTTCTTAAATCTGTGTAGTTCTATACTGAATCAAGATTTCGATTATATTACACATAAAGCGCGCAGCCATAGAGTGCTTAAGTTGATTAATGAAATAGCCTTCAAAAGGTTTATGGTGTCTTTTTGTGAGTAACCAATGAAGCGTATCAATAAAATATTCAAGGTAAACTATTGAATATTTTATATTTTTGACACAGTTTAATCGAGTGGTACGAATTGATTGGTAGGAAACAAGATAGAAAAATAAAACAATGAGATAATCCCCGTAATTTTTTTAACAATGGCAATCGATCTGATTATACTTTAATTAGGATGATAATTAAAACAAAAAGAAAAATTCGTTGACCCACTTCTAAATATGTACATGATAATATATAAAGTTGCATAGTAAAAAAACGAATAATTCTTATTTACGCATTTATTTATTTATTTATTTATTTATTTATTAGTTTATACATACAATGTTACAAAATGGCACAAAAAACACTCTGGCAAATTCTGCTAGTACTAGGAGTAGGCTCAGTATATGAAGGGTCGGCAAGCCAGAAATATTAATACGCCTAATGTTGCAATCGGTTCCTATATGGGCAAATGCCTGTTCTAAGAAACCGATTTGTTGCGGCAAATATGGTTTACGAATATTTTTCCTATAAATAAAAAACAATATTAAAGAAATAAAAAACAATATTGAAGAAATAAAAAAAAAAAAAAAAAAATGAAGCATTAATAAAAATGTTTCCTTGGTGACGTTTACGCACATAATTTTACGCTTCGAATGGCATATTTAGCTTAATATTGTCATTTTTAGGGTTAGTAACTGATGAACTTGACATGTTTCATGACTAATATGACGTTGTATCATGTGCCAAATATTTTCATTAAGTTTTTAGCATATAATACTTATTCAAAACATTTTATTAGACTTATTTATTTATTTTTATTGATTTATATACAGACTTGTGTTTAATTGCAATACAACATAATAGAAAGTTGAAGCATACAAATTATTCAAGAATTCCACAAATAAAAACTATTACATACGCTTAATAGTGCTACATATAAATCTATGCAATGTCTCGCAGCAGTCTCCTACAATGATCTCTTCCGTTAAATGTCCCCGGCTACCGCACCCGTCACACGTCGAGCTCTCTCTTTCATGTGCCAGCAGTTCGTACGAACTATGCCCAGAACTCTCCACTTATACGTTTTGCTAGTGAATATAATTTGAACTTTCCCCTTATTGATCCATTTGATTGTAAAAAAATAACATTTAAAATGCGCGTCTTAAAACATTCTTTTTTGTCTTATACTTAGTTTCAATAATAAAGTTTTATTTTATTTTATAAAATTTTATCTCTATTTCTTAATATTTTATATATATTTATATTTTCGATACCTGACACCCTCTTTCCAATATAACACCCACACACCCACCCTCTCACTCACTTACACTCACACAAACACACTAGTATGTATTGTACGTGTATTTAATGTATTTCTGTGGATATCTGTCATTGGTTTTATTCTCTGTATATGTTATTTGTTATATTTGTATTACATGTATTACTGTTGATATCCCCAATAAATAAAATAAATAAAATAAAATAAAATAAAAAATAAAAATCCAAACTTGTACACTTGAAAATGGGTTTCGTTTTGGAGAACTTAATATGTTCATTCAAGACATTGAACACTCTAGCCACAAAAGAGGAATTTCTCCAAACGAAAGTTGTACGTGTTTTTGGAATTCAATAATTCAAATTACAGAAAAACCCCGTACAAGCATTCTGCTGGGAGTTCTTTTTGTAACCACACGACCTGAAATTTGCTATTTAAAAAAAAAGTTTAATATCCATTACTTTCATAAATTAAAACAATGTCTCTGACGGGAAAGTTGGAAAAAAGTCGAAAACTCTTTTACAAAATTTCTTCGTCCCTGTTTGAGACCTTTTTTAAATTAGGTAAATTAGCGTACGTTTCACTGTTTTAATGTTTTTTATAAATTTGTGTTTTAGGTCTGAATGGAGGTTATCTTGGCGGTCATGGATATCACGCTCCAGCGGTCAGTTATGCCAACCAGGTGTCTTATTCTGGCCACGGAGGCTATGGCTCGGGTTATGGCCACGGATTAGGTTATGGTTACTATTAACCATCTCCATCGAAATACGACTTCCTCAATTGAAGGATGTAAATAAATAAATGATATTTTTTTATATTTTGTACGTGTATGTATATATATGTATGTGTGTAATTTTTTTTAATAAAGATCTCTAAAATATATAAGTGTTCACTTTCGATTTTTTAAAACTATTTTGTAGGTCAATATTATTATTATCAACTTTTTTCTCTCATCAACTTCAGGGTGCCTGGAAGAATGACTAGACCATTTTTTAGCAACAATTCACGGACAGTGTATACTTGTTATGCCGTATTAAACAGACTTCATGAACTCGGTAATAGTTGTTCCCATGTATCTGATATATTTAGTGTAGAGTATTGTTCCTATAGAACTAACCTTTTAAACTTTTTCAAAGATGGTGAATGGTAATTATATTGATTTATAATATACATTTCATAATCTACACAGTTTTTTGTTCACTTTGCCCAGCTGTATGAAACAGTACTTATGATTTTCTTGTTGAATTACTGTAGATTGTTTTATTATTTAAACTTTCTACTGAATATGCTGTATAATTTTTAGGTAAATTTTTTAAATATAAATCTTGTATAATTTGTAGGTTTATTTTTTTTATAAATCTTGGGTAAAAGGAAATTTATGTTTTTTAAAAAAGAAAAAAAAAATTAAGGCAAATATTTTAGTATTATAAATGTTTGTAAAAGGCAGATTTGCCGTTAATCTTAATAAAATAAATAAAATAAATATTGTGGTGATACAAATAATAGACATAATAGTATGACAATTTCATTATAAAAGGATACTTGCAAAGTTTTGCTTTTGACATATAAAGCTCAGCCAAAATCAAGTAAGGATTTTTACTAGAGCCCTTACAGGGCACTGCAGATTGAACAAACACCTTGCTAGAATGAACTTTTCCGAAATTTTTAGATGTAGGTTCTGAGTGTAGCTGAGGAAACAGATTAAAAACACTTTAGTTGAATGTGATGCTTTACATCATAAAAGGAGACTTATTCTCGGGGGACCACTGACCAAACCTGAGGATGTTAAATAGCTCCCCCCTTCCTATAGCCCGATACTTTACGGTTCTGAGCTTGGAGGGGGAGATTAAGCAAAGTGTAAACTTTCGCCTTCCACACAGTAGCCAGGCGCTTCATGAACATGGGCTTGGAGGGCGAGAACTATTCACGAGGACACGCCAAAATAGATCTTCACAGGTCGCAGTGACGTCAAGAGCTTGCATGGCACTGACCTCCTCCACTAAGAATAAAAGTAATAATACGAATGACAATGTCAGCAAGACGGAAAAAGCTTCGAATGATCAACCTAACCAGAGAAATAAAAATAAAAATTATACACCTTAATGAAACTTTCCATTTTTATTTTAATACGTGTCTATTTCATTTTATTATTGTAAAGTATAATATTTTTTTTGTTTTTTTTTACAATATATATAAGAGGTAAAACTAAGTATAAAAAAAATAAAGGATAATTACATAGCAATGAAATTCAAATTAACAGTAAAAATAGTCAACAAAAAAATCCCACAACGGCATGGTCTGTTCGTGGGTGTACAAGAAATGTTTATGAAGTTTTTGTTCTTATAATAAATAGACAGGTATACTTAAATTCATTTCAACAGAGGAGGAAAACATTGTTGATAAGGGAATATGGAAATCTAGGCATTTACAGGGCTTATGATCTGTCATTGGCATAGGCAGAATGGTGAATGTTACACAGTGTGTAAAGTGGCCACTTAAACTAGCCAATGACAGGTCACAAGCACTGTAAATGCCTATACTTCCATATTCCCTTTTCAACAATGGTTTCCCTCTCTGTTGAAATAAATTTTAATATGAATAACTCCCTAGGGAGGAAACCCAGCCAGTCTATAATATAAAAGACATTTTTCATCCTATTTTATTTCTTCATTTCTATACAAATAGATAAATTGCAATATGCATTTTACCATAGGAATATTTTTTGGACATTTATTCAATAAATTATTAACATGACATATATGTGAAAACAAAACAAAACAATAAAAACGTTCTTTAAAAAACAATAAAAATAAATAAACTGAGACTCATTTAAAAACAAAATTTTCAGTAATAAGAAAATAAAAAATAAAAAAAATTGGGCACAGCGTAAAAAAATACTTAAGGATATATTTCTATATGGTTTGTGCCCGAAAATGCAACACAAACTATGTATATACCAGGGCCGCGATTACAATCTGAAGTTAAGGACGTCATACCTTCACCATGACGGTATAGTTGAAGATAAATTCTCCCGAGTGATAGATACGAAGATACACTACCGACAGAGGGTCGGTAGTGTATCTTCCTTCAAGTTCAAGTTTTGGGTAGGTACATCAATACGTACCAGGGGGCTCGTACGCCACTGTACAACATATCTACGCACAAAAATAATATACCTTCGTTATGACGTCATAGTTTAAGATAAGTTTTCGAGTGATCACGAAGATACACTACCGACTTTATCTTCAAGTTTTGAGGTAGGTACATCAGTGTACTGAGGGCTCAGATATCCCGAGGTACACATATCTACGCATTAAAAGTGATAAAAACGTTGTTTTCTTAGCAATTTTCACCGTAAATTATGATTTATTTAAATTTTTAATTCTTCTATGTGGTGGCTACTTTTTTTCTTAAAATACGAAAGAGAAATTAGTAAATTTTGAGGGTCAAATTAGTTCTGACCTAACTGTCAGTTTTGAAAGCGAACGACTAGATGCAGAGATAATGTGGCTAGACGCTGACATATCAACATAAAGAAGCATCTATCCATCCAGTTTTAAAACTTGAGGTGATTAGAATGCATGCATAAGATCACGTGACCTTTGAAATTTGCTTAAAACATTGCCATTGTAAAAAATTAACAAAATTATAATCCCTTTTTTCTATCTATCTAAGTGTGCGTATCGATATCTCAATAAAGCTGGTTTCGTTAAACCTCGGTAGACACGTTGAGATGAAAAATTAACCATACCATATAAGAAATTATCAAACATCATAAAAACTCATATTTCAGCGAGCATTTTTAGCTTGAACTGGGATTAATTTTAAGTTTTAATCGTTTCGAAGAGAACACTTTTACGAATTACGAAAGAGAAATACTTAAATTTCTATTTAAGAATCAAACGCAGAGTAAAGTTTCAGCGTCATTTATTAGTTGAATTTCAATCTGTCTGTCTAACGTGACGTAATTAAAACACGCATAGACATGTCGGTAGTTCACAATTCGCCATACCGAGGAAGGTACAAATAGTCAAAAAGTTAAATATACTGTCTTGGTATGTACCGATTAAGATTGCGTTTGTAACTGCGACCTTGGGTGTGAGACACCCAAACGCATCTTGAACTTATTGATCTTAGCCCACGCGCAAGGCACTACTAAAACAAAAAACGCTATTGATGTGCCGGTCTTTTTACTCTACTGAATCGGAGGAAATGCGACGATGTCAATTCTGTAATTAGTGAGCGTTTAAAAATGTGCCAGTTGTCTTACACCCAGGTTCATTGACGTCAGGTGAACATAAGCTAACACTTGCTCGTAAATAATAAACATTTTTATAATATCGCGATCTTTTTGTTTATTGAGTACAGTTCTATTCTACTTATTATGGTATAACAGTCTACTGATTATGTAATTTTATGTATAGAAACTGTGTACTAATTGTTTTCTATACAACTTACAACAAATACAACAATGCTTTTTTGAGTAAAGAACGTTTTCGTTATTTCTACACTAGATTTCTTTAAAGTAAATTAAACTGAATAGAAGAAAGTTTGACACAGACATATAATGTTTGTTACTGGAAATAAAGACTTGAGTTTGTAATACTATACACCTGTTGATGAATATTTAGTATTTAGTGACAAATATTGAAATTTCATTGAAAAGTCACCGCTTTTTTTGTGTCTTTAAAATCTGTCCGCCTCGTGGTGTGATGGTCAGTGCGTTTAGCTACCATGTAAGAGGTCTCGGTTTCGATTCTTGACCTGGTTGATTTAAAATATTTATTTTAAAAGGTATTTTTACATAAGAAGACTTTTTTACCTTGTCATGTTACCGACTAAGTGAGTAATATGTATTAAAAAAACAATGAAATATTTCGATGATTTACTTTGAAATGTGGCAACCCGCGCAGAGTCAATAGAACAGGTTGCCGCTGGAACGCGTCTCTCTCTTGTCACTATGGCGTTGACAAGGAAGCATATTCGATTTTAGCACGATAAGGTTAATCACACATAAAATAAGGTGTCGCCTTAAACCAGAAGGATCGGGGTCAAATTGTGAGTAAAAATCTCATATTTGATTTAACCAATGTAGAACTGAATGAGGTACTAATCTGATAAAATTTTGATAGGGCCCCACCTTCATTATTTTAATTATAATATCATGTTAATACTTTAAATAAGTTTGGAATCTATTTTTCTATTGCATCTTGAAAACAAGATGTAATATTCAAGCTTTCGGATGAGGAATTCAGTACATATTTGTATAATATTAGGGATTATCCCGTCATAAAAACATATTTTACTTTTCTGCAAAGAAAAAAAAAAATATTTCATAAGGAATCTTCGGCAATTCGAATAATCAACGAAGGAAAATTCATGAAGAAGATGACCATTGAATGGAATTTAATATCGATTACCTCAAGTAAATGACTAAAACACCGAGAAGATTGTATTTTTGTTAAATTTATCAAGTTAGATAGTTTTTTTTTTGTTCTTAAAATACAAACCGAGCGATTGTTGTAGATTTAAAAATAAAACTTCAGATTGTAGTTATCCATATATATTTATAAATCCTTTATCTTTTTATTTTGTAATATACTATTCTGACATCTTTCATTTAATATACGTCAGATCACCCGTGGAAAATCTGTGAATGCTGTCAATCAAAATATATTTTATGGAGTAACTTGAGAAAGACGGAGTTGGTTGTTGGGGACACTTTGTGACAGGGATCATGGAGGATCTCCCTAGCGACTTTTCTTGAATCCTCCATGTTCCCGGTCCAAAGCGTCACAACCTTCATGTAACAGATGATCGATATACGATATCCTGTGCGTTTTTGAGAATATTTACACTCCATTTTGAAGCGGAATGCAACCGGGCAGCGTCACAACGCTCCCGCATTTCTTCCGTACGCCATGAACTTGGACCCTTTCAATAGGTTGTTGACTCCGTTTAATCAAAGTGCCTACGTCCAAATTAGTAGTTCCACTAACAAGATAACTTTAATTTCTTGAATTATTTATAAACTGTTCAAGTGTTTACATAATTATTGCTTATTAGTGAGAGCACAGTGAAGTTAGTGTGTATATAATTAAGAGCGAAAACTCTCTTCGTAACCTGTTGAAATTAGTTCACTCCTAAGTAAAGTAAAGTCTATATCTATTGTAGTGTTATTTTGGATCGTGCCAAGTTAGCTAAATTAGCTGAAATAGCAAATTCTGAAACAGCCAGGAATTTATTTGGCGTTGGTTGCTAGTCAATAAAATATTGGTTATAGACCGCGTTTATCTTAAGCTGATACCCGGCCGTTTATAAATTTGAATAGGAGGGTGAGTTTCTGAATTACGAGAACTTCACGAAGGTTAATTTAACATTTAAAGGGCTTGACGAGGGTAATAATTACTTAAATTATCTAACGATTGAGGTTGTTGAAATACTTGTTTATTGAATTGAATTTTTAGCCGTTAAAATATGCATAACGTCATAAAATATTAAAAAAACAAAGGGTCATATTTGTATATAAATGATAATTTGAAGTTGAGAAAAAAACCAACGATAAAAAAAAATCTAAATAAATTAATGTATTTTTTACTGTGTCCACTTATTTTGGAGAATTTGTCTCCCTTTGATTTTGTGATAAGGTATATTTTTGTATTCATCACAAATATTTAAATGACTAAAGTTTACCATCAAAATTTTACAGTATATTTTATTATTTGTAGAAAAGAATAGAAATCAACCGTCCAGGGATTACTCAAGATTGACTGATATTTAAAAAGAGATAAAGAACTCTTTTGTAGAAATCCCTATTCACAAAAAATAACAAATGTTTGCCTATTTGCAATGCCACTGTTAAACTGACGTAAAAGGGTAAATATTTCATTCAAAGAACTCATTCTATATTTGCATGATGAACTTGCTTCCAGACATAGGCTAGATAAAGTGTAGAATATCTTTAGGGGGTATGTACTACATACTACATACTAGTAGGGTAGGGGGTAGGTGCTCCAAGAGTACGCGGTTCACAAGAGTACGCGTAGATCATGCAAAAAAATATATAAGACCTAGTGAAACGCTTTAGTACTATTTTGATAGACCTAGACCGTAATGATTTGAAACTGTTAACACTTTGAGCGCCGGCCGAATACATATAGAATTTACCCTGTGCCCGGCCCATTTTTGTGAAATTTCATGCTTTGTGAAGGGTTTCTTAAAAGTGTCATAATTATGAAAATACTGGATTAAATCAATTGAAACTCAAAAGATTTACCTAAAATAATTAAATAGGTAATTTTTGTATGATGGTTTTGCCAACATTAGTCTTTATGGAGAGCCACATTGCGCATTGCAATATTCGCACATATACAGGCCCTCACTCCTTTTTTTGTGTTTCGTATCCCAGAACCGTGTATACCCGTGATTATAATGACCATGCGTTGTGTCCCGGTCTCGTGTTTTCACGTGGTTTACCAGCAGCAAAAAAGTACCAATAAAAGTCACTAGATGACAATAAAATGCTATTTTTTGGACAGCTGGTAAACCATGTGAAAACACGGGACCAGGACACAACGCGTGGTTATATAATCACTTGTTTACATGGCTCCGGGATACAAAGTCTTCACAATATTCTAATTTCAAGTCAAAGTTTTGAAATTTGGCCTTTTTTCTTGTTTTTGTAATTTTTAAAAATTGTTTATACGTAAATACTATTTTTATTTGAATTTTCTTGATTTATTGAGATATTAATGTAAAGTTTATGACTGCATTCTAAAGTATGCTTGAGAATATTTAACCAAATGGCAGTACGCTTATTATTTCTGATAAAATGGGGTAGTCTGCAATTTGCGCACGATATGAATTTGCAAGAGTGCACGTTCACTTTTGTAAACCATGAAAAAATGGTTTTGTGGTTGAGCGTTTTTCTAAAAATTGCTTTCTTATTTCAACATAACATTTTAAGATGTCTAAAAAAAAAAAAAAAACTGAAATGATAAACTGTTGCATGGCTACCTCGGAAAAAGTTCGTAAAAAATAGAAGAAAATCAAAGCAAAATAAATCTAGCTGCTAAATTGAGTTTATCAGAATTAACTCTTTGCTAAGGACCAAACACATTTTTTGCTGTGATTTCTTTAAGTAGGTACATTTGCATTCAATTTTTTTCAATCCTACTACAAGAAACATCAGATGCCTCAACATCCAGTATTTTTTTTTGTTACCTGGTCTTCTTTACTACGCTCGACAAAACAAAGACTCACAAAAAAAATCACAGGTAATATAAAATTTGTGAGATAGAAAAGAAATGTCTGAAAAACCGAAAGTACCTGCCAAAAGCTTTAAGAAAAATTCTAAAAATAAAAAAGAGCCAATTGTAGATATCTAGATTTAATGGGTACCATGCCTTGAATAGTGGCATAATAGGTGTATGACGTACTTTGGCATCGAGACATTAAAATGTGATACGTGCTCTCGCTTGGTACAGTGCGTACTTTTACCGAACCTCCGTGCGTACACCTGCAATATGGGTCTGACATTTCGTTGTATTTTCTTAAGATTCAATAGGGTTTTTTATACCGAAATTTGTAGTTTAATGATGGCACTATACTAAGGGTAAAATAAAATATTAAATTGTGGTTTTTATTACTAAATATATACACAGACCCGAAAAATGCGTATTCTTAGAGCCCTCTTCCCTACTCGCTTTTTGTCAAATATTTTTATGATGTAATAACTTATATTTATATAAAAGTTATTAATTTAAAAAACACTTGGTACACTTTCACTTACTTATTTCGACCAATTAGCGCTTTCACTCTCTAATGGGCATCTTCAGACTGGTGAATAAGTGGAAGTGTACCACGTATTTTTTAAATTAATAACTTATATGTAAATATAAGTTATTACACCATTACAATGGAATTCCACCAATAATCGTTAATAAATAATTTAAATGAAAAAATATTTTAATGATTCAGTACCAATATAAGGTATAAGACATGTTGATTTATTCAAATAGGTTTTTAACTACAATTTCCTATCTTGCCTATATGAAACGATTTATCTAGGTACGCTGCAATTATTATCATGCCTACGTAAATGCAACTATTCATGCAAATACAGGGCATTCGGTTTACTAATGTGGTACAAATCTATATCCAATTAGATGAGGATTGGTATCCACAAGAAATATTATTTGTTTGGTTTTATTATTATATAAAATAAACTAAAAAAATATTACTTTGGCAGATTTAAAAAAAAACTATTTTTGGTGTTAATATGTATTTCATTAATATGTATTTCATTGCTATGTAATTATCTTTTATTTTTTTAATACTCTGTTTTACCTCTTATGTTTATTGTTAAACAAACAAAAAAATAAAAAATAATAATAATAAAATATTACTACTAATTTTGTAAGTGTAAAATCAACAAAATAAATTTAATATGCTTATCGGTTTCTTAACACGACTGTTGCTTTATCAAGGCTTAAAAATAATACAACATGTAGACAAAAAGTTGTCGGTAAGTGGTTCTGTGCAAATATTTATTGACATGTAATAAAGTATGAAAAAGTTAAAAATTAATTTCTTGGATTCATCAACTTTGTATATAATATTCTAGTTGAAGAGATTAATTCTTATTTCCTCATAACATTTTAAACTTATAACCCCTTTCTAAGCGAAGAATTCTAAATGACTCAATAAATTTGTATAAAAAGACGAATACTGTTAACGAGACTGATAATGATCAAAGTATTAAATAAATCTACAAGATTGCAGTCTACCTTTGTTGTGGCGTCTGGTAGACAGAATTATTATGTAAATTTTCCAATCGTCAGACCTCACCGACTCGGAAACGAATATGGAGAAATTGATACGTTTCGTTTTCCATTGCATGTGTTCAGATTAAAAATTCTAGCGGCGATAAAATCAAAGTAATTTACATTATTCGAATGCTGTACAAATAACTGACTTTTTGTAGTTTGCTAAGCTACTCTTCAAAATACCCCCTGTTTACATTTTTTTTGCGTAAAACTTTTGAAAATACATAATAATGCACCTACTTACTTTTATGTAATATTTTATCTTCATTAATGTAATGTAATTCGATACATAAAAAAATATACGAAATTGAAACATATTTATTAGGTCTAGATATTAACTTTTATAATGAAACGCTTAAATTGTAATTTTGTATCAATCGTGTTAAAGCTTTCGGGGTGTAAATTATAAATAAATCAGAAAAACATTCATTGATATTTTAATATTTTAACTCATGTAAAACATTTACCTAATTTTGTATATATTTTTTTCCATTTTAAACAAAGATTAATAATAAAAATAATGTGACCTCATTGGGGTTACCCTTGCCGAGGATACTTAACAGTGACATGTTTATATGTAGTTATAATATTTACATGTGTATATTCTTTAATATGCCCTTTCTCTAGCCAGCTTCAAGAAAAGCCAGAAACATTTCTATATATCCTTAGAATCCCGAACTCACCGTATTTTACTGTTTCATAAAATAAATATTTTTATCCCTTTTCTTTCCTTGAATCCTTTTTTTCTTTCCTTCCAAACTCATTATCTCATTCCATATCCTCATTCCATATCCTCATTCCGCATCCTTTAAAATGTACGACATAATGTACCTTTTTAAAATTAATATGTGCAAGCCTTTTCTCCCCATTAAAAAAAAACTGTTATTTTTAATTATTAAGCTTTTTTTTCGTGTATGTACCTTTTCTTTTGATGCATATTTTCGTTTTTTAGTACATATCGTGAGTATACAAGTAAAACTGGTTAACTGCGTTTTGGCATACTTGAGTTATGAATATTAATTATTTATTTATTTATCTGACACTTTATATACATATACAAAATATAAATATATAAGGGCGGGCAAATTGCCTTAAGGTAATTTCTTACTATCTACCCAAACCGTTCAGTTTGAGAACATTATAAATACATGGACATATTGAATCTTACAATTTTATACAAAAATTAAAAACAAAGATTAACAAAATAAAAATACATACAATAAAATACAGTGTAAAATGACTGCTTTACAAACACTAATTAAATATGAAATTTCTGCCTTCATCCATTGACTATATAGATCACACTATTCTGAAATTTCAAATAATTGTACTGAGTGCCTTTAAATATTACAAGGTTTAATACAGTGTGGATGGACTTCTCGAGTGAATTTCACAGGAAATTCGAGAGTGAAAGCGAACGATATTAATAATTTATTATCTTAGTCTTCTCTTTCATACTCCCGAGGGATTGAATTAAATTGTTCATTTATAAAACAAAATGTGTAAATTGATCAAAAGGTAAAAAATACTTCAAACGAAAATTTATTAATTTATGTATCTATATACTTACAAACATTTTATTACACTTTTTGAGACATAAGTCCCAACTCCATGGGACCAAAAGTCATGTAATGAGTTGGGATGAATAATTAGTTAACACGGACTTATAACAATGTTATGAGTTTGTTCAAATTTTTGTAGACAAGGACTGGATTCAACCGCCTAGGGAGCTGTTGATATTTTAACAGCTGTTGATATACACATCACAACAGAGATTAAAATTTTGTAGAAGGTAATATAGAAGCTTAGGCATCCACAGGGCTTATAACCTATCATTAACTGGTTTAAATGGCAACTTTACACACATTCCGCCCATATTTAAATGTCTATATTCCTTCAATTCTTTCATATGTTGATGTATGTGAAGTTAAAGAGCTAAAACCTTTATTTATGCGGGTGAGATTCATCCGATTAAATTATTTCACCTACATACTAGGCAGCGCCCAAAAATTTGTTTTCAATATCTATACTTATTTATGAACCGGGTGGATTTACCAACAATGTTTTGAGTTTGTCGAAAATTTTGTAGACAAGGACTGGATTTTCCACCTGGTTCATGAAAAAGTATGGAAATTAAAAACAAATTTTTAGGCGTTATTATTATTATTCTTATTCTTTATATATGGGACTCATCGAATCTTCTATAATCATCAATAAATAAATTATAACTT
This sequence comes from Micrasema longulum, assembly GCF_059751315.1. Classification (NCBI taxonomy): domain Eukaryota; kingdom Metazoa; phylum Arthropoda; class Insecta; order Trichoptera; family Brachycentridae; genus Micrasema; species Micrasema longulum. Next base: position 594,411 of record NW_028277972.1, read on the forward strand.
TAAAATATAAATCAAAAAAATATAAGTCATTAACATATTACAACAGAGATGAAGAACATTTAAGAAAATGTAATATAGAAGTCTAGGCCCTAGACTTCTATATTACATTTTCTTAAATGTTCTTCATCTCTGTTGTAAAATGTTAATATAAACAGCTCCCTAGGGAGTTGAATCCAGTCCTTCTACAAAAATTTGGACAAACTCAAAATATTGTTTATAAGTCATTAAAATATGATTCAATAATTAGTAAGTTAAATCTATTAAACGAATTTAAATAAAAAAACTGTCCTTGTCTTGTCCTGCAAATATTCATCGACTCAATAGAAACTCTTTCCACACCGTCTGTGCTTGACAAAATCTTAAATTTTTTTGTCAGCCCGAATTTCAAGGAGTACCTTATTCTAGAATCAAATGCAGATTGAGGCAAAAGAATTATTAATTGTTAGCAGTCTAGTGGTGGGCACAACTAGCATATCTAAATTTCTAGTGTTGAACCTATGGAAATCTCTGTTTTTTTCTAAAATCAACAATATTTTTATGAACGTTCATTAAATTCTCATGGATATATTGTTTTTTAAAAATATATCTCAGAGCGATTCTCAGGGGCTCATACTGTAAATTGCTCGAACAGCTCTCTTCTGCAGCACAAAAACGGAATCAACATCTCCAGCACTTCTCCACAGCAGTATACCGTAAAACATAATGCTGTGAAAGTAACTGAAGCATACCAATCTAGCTATTTCTACATTTGTAAGATGTCGAATCTTTTTAACAGCGTAGGCTGCAGAACGAAAGAAATAAAGTATGTGCGATAAATTAGCTATATGTGGACCCCATTGAAGCTTAGAATCTAATTTTAAACTTAAAAATACGGTGGTATCTACAAGATCCAGTTCTTTGCCTTTAATTTATACACTTAAGATAGTTTGTTTGACATCACGTGTCACAAATCTAATACATTTAGTCTTTTTTTCATATAATTATAAATTGTTGGCATAAAACAAATTCAACAACATAGAGGGAGCATTGTTTATGTCGTCAAAAGCCAATTTGTGTCGTTTTACTTTAGAAAGAATCGATGTATCAACTGCAAATAATACGTTCTCTTGATTTTTATTTACAAGATGAGGTAAGTCATTAATTAGACAAGGAATAGAAAAGGTGCTAATATGGAACCTTGTTGTACACCCATGGTAACAGTTGATCCTTGAGATCACGTACCAGCTACATCCACTCTCTGAATTCTATCACTGGAGTATGAAGAAATAAGATTTATTGCAGAACCTCTAATTCCATAGTGGTAGTTTGCCTAGTATGTAGGTAAAATAATTCAATCGGATGAATCTCACCCCGCGTAAATGCTGGTTTTAGCTCTTTGACTTTAAACACATCAACAGATGAAAGAATTGAAGCAATACAGACGTTAAAATATGGACAAAATGGTTAATGTTAAACAGTGTGCACAGTGGCCACTCAAACCAGCCAATGAAAGATCATAAGCCTTGTGGATGCCTAGGCTTCTATATTAACTTCTCGAAAATGTTAATTCCTGTTGTGATATGTTGACAGACTTACAAGTGTATCACCATAAATATTATATAGGATCAAAAACAATAATAATTTAAAAAAAAACAATATATGGAACATAAATGTGGAAAACAGCGAACTAAAACATTTGGTTAACATTTAATAAAAACATATAGAGATAAAAAGGTTGTCGTATATTTCGTTTTCCGTTTTAAGCTTTGTATTTGAAAACTGACATTATTTAATAGAGTTTTAGATCTTTTGTCAGGGCAGTAGAAAAAAACAGGTCTCTGAGCAAAATAGAACTATAATTTATTCCGGTCGAGTTTTGACTCGATGGTAAAACTGGCGCTTTGATTACCATGATTGATTATAGAGATACCTGGCAGATTGGTCGTGAAATATTGATTTGTTAAGGTTGTGGAATTACACATACACTGAAATATTTCATTGTTTAAACTTACCTGCAATGCAATAAAAAAACATTAAAATACGCTGTTATAAATGTAGGTAAAGTTGCATTGCCTTATGGGTGCTAATAAAAAATCGATGGAGAAGTATTAAGAGTAAATATATTGAAGATTTCATCCTCTAAGGAGTCTTGTTCAAGAAATAATAAAAAAAAAAATGGTATTGCCATGTAGAAGAATTAACTCGGTCATTAAATCTCACTCGCATCAATAAAGGTTTCAGCTCTTTTGCTTGGTAATAATCAACTGATAAAATATTTACTTGATAACATGAAACTGATAGAAGATTGTCGGCCTTATGGTGTAAAAGTTAACGCGTTTGTCCACCAAGCAAGAGGTTTGAGTTCGATTCCCGACGTGGTTCATATGAAATGTTTATTTAAAAAAAATATTTTTAGACCAGAATACTGGACTGGTACCTTAAGCGTAAGACTGATCATCTTATCCTAATGTAACAAAAAAATATCAAGATACGCTGCGATTAGTGTACGAATGCAGTGCCCTATGCACCATTAGGTGCGGAAAGGGTATTATGATGATGATAGAAGATATGAAGATTTGTCAATGTAAAGGCAAAATGGTACATATTTCATTTTTCAATAAAAAAAATATTCCCTTTGAATCAAGTTGGGGTAGAGTGGGATTCGAACCACGGACCTTTGGTCCGTGAGTCCAAGACACTAGCTTCGGGACCACAACCCGATTACTTAAACCAGTCATAAGTCTTGGAAATGCCTAGAATGACATATTTATTTTTCTTAAATGTTCTCTATCTCTGTTGTAATATGTTAAATTGAACGATGTTTATTACAATGGTAATTTAATAAAATTTGATTTTACGCAAAGCTGGAGATTTTTATTCCGACCATGCGCTACGTTTTCGGGATGTAAAGATTTGTAAAAACATGTTTCTGATGTCAATTACGCCCCTGTGATAATGATTTTACGTGCTGTAATATCCCAAAGGATTGGAAATCTCAGGAGCCATTGTCTTAGTGCTCTAATCCCTATTCCGTTAGATGGACGGACGTGGGAAGAATAAACCTGGCTAATTTGGGGAAGCGTCTTGTTCTTTCGGGCTATTTACAAAAGAATATCCGTTTTTATTTTTGACCCCCCTAGGCACTAAGGCTTGAAATTAAATGATACATTTTAATGTATCATGATCTCTCGCTAGCCAACGGGAATCTTCAATCGTGAACATATTTGTGGATGCAATTCGTCATGTGCTCTAATGTGATCTACCGCGTAATGCCAGCCGCTTGTTGCTGCGACAGAGTAGACCGGTTCGCCTACCTCACTTACCCACGCCTCTCCACAAACTTTTTACCTTACACCACATCATCATACACCATGTATTAAAAAAATAAATAATTCCATTCCATTTCGTAGCGTGACGTCACAGAAATACATTGTACCGCGGACGAGAACTTTTTTCGGACAGAGATCTTTCAGCTTTATGGCTCCTAGAATTTATAAGAAGGTTAAAGATATTATATTCACCCAACACGATGTAACTACAATACAAAAAATAAAATAACCCAATGGCTTATTAAGTTAGGAAGAAATAAACTGAAAGATCATTAAACTACATTGCAATGTAAGTAATATTAATATTAATACTATCCATGACAAATTAAACACAATATAATACAAAGACAAGAAGGAAAAAGTAATACATGTAAATATATTTATGTTTATGTAAGAGTGTGAATATGTGTATACATATGTACGTATATGTATGTGGGTATGTGTATACATATGTACGTATACGTATGTGGGTATGTGTATGTGGGTATGTGTATGTGGGTATGTGTATGTGGGTATGTGTATGTGGGTATGTGTATGTGGGTATGTGTATGTGGGTATGTGTATGTGGGTATGTGTATGTGGGTGTGTGTGTGGGTATGTGTATGTGGGTATGTGTATGTGGGTATGTGTTTGTGGGTATGTGTATGTGGGTATGTGTATGTGGGTATGTGTATGTGGGTATGTGTATGTGGGTATGTGTATGTGGGTATGTGTATGTGGGTATGTGTATATGTATGTGCATGTATATTTGTATGTTTATATCCCTGTATATGTGTATGCATGTTTGTATGTATGTTTATAAGTGTGTATTTGTATGGGAGCAAAAGTGCACGCGTGTGTGTGTATGTATATGGAAATATACAAATGAATATATATTATGTAAGTCTACCTTATCACGGGTCTTCTCCTACTAGACATTACCTTATATATTCTCTTAACAATATTAATATAAAAAAAAAATTGAATCAGAAAAAAAAAAACAATGGTTGGTTGACGCTTTAATCCATTTAAATGAATTGTGATTATCACACATAAACCAGACAGTCTAGGCATTTACAGGGTTTATTAACTGTCATTATCAGACAGATCATAAGCCCTGTAAAATTCTATATTCCTTTCTATAAAATATTATTTATTCCTGTTTTTTTTTAAAGAAATAACCCGCTGAGCCTCTGGTTTAGATGCTTGTCAGCAGGTGGTAAAGGGGAAATATGGAAGGAGGAAATGAGAAATTTACCACAACCATAACAGGCCAGGAAGCCTAATCACAGTGGTAAATTACAGCACAAATTATTTAGGCTTGAGAAAATTATATTGAAATTTTGTGTTCTCACCGGGAATCGAACCAGGAAATTTCCCTGCGAAAGTTAAGTGCCTTAGCCACTACACCACGAAGGCCGCATTTATCGTAGGTCAGTGTTGAATATTTAATTTCCTGCATGATTCTGTATTATTTTATGTTACGGGACATGAGTCTAGAGTAAAGTGTCGCACACACAGTGCAACACGTACTAACGTTGTAGAACGATGCGCTGTATCGAATGTAGTGTGCGAAAAGGCGGCACCTGATTGGGTAGCGCGTTGTGTAATGTGCAATTTATAGAGCGGAGCCAGGGATGCTTAACGCCATTTTCTAACCACATGAATTATTTATACAATGCCTGAACAGAAAGGTATCAAAGACATCAATGAGGGTAACCATAATTTACGACTAAAAAAAATTGAAAACTGTCGTGATTTATGCACTTTTTACACTCAGTGGAGTATTTATTTTATTTATTTGACACTTTATATACATATACAATATATATAAGGGCGGGCATATTGCCTTAAAGCAATTTCTCCCTTCCTACCCAAACCGTTCAATTAGAGAAAATTATAAATACATGGACATATTGAATCCTATAATTTTATACAAAAATGAAAAGCAAAGATTAACAAAAATAAATATAAATAAAAAAAAGTTAAAACTATACTATGAAGAGAGGGGAGGGGATGGGAAGGAAAGAAGAAGGATAAAGGAACAATTCAAATATTTAGATCGTGACATTTCAATCTTGACTTAAATGTAAATAAATAAGGGGCGTCTCTAACATTAGTGTAGGGTACTCATCGTAAACAGTTGTTTGACTGAAGACCAACAGAGCGAAAAAAGTGATTTCCCAAGTGAAAATTATGATGCAGATCTTACAAAAGTGATTTGTTTTTTTTAATGTTGTTTGAGTGCTTTTTGTATTGGTCGAATTCTTCGAATGTTTTCTGAATGTATTTGGCTTTTGTGT